>NC_135232.1:852537179-852868013 GCF_051348905.1 Ranitomeya variabilis
TGAAGGTTTCTTCCCCTAAGTTTAAGCCTCAGTTTATTGGTCCTTATAGGATTTCTGAGATTATTAATCCGGTGTTTTTTCGATTGGCCCTTCCGGCCTCTTTTGCTATCCATAATGTCTTCCATAGATCCTTATTGCGGAAATATGTGGTGCCCATTGTTCCTTCTGTTGATCCTCCGGCCCCTGTGTTGGTTGATGGGGAGTTGGAGTATGTGGTTGAGAAGATTTTGGATTCTCACTTTTCGAGGCGGAAGCTTCAGTACCTTGTCAAATGGAAGGGTTATGGCCAGGAGGATAATTCTTGGGTTTTTGCTTCTGATGTCCATGCTGCTGATTTGGTCCCTGCCTTTCATCTGGCTCGTCCTGATCGGCCTGGGTGCTCTGGTGAGGGTTTGGTGACCCCTCCTCAAGGGGGGTACTGTTGTGAATTCTGCTCTTGGGTTCCCTCCGGTGGTTGTTAGTGGTAATGCAGTTGTCCCTGGCTTGTAATTCTGCTCAGGTGTCCCTGCTTATTGCTTTCTCACTGCTATTTATGTTTGCAGGATCCATTAGTCCTTGCCAGTAGTCCATTGTTCTTGGAGGCTTCACATCTCTGTCTGGTTTCTCCTGCCCAAATCAGCAAAGATAAGTTCTGGTTTTGTTTCTGCAGCCCACATGCTGTGGGCCCTACAGTTCAGTGCTTTTCAATGTTCTTTCTTGTCCAGCTTAGTCTGTGTAAGGGTTTATTCAGTCAAGTTGGATTCTCTGGAGATGCAGATATACATTCCATATCTTTAGTTAGATGTGGAGTTTTTGTATTTCCTGCTGTGGATATTTTCTAGTGTTTAAATACTGACCGCATAGTATTCTATCCTATCCTTTTCTATTTAGCTAGAGTGGCCTCCTTTGCTAAATCCTGTTTTCAATCTGCGTGTGTTTTTCCTCTCCTCTCACAGTCAATATTTGAGGGGGGCTGTCTATCCTTTGGGGATTTTATCTGAGGCAAGATAGTATTCCCATTTCTATCTATAGGGGTATTTAGTCCTCCGGCTGTGTCGAGGTGTCTAGAATTGTTAGTTACATCCCACGGCTACTTCTACTGTAGTTGTGGTGTTAAGTTCAGGGTTTGCGGTCAGTACAGGTTCCACCTGCTCCAGAGAAAGTCTCATGCTGCTCCTAGGTCACCGGATCATAACACCCGTCCTCTGCACTGACGCTCAGGTCAGAGGGCGCGATGACGCGATTAGTGTGCGTGCTGCCCTCTGCCTGTACAGTCAGTGCAGAGGACAGGGAAGACGCAGCAGCGGGTGGTGCTGGAATGGGGAGCAGGTGAATATAGCAAGTGCTGGGGGCCTGAGAGGTGAGTATGTAATTTTTTTATTTTTTTTATTGCAGCAACAGCATATGGGGCAAATATCTGTATTGAGCATCTTATGGGGCCATGTGCAGCATTATATGGGGCAAATTTCTGTATGGAGCATCTTATGGGGCCATGTGCAGCATAATATGGGGCAAATATCTGTATGGATCATCTTATGGGGCCATGTGCAGCATTATGTGGAGCAAATATCTGTATGGGGCCATGTGCAGCATTATATGGGGAGTATTTTGTATGGCGCATCTTATGGGGCCATCATGAACTGTATGGAGCATTATATGGGGCTCCTGATTCAATATGGATATTCAAAAACACTTAAACTACTGATGCCTCAATAAATTTTACCTTTATTGGTATCTATTTATATTTTTGAAATTTACCAGTAGCTGCTGCATTTTCCACCCTAGGCTTATACTCGAGTCATTAAGTTTTCCCAGTTTTTTGTGGCAAAATTAGAGGGGTCGGCTTATACTCAGGTCGGCTTATACTCGAGTATATACGGTAATTATTTACATACTACAAAGTATTTGCTCATTTGGTCTTTTTCTTGGGCTTTGTCTGTAAAATGGCAACAATGTGAATTTTATACACTGAATGTATACCAACTTATGCTCTGGCTCATTTCTTTAGTTTTGTTCTAGCAATCAGAGCAGGACTCAAGTTGTGCTCCAACACCTTCTCCTCACATTTGTCTTTCTGTCAACCAGGATACTACCTGGATGGTGTCAACATCATGGTCACCGTCATACACTACTACTGCTTGTCTTGCCACAAGTACTCATCTTCCATTGCACCACTAACTATCCATCCCAGATTGTGTTTGCGGAAGCAGGAATATGCTTCCAGTCAACTGTTTATGTGTAAACTAAATTCCCACCTGAGCAAGGTGGTGCAATTACTGCCTCTGTTGCTGCCAGAGCTGAAGGCCCATATTCAGCTGAACATCTACTCCCTGCGTATTCTGCCACTGCCTTTCAAAGACCTATTTGTTTGGGTCCAAGCCAGTAATGTAGCTATGGGGGGTGGGGAGAGAGTGTGATTGTCCCGGGCCCAGTGCTCAGAGGGCCCCACCCGAATATACAGTACACTTAACTATATCAGCGTGCTCAGAGCGCCAATATAGTTAAGATCTGCAGTAGAGCAGGAAGACACAATCTCCCTGCACTGCCACTTCCATTCTGAACACCCTAGATCACTTTACACTTGCGGTCCATAGAATAGCAAGATGATGTAGTGCCTGGAGCGAGGGCACATGTATAGGAGTCCCAGTGCGGTGGCGTCATTGCACCACGCTGGATCTCTGACATCTTGTGCATGTATCCGCACTTACTAGGAGGATCCTGGATTAGGTAAGTATATGATGTTTTTTATTTTAACTTGTGATGTGACACGGGGCCACTTTGAACAATGGGTGAGGGGCTCCCTCATACATTATAGGGGCTATTTCATTATACTTTGGCTAATGTGGGGGTTATTTTTGGGTGGACCATTGTTTTGTGCTAATGTGTTAATATGCTTTTAATTTGTGCTATATGCTAATGTTCAGGGTCATTATTTATATAATGTGGGGGCCATTATATTGTGCTGCTGCTAATGTGGGGACCATTACTGTGGGGGCCATTATTTAGTGTAGCAGCTAACGTGGGGTTATTATTGTGTTACAGCTAATATGGGGACCTTTATACTGTTTGCTTACTACTGTAGGGCCATTATATAGTGTTGCAGCTAATGTGGGTGAAATTATATAGTGTGGCAGCTAATAAATGAGTCATTTTACTGTTTGGTTACTACTGTGGGACCATTATATACAGTAGCATTGCAGCAAATGTGGGGTCCATTATATAGTGTTGTAGCTAATGTGGGGGCCATTAGATAGTGTGGCCGCTAAAGTGGAGGTCTGTTTATTGTTAATTTACTACTCTGGGACCATTATATAGTGTTGTGGCTAATATGGGAGAGCCATTATATAGTGTTATAGCTAATGTGGAGGTCATTTTACTGTTTCGGTACTATTGCGGTGCCATTATATAGTGTGTCAGCTAATGTTGGGGGTCATTATACTGTGCGCAGGTTAGCTGTGGGCCCATTATACTCTGTATAGGGAAGCTGTGGGCCCATTAGACTGTGTACAGGTGAGCTGTGTTCCCATTAAACTGTGAATAGGGGAGCTGCGGGCCTATTATACTGTTTATAGGGGAGCTGTGGGCCCATTATACTGTTTATAGGGGAGCTGTGGGCCCATTATTCTGTGCATAGAGGACCTTTATATGGAGGGACTCATGGGATATCATTACATTTTAAATGGGCACTTAACAATCATTATTGCTATAGTGGCATTCAGGGTATTGTGACTATCAAAGGGGCACATAGGGGGCATTTTTACTTTCCAGGGTGAAAATATGGCAACTATTATCTAGGGTGCTTGCACAGGGATTTAGTATTTTCTAGAGGGCAATTTTACCATCTATAGGGCACAAAAGAGGCATTTTACTTTGTAAGGGGAATAGTGATGGGCATTAAGAGGAGCAATGTTATTGTACCACACAGCAGATGCAGTAAAATGGCAACATATCCCAGGATGAGGAGTTTGTACAGATTGAGAATAGATGGGGACAGAGTTGGAAATGTGAGAAGTCTAATATGTCTTTGTTGTAATCTATGCAGATGAGTCATGACTGGAGAAGTTGTCATGTAGGTCTGGGCCAGATGGAAAAGACAGAAAAAGAGAGCGACTCCATCAGAAGGAACATCAGCTGTAAGAATAATAATAATAATAATCTTTATTTATATAGCGCCAACATATTCCGCAGCTCTTTACAGTTTAACAGTTTCAAACACAACAGTCATAGGTAACAATGTTAACAATACAGCAATAAAGCAAAATAAGACAACCCTGCTCGTGAGAGCTTACAATCTACAATGAGGTGGGGAGATACAAAGTACAGGTGTGTATTTACAATGATGTATTTACAATGATGGTCCAGCCATCTTCAGGGGGTGGGGGGTAGATGAGATAGTGAATGGGCTACACACACACACAAACATAAAATGACTGATAAGTAAGTCACCATCTGTAACTGTACTGTAATCACTTGTATGGTCTGTAGCACTGGCATCTACCACTATATGGTCACCGTATCACAGTAATAAAAGTTCTGGTCTTGTATACGGATGTATTTTCAGCCTCATCTGCCGAGGTTCCCCTTTACCTACAATTAGGGTGTGCCACCATAGTTGTAATCAGGGTTACCTGGTTAGGGGCCCACACAGAAGTTTTGCCCAAGCCCCCCCCCCCTGAGCTGAACCCCTAGCTACGCTTCTGGTCCAATCAGTCAGAGCCCCACTGATCAATAGGTTATTGCTTACTTAGCAGATAGTTACTATCTTGTCTTCATTAAACACCCCTTTTAAATATCTGCGTTAATATAATTCCTGGCAGATGTTCTCAAGTGTCCATGTTTCAAGTATGTAGAAATGTGGCATTTAACTAGTTACAATTGAGCACAGTTTAGATAATGACAAAATCTGTTCATGGATCTGATGGCTGACATTAAGACTTAATGGTAGATTTTCAAGTGTGATCTTATTGTCATCCCTCCCCTGGTCTTAAAGTTCGTCTTAACTACCACTTGTTCTATTTTTGGCATAATTTACTTGCTAGCTTTTTTTATTCCAGAACCATGTGCACTGAAGTCCTTAATTGTTCAAATAATGACTGTGAGTAATACGTTATTTTTTCCACATTCATTATAACTAATTGAAAGATTGTGTTCCTTGAACCTCGAATATAGCCCCATGAAATTGTTCAGTGTTATCATACTAACCAATCTTAAACCACTTTGCATATTTTGTAGCTCATATTTGTATTTGCAATTGTGCTACAAAATTTAACTAGTGCTAATAATGAAAAGCCTTGGCAAATATTGGTTTTCATCGTAAAAACTGATCAGGTCATTTTAAACAAATAAGCAAATAACTGAATGTGTCTATTTCTAAGGCCCAGGTCAGACGACCGTATGGCATCTGATGTGAGAACATCGGATGCAATATGCTAATGAACCTTTAGAGCAGAGCAGGAGCCGAGTGTCATGCGTCTGTGCTCCGAGCCTCTCGCACAGAGCAGATCGGAGCACAGCTGCGGAGGAGGCGGAAAAATGAATTTCTCCATCTCCTCCATTGACGGGCTCAGCATATATCGCACAACACTTGGATGATATCCGATTGATGTGCGTTGTCTCAATCACACCCATAGGCTTATATGGTTGCGAGTGAGATGAAATTCGTATAATATGGCCAAGCAAAAAAAAAACGATGTTGTGAGCTGCCTCATATAATAATACTGGTCCGAGTGCTATGTGATGTTTTATCGCATATCACTCGTCCGTATTCATCGCTAGTGTGACCCCGGCCTAATAGTATAAGTAGTAGGGTTGAGCAAAACGGATTGGAAAAATTCAAAAATTGCCGACTTTCGGCAAAGTCGGGTTTCATGAAACCCGACCCGATCCCAGTGTGGGATCGGCCATGCGGTCGGCAATCTTCGCGCCAAAGTCACGTTTCGTATGACGCGTTCAGCGCCATTTCTCAGCCAATGAAGGAGGATGCAGAGTGTGGGCAGCATAATGACATAGATCTCAGTCCCCACCATCTTAGAGAAGGGCATGACAGTGATTGGCTTTCTGCGGCGTCACAGGGGCTATAAAGGGGCGTGCACGCCGACCGCCATCTTACTTCTGCCGATCTTAGCATAGGGAGAGATTGCTGCAGCTTCATCAGAAGAAGGGCTATAGTTAGGGAAGGAAGATTAACCCCCAAACCGCTTGTGCTGTAGCGAGTTCCACTGTCCAACACCACCTTTTTTGCAGGGGCAGTGGAGGCTATATCTTTGTACATCAGCTCTGTAGCTTATTAGGCTGTCTTATAAGGCTCCCTGATAGCTGCATTGCTGTTTGCACGCTCCTGTGCAAACCAACTGCTTTTTTAAAAGCAAATATCCTGTTGCTCCTTTCTGCACAGTTATCTTGTTTATTTGTCCACACTTTTGTGTGCAGCAGTCCTTTTTGTTGCTGCCATACTTGTCCTGAGATCATTGTAGGGAGATTGAAATTGTACTACAGTCCTTGGATTTTTTCAGATATCTTCCAGCCACTTTCTGCCACTTACATTGTGTTGTGTTACACACTGGGCCTGAGTTGTGGTGCTGTTTCCCCCCCACAAAAGGGAGATTCAAATTGTCACAAAGTGGATATACGTCAGTTCTGTTAGTTTGTCGTATATCAGCCAGCCACATTCTGCCACTTACATTGTGTTGTAAAATACACTGGGCCTGAGTTTGGGTTCAGTATCTCCCCCAAAAAAGTGAGATTCAAATTCTCACAAAGTGGATATACCTCAGTCCTCTTCATTTGTGATGTATCAGCCAGCCACTTGCTGCCACTCACATTGCGTTGTAAAATATACTTGGCCTGAGTTTGGGTTCTGTGTCCCAAAAAAAAAAGTGAGATTGAAATTCTCACAAAGTGGATATACCTCAGTCCTCTTAGTTTGTTGTGTATCAGCCAGCCACTTGCTGCCACTCACATTGCATTGTAAAATACACTGGGCCTGAGTTCGGGTTCAGTCTCCCCCCCAAAAAAGTGAGATTTAAATTCTCACAAAGTGGATATACCTCAGTCCTCTTAGTTTGTGGTGTATCAGCCAGCCACTTGCTGCCACTCACATTGCGTTGTAAAATACACTGGGCCTGAGTTTGGGTTCTGTGTCCCAAAAAAAAAGTGAGATAGACTGTACTAAACATTACATTCAATTTAGAGTCTTGTGCTTGGGTGCGAGGAAGACACAGGTTTAGTTAGGACTTGCTTGTATTACTTCATACAAGTATGCCACAGAGAAACAGGTTTTACATAATTGCAGGTGCAGAGGTACAGAGGCAGGAGACACGGCGGCCGACACAGCAGCCCAGAGTAAACCTGAAGTCCAGCATTAAGCATAAAACAGGTACAGAATCTCTCTGTTACTTCCCTGGTAAATGTTGATTAACATGCAGCAGAGTTCCAGTGTCCACAAGTGTTCCAGAGATCCACAGAAGGAGATGGCTGAATTACTAAGTCCAAGACTTCCAGGAGCAGGTCACAAGCTGACTGCAGACATGATTCAGAAGCACTGATTGAACAGCTGAGGCTGCTTATAAAGGCAAGAGGTGGAGAACAGGGTGGAAACATAGAAGCTACAAACTCCATACTGACTCAGGGCAAAGTAGCTGCAGGCAAGACAAAGCAAAATGGCCGATGGAAAAACCAGGTTACAATAACAGAAAATCACAGCAGATATAGCAAAGAGACTGAGAACCTTACATTACTCCCCCCTTAGGGACAGCCTCTGGATGACCTCAGATCAGGCTTGTCTGGGTACCTCTGATGGAACTGGCGGAGTAAGCGAGGAGCATTAATGTTATTTACCGGTTCCCATGAGTTGTCCTCAACTGGGTAGCCCTGCCATTTAATCAGGTATTGTAGCTAATTCCTATATAACCTGGAATCCAGAATCTTCTCCACCACAAATTCCTCCTGACCATCAATCAGCACTGGATCAGGATGGGGAGAGGAAAGTCCAGGAAAAGTATTAGGTACTGCTGCCTTTAGTAGAGAAACATGAAAGACAGGGTCCCCCTTAGGGACAGCCTCTGGATGACCTCAGATCAGGCTTGTCTGGGTACCTCTGATGGAACTGGCGGAGTAAGCGAGGAGCATTAATGTTATTTACCGGTTCCCATGAGTTGTCCTCAACTGGGTAGCCCTGCCATTTAATCAGGTATTGTAGCTAATTCCTATATAACCTGGAATCCAGAATCTTCTCCACCACAAATTCCTCCTGACCATCAATCAGCACTGGATCAGGATGGGGAGAGGAAAGTCCAGGAAAAGTATTAGGTACTGCTGCCTTTAGTAGAGAAACATGAAAGACAGGGTGAATTCTCATAGTTCTGGGCAGTTGAAGACGGCAAGCAACGGCACTTACAATCTTGTCGATCTTGTAGGGTCCAATGTACTTATGTCCCAATTTGGATGAAGGGATTCTCAATTTAAGATTTTTACTTGATAGCCAGACAGAGTCTCCTACCTTGAAA
The DNA here is from genome assembly GCF_051348905.1 of Ranitomeya variabilis. NCBI lineage: Eukaryota > Metazoa > Chordata > Amphibia > Anura > Dendrobatidae > Ranitomeya > Ranitomeya variabilis. The sequence continues at coordinate 852,545,663 of NC_135232.1, forward strand.
GTTGGTGCAGGTTTATGAGATTTATCTGCTGCTCTCTTATACCTTTCCTGGGCCAATTTCAGATTTTCCTTTAGAAGATCAATATTCTGTTGTAAAGACGTGATTCTTTCACCCACAGCTGGCAAGGGCGTATCTATGGGAAATTGAGGAAGAATGTTAGGGTGATAACCTAGATTGGCATAAAAAGGAGACTGCTTAGTGGAAGCGCTCTGAGAGTTATTATAGGAGAACTCAGCCAGTGGAAGTAAATCCACCCAATCATCCTGTAGGTGGCAGATAAAGCAGCAGAGATACTGCTCCAGGGTCTGATTAGTCCGTTCTGTTTGTCCATTAGTCTGGGGATGAAAAAAAGAAGAAAGGTCTACTTTAATGTCCAATGCGGCACAAAAATTCTGCCAAAACCTTGAAGTGAATTGCACCCCTCGATCAGAAATGACCTCATCCGGTACTCCATGCAAGCGAAACACATTTTGAATCATTAAGTCTGATGTCTGTTTAGCAGTGGGTAAGCCGATGCAGGGAATGAAATGAGCCGCCTTTGTTAACCAATCCACTACCACTAGAATGGTGTTCTTCCCTTGAGAGGTTGGTAACTCCGCAATGAAATCCATGGAAATGGATCCCCATGGACGGGAAGGGGTGGGTAGGGGTTGCAATAGACCCGTTGGCGAGGAACGTGGTGTCTTGCATCTCGAACAAACTTTGCATGAAGTGACATAATTTAGAACATCTTTTCTGTAAGTGGGCCACCAAAAGAAACGTGAAAGAAATTCTTGTGTCTTTAGAACTCCTCTATGCCCAGCTATCTTAGAATCGTGGATGAGTTGCAATACTCTCAATCTGACTGTTTCAGGTATATACAGGCGTTGCCCCTGAAACCACACACCATTCTTATAAACAAGGCTTACATCTCTAGGAGGTTGTGCCAGCAAAGAATCCGAATGGTATGCTTCCTTGATGTCCTTAAGTAGGTCTTGATTATGAATCACTCCCAGGAATCTAGAATCAGGAAGAATAGTCTTAGGAGCAGTAGATGGACGAGTCTCCGTTGAATGGATCCTAGAGAGTGCATCAGCCTTTCCATTGCGCGATCCTGGCCTATAAGAGATTATGAAATCAAATTGATTTAAAAAAAGATTCCAAACGGGCCTGGCGAGGAGTCAGGCACTTAGCCGATCTTATAAATTCAAGGTTGCGGTGGTCAGTTAGCACGACTATTTGCTGTGCAGCTCCCTGAAGTAGGTGTCTCCATTCCTTGAATGCGGCAATAATAGCTAGCAATTCCCTATTGCCTACATCATAGTTCCTCTCAGCCACAGATAACCGCTGGGAAAAGAAAGCACAGGGAAACATTCTTCTCACCTGTTCTCTGGGAGAGTACAGCTCAGATGGCACAGTCTGAGGCATCCACCTCTACTATAAAGGCAAGTTCAGGGTTGGGATGCACAAGGATAGGTGCTGTGGTAAATTTATCCTTCTGACTGGAAAATGCTTCTTGGGCTCGAGGGGTCCAAGTGAAGCTAGAATCTTTCCGGGTGAGTTGTGTAATAGGTGTGACTACCTCAGAAAAATTTCTAATAAAACGCCTGTAGAAATTGGCAAACCCAATGAAGCGCTGCACTTCCTTCACATTCCTGGGAACTGACCAATTCTTGATGGCTTGAGTCTTGCTTCCATCCATACTAATTCCCTGTGTAGACATTACATACCCCAGAAATTGAATTTCGGTCCGATGGAATTCACACTTCTCCAGCTTAATGTAAAGATGGTTCTGTCGTAGACGTTCCAATACCATTCTCACATGTCCGTGATGTTCCTCTGTGGAGTTAGAAAAAATTAAAATATCATCAAGATAAATCACCACGTATGTATCTAAGAGATCCCTGAAAATGTCATTCACTAAGTGTTGGAAAGTGGCTGGGGCATTACACAGACCGAACGGCATAACTAGATATTCAAAGTGTCCGTAGCGTGACCTGAATGCAGTCTTCCATTCATCCCCAGGTCTAATACGGACCAAATTATAGGCCCCACGGAGATCCAGTTTAGAAAAAATCTTGGCATGCCGTACTCTCTCCAATAACTCAGGGATCAATGGCAATGGATAACGGTTTCTAATAGTGACTTTATTGAGTTCCCGATAATCTATGCAGGGTCTAAGAGATCCATCTTTTTTGTTCACAAAGAAGATGGGTGCACCTGCAGGAGATGAAGAGTGGCGTATGAAGCCCTTGGCTAGATTTTCGTCAATATAGTCCTTCAAAGCCTTAAGTTCGGGACCTGCCAGAGGATAGATCTTACCATAGGGTATTCCCGCTCCGGGCAATAATTCAATTGGACAGTCGTACTGACGGTGAGGGGGAAGCTGATCTGCATTCTTCTTATCACATACATCCGCATACTCCTGGTATATGGCTGGTAGTTCAGAGACTGGCGTGGGTTTCTTAGGAACCGAACAAGCTGAAACTTCTGGGCCCACCTGTTTCTCTGGAAAGTGCAGCTCCTTGGTCTCCCAGTTAATTGTAGGGTTCTGAGCCTGCAGCCATGGTAGCCCTAGAATAATGGGGAAGTAAGGAGAAGAGATGAGCATAAAAGACAGCCTCTCCTGATGATCTTTACCCATAAGGACCTTCAAAGGCTCTGTTTCCTGATCCACTGGTCCAGAGCTTAGCAGGGAACCATCCACAGTCTCCATCTGTACAGGAGTAACCTTCACTGAACGTATCCCATGTTTTTGAGCAAAGGAGATGTCCATAAAATTACCGCTTGCCCCTGAGTCAATCATAGCAGAGCTAGACACCCAAACCGAGCCAACCCAGAGTTTGACGGGAAGAAAGCAATGAGAGTTGTTCTTCTTACAGTTCAGCTGGGACACTGCTGAGGAAACTTGAAAAACTGCTGTATTTACACAGTCATCAGAATCAGAAATAACAGAGTTTAAGTCCGAGAAATCAACATCTATCGCTGCAGATCTTTCTGGAGCCTGAGGTTCAGATATGACTGATCTCCTTTCGCAACACTCACAGTGAATGACTGCTGCAGTAGTCTTACGAGAACGGCTGGGGCAGTTTATTATGAAATGTCCTGACTTACCGCAATAGAAACATAGATTTTCTTTTAGGCGATATTCTTTGCGTGCATCACTAACCCGTCTCTGTAGAGTCCACCTGCATGGGTTCGGGTTCTGGTTCCCGTGTGATCTTGCTCAAAGGTTCCCTAACTGGGGAGGAAGGTAGGAAATGGTTAATACGACTACTTTCAGACCATCTCTCCTGTCTGTGTTCAGTAAGACGGACATCAATACGAATGCAGTAGTTAATAAAGTCTCCTAAGGCAGTGGGAGGGTCAGCACGCGCAAGTTCATCCTTAATCATGGGAGACAACCCTTTCCGGAAAATAGATTTTTTGGCAGAACTGTCCCAAGTAGTATCGAGGGCCCATCTCCTGAAATCTAGGGCATATTCGGCTACTGAGCGCTTACCCTGGCGCAAAGTCAACATGGCTGCTTCAGCTGTTGCACCTCGGTTAGGGTCATCAAACACCTGCCCCATGGCTGAAATGAAAGCATCGAGATCATTTAAACATTCATCCTCAGTCTCAATCAGAGGGTTTGCCCACATTAAAGCTTTTTTAGAGAGCAGCATGATTATAGTAAGCACTTTGGATCATTCCGAGGTAAATTGTGAAGCATGTGCAGAAAAAAAAAAGTTTGCATTGGTTAATAAAACCTCTGAATTTTTCACGTTCGCCAGCAAAACGAAAAGGGGGTAACTTAGGAAACCCAGAACCTGGGGGTAGGGATGGTGCCTGGACTCGTTCCTCCAGAGCCTCAATCCTGGCTCGTAAATCCTGAGTATTTTGACCGAAAACTTGCAGATTGTGGTTGCTAAGATCCTGTAGACTTGCAAAGCGGGTCTTTAAAGTCTGTATATCCGCAAGGATTGTATCGGTGACTTCACACAATTCCTTTACGCGAGCCTCCATCTTCCCAGATCCTTTAAGGCAGAAGTTCTGGAAAAGAAAAAAGGCGCACAATAGGGTTTACCCGTGGTAACACACCTGACTGGAAAGAAGGGAATGTGCTCACCTGAATTGGTTGTGAGAAGTCACAACCACTGTCATCACAGAATGTATAAATGAATATCTTCCTAGATCCTTTATGGCAGAAATGCTGGAAGAGAAACAAGGGCGCACAATAGTGTTTACCTGTGGTAACACACCTGGTTGAAAAAGAAGGGAATGCGCTCACCTGAAATGGTTGTGAGAAGTCACAACCACTGTCATCACAGAAGAAATAAATGGATGCACGGTCCACAGCAGACTCGGCGTCCTCAGACCCAGCAGACACTAAAGTTGGCTTCTGAATCTTGTAATGTTTAGTACACAGTCTATTTAGAGTCTTGTGCTTGGGTGCGAGGAAGACACAGGAGACACAGGTTTAGTTAGGACTTGCTTGTATTACTTCATACAAGTATGCCACAGAGAAACAGGTTTTACATAATTGCAGGTGCAGAGGTACAGAGGCAGGAGACACGGCGGCCGACACAGCAGCCCAGAGTAAACCTGAAGTCCAGCATTAAGCATAAAACAGGTACAGAATCTCTCTGTTACTTCCCTGGTAAATGTTGATTAACATGAAGCAGAGTTCCAGTGTCCACAAGTGTTCCAGAGATCCACAGAAGGAGATGGCTGAATTACTAAGTCCAAGACTTCCAGGAGCAGGTCACAAGCTGACTGCAGACATGAGTCAGAAGCACTGATTGAACAGCTGAGGCTGCTTATAAAGGCAAGAGGCGGAGAACAGGGTGGAAACATAGAAGCTACAAACTCCATACTGACTCAGGGCAAAGTAGCTGCAGGCAAGACAAAGCAAAATGGCCGATGGAAAAACCAGGTTACAATAACAGAAAATCACAGCAGATATAGCAAAGAGACTGAGAACCTTACATTGAAATTCTCACAAACTGGATATATACCTCAGTCCTCTTAGTTTGTGGTGTATCAGCCAGCCACTTGCTGCAACTCACATTGCGTTGTAAAATACACTGGACCTGAGTTTGGGTTTAGTCTCCCCCCAAAAACAGTGAGATTGAAATTCTCACAAAGTGGATATACCTCAGTCCTCTTAGTTTGTGGTGTATCAGCCAGCCACTTGCTGCCACTCACATTGCATTGTAAAATACACTGGGCCTGAGTTTGGGTTCTGTGTCCAAAAAAAAAGTGAGATTGAAATTCTCACAAAATGGATATACCTCCGTCCTCTTAGTTTGTGGTGTATCAGCCAGCCACTTGCTGCCACTCACATTGCGTTGTAAAATACACTGGGCCTGAGTTTGGGTTCTGTGTCAAAAAAAAAAGCGAGATTGAAATTCTCACAAAGTGGATATATACCTCAGTTCTCTTAGTTTGTGGTGTATCAGCCAGCCACTTGCTGCCACTCACATTACATTGTAAAATACACTGGGCCTGAGTTTGGGTTCAGTCTCCCCCCAAAACAAGTGAGATTGGAATTCTCACAAGGTGGATATACCTCAGTCCTCTTAGTTTGTGGTGTATCAGCCAGCCACTTGCTGCCACTCACATTGTGTTGTAAAATACACTGGCCCTGAGTTTGGGTTCTGTGTCCCAAAAAAAAAGGGAGATTAAAATTCTCACAAAGTGGATATACCTCAGTCCTCTTATTTCGTGGTGTATCAGCCAGCCACTTGTTGCCACTCACATTGTGTTGTAAAATACACTGGGCCTGAGTTTGGGTTCAGTCTCCTTCCAAAAAAAGTGAGATTTAAATTCTCACAAAGTGGATATACCTCAGTCCTCTTAGTTTGTCGTGTATCAGCCAGCCACTTGCTGCCACTTACATTAAGTTGTGTTATACACTGGCCTGAGTTTTGGTGCAGTCTCCCCCCCAAAAAAGGGAGAATTAAATTCTCAACAAGTTTATATACACCTTCTACCTTGTTTTACAGTACCATATAACGGTTGTTATTTTGGTTAGATTTTCCCAAAAATGAGGAAGTCTGGTGGAAGAGGCCGTGGGCAGTCATTGCCAGCTGGTACTGATGGTGGTGGTGGTGGTGGTGGTGGAGCATCTGGTGGTAGTGGGAAAAGCAAAATAGCAGCTAAGGCTGGAGGTGTTGAGCCAGCGTCATCGTCTGGCTACACAAGGCCTCGAAGGCTCCCTTATCTGGGAGTAGGAAAACCGCTTTTAAAGCCGGAGCAGCAGGAAAAAGTTTTGGCTTTCCTTGCTGACTCAGCCTCTAGCTCTTTCGCCTCCTCTTCAGAAAGTTCCAAATTTAAAAGCAGTGAGTCGTCAGTGGATGCTCCCGGTCAGGAACAAGTCGCTTCCTTGTGTCCTTCACCCAAAAAAACAGTGAAGGATGCGTCAGGCGACACTACAGGTTACTCCATGGAGCTCTTTACACATACCGTGCCTGGGTTAGAAAGGGAATTGTTAACAGCCCATTACAAGATGAATCGGACCTGGAGTGCACTAAAGCACAGCCACAGCTAGATTATTATGCTGTTCCATTGACTCAGATCACTACATTGCCCTCGCAGTCTACTGAGCCAGAAACTGACCCTCATAAGACTATGGTGCCCCATCCCAAATGCTATAGCACCTTACATGGTGACACAGAGAAAGGTGCACATGACATTGAAGAGGAGGTGATAGATGACCCAGTTGTTGACCCAGATTGGCAGCCACTGGGGGAAGAGGGTGCCGCTGAGAGTAGCTCAGAAGCAGAGGAGGATGATCCGCAGCAGCCATCTACATCGCAACAGCTTTCATCTGGCAGGTCCGTCTCAGGCCAAAAACGTTTGTCAAACAAAAAAACAGTTTTAGGACAGCGTGGCCATCCGGATAAAGTAGCACAGCGTGCAATGCCTGAAAAGGTATTCCACAGTAGGAATAGTGGAGTGTGGCAATTTTTTAACCAAGATTCGAATGATCAGTGCAAAGTTATCTGTAAGAAATGCTCAAAGACCTTTAGCAGAGGACAAAATCCCCAAAATTTAAATACAACGTGCATGCGTAGACATTTAACCAGCATGCACTTGCAAGCCTGGACTAACTTCCAAATTTCCCGTACTGTTGGTGCACCTGCTCAGAATGAAGGTAGTCAGCAACGCTACATTGCTTCCCTCACTGTAAGCCCACCGGTTAGGACACCACCAGCAGCAAATGTGGAGGTATCGTCGCAAGGCCAAAGCAGTCAGGGAATCACAAGGTTTTTGGTAGGAAACACTGTATGTAGGTCAACATCAAGAATACCATAACCAACCCTCTCTCAATCCGCCATGTCCACCACCACCATCGCTAGTCCCACCATATGCAGCTCTCCAGTCCAGCTCACCCTACAAGAGACTCTCGTTAGGACAAGAAAGTACTCATCCTCTCATCCGCGTACACAGGGTTTGAACGGCCTCATTGCTAGACTAATCTCGTTAGAGATGATGCCCTATCGGTTGGTTGAAAGCGAAGCTTTCAAAGACCTGATGGCCTACGCAGTACCACGCTATGACCTACCCAGTCACCACTTCTTTGCGAGAACAGCCATCTCAGCCCTCCACCAGCATGTCAAAGACCACATTGTCCATGCACTGACGCAATCAGTCAGTGGAAAGGTGCACCTCACAACAGATGCATGGACAAGTAGGCATGGCCAGGGACATTACATGTCCATCACGGCGCACTGGGTTAATGTGGTGGATGCAGGGTCCACAGGGGACAGCAATAGTGGGACAGTTCTGCCTAGCCCATGGTCTAGGAAACAGTTGGCTGTAGGCATTCGCCACCCCTCCTCCTCCTCCAGAAGTGAAAGCTTGTCCACAGAGCACAGTCGCACGACCACTCCATCGGCAGCTGCCAGTGTTGCACACGAGGTATCCCATTATCGAACAGCTAGTGGTAAGTGTCAGCAGGCTGTGTTGCAAATGAAGTGTTTGGGCGACAACAGACACACCGCGGAAGTTCTGGCCGAGTACTTGCAGCAAGAAACTCAGTCATGGCTGGGGGCAGTGTACATCTTGAGGCAGGCAAGGTAGTCAGTGATAACAGAAGGAATTTTATGGCTGCCATAGCCCTTTCAGAACTGAAACACATACCTTGCCTGGCTCACACCTTGAACCTGGTGGTGCAGTGCTTCCTGAAAGATTATCCGGGGTTACTAGCCCTGATCCTGAAGATGCGAAGACTTTGCTCGCACATCCGCCGGTCGCCCGTACACTCCAGCCGTATGCTTAACCATCAGTGATCGCTGAATCTTCCCCAGCACCGCCTAATAATCAACGTTGCAACAAGGTGGAACTCCACACTGCACATGTGTCAGAGGCTGTGCGAACAGAGGCGTGCTGTAATATATTTGTGGGAGGATACACATACAAGGGCAGGCAGTTGGATGGCAGACATGGAGTTGTCAGGTGTGCAGTGGTCAAAACTACAAGACCTCTGTCAAGTACTTCAGTGTTTTGAGGAATGCACATGGCTGGTAAGTGCAGACGACGCCATCATAAGCATGAGCATCCCACTAATGCGTCTGCTGATACCAAGTTTGACGCAGATTAAGGAGCAGGAGTCTGCAGCCGAGGATGAGGGAAGCCTTGATGACAGTCAGCCATTGTCTGCTCAGGGAACTCTCCTGGATGAGGTGGTGGATGAAGAGGAGGAGGAGGATGATGGGGAAGAATATTTATGGGAGGAGGATGCTTCTCAGGGGGCAATAGAAACTGGTAACGTTGCAAGGTCAGGTACAGGGTTTTTGCGGGACACAAGTGATGTTGATTTGCAAGAAAGTGCTCCTCAACCCAGCACAAGCAGTGAATTGACACCTGGAACATTTGCCCACATGGCTGAGTATGCCTTGCGTATCCAAAAAGGGACCCCTGCATTATCAAAATGATGACCGATGACAATTACTGGTTGGCCAGCCTCCTGGATCCACGATATAAAGGAAAATTACAAAATATCATGCCACATGAGAACCTTGAGCAAATATTGGCTACCAAACAAGCAACTCTTGTAGACCGTTTGGTTCAGGCATTCCCAGCACACAGCATCGGTGATGGTTCTAACATAGTTACATAGTTATTGAGGTTGAAGGAAGACTTTAAGTCCATCTAGTTCAACCCATAGCTTAACCTAACATACCCTAACATGTTGATCCAGAGGAAGGCAAAAAAAAACCATGTGGCAAAGAGTAACTCCACCATGGGGAAAAAAATTCCTTCCCGACTCCACATACGGCAATCAGACTAGTTCCCTGGATCAACGCCTTATCAAGGAATCTAGTGTATATACCCTGTAATATTATACTTTTCCAGAAAGGTATCCAGTCCCCTCTTAAATTTAATTAATGAATCACTCATTACAACATCATACGGCAGAGAGTTCCATAGTCTTACTGCTCTTACAGTAAAGAATCCGCGTCTGTTATTATGCTTAAACCTTCTTTCCTCCAGACGTAGAGGATGCCCCCTTGTCCCTGTCTCAGGTCTATGTTTAAAAAGATCATCAGAAAGGTCTTTGTACTGTCCCCTCATATATTTATACATTAAAATAAGATCACCCCTTAGTCTTCGTTTTTCCAAACTAAATAGCCCCAAGTGTAATAACCTAACTTGGTATTGCAGACCCCCCAGTCCTCTAATAACCTTGGTCGCTCTTCTCTGCACCCGCTCTAGTTCAGCTATGTCTTTCTTATACACTGGAGACCAGAACTGTACACAGTATTCTAAGTGTGGTCGAACTAGTGATTTGTATAGAGGTAAAATTATGTTCTCCTCATGAGCATCTATGCCTCTTTTAATACATCCCATTATTTTATTTGCCTTATTATTTATTTATTTAATAATTATTATTTATTTATTATTTATTATTTATTATTTATTATTTATTATTATTTATTTATTTATATTATTATTATTTAATAATTATTTATTTGCAGCTGCCTGACACTGGCCACTGAATATGAGTCTGTCATCCACCCATACACCCAGGTCTTTTTCATTGATGGTTTTGCCCAGAGTTTTAGATTTAAGCACATAGTTATTCATCTTATTACTTCTACCCAAGTGCATGACCTTACATTTATCCCCATTAAAGCTCATTTGCCATTTATCAGCCCAAGCTTCTAGTTTACATAAATCATCCTGTAATATAAAATTGTCCTCCCCTGTATTGATTACCCTACAGAGTTTAGTGTCATCTGCAAATATTGAAATTCTACTCTGAATGCCCCCTACAAGGTCATTAATAAATATATTAAAAAGAAGAGGGCCCAATACTGACCCCTGTGGTACCCCACTGCTAACCGCGACCCAGTCCGAGTGTGCTCCATTAATGACCACCCTTTGTCTCCTATCCCTGAGCCAGCTCTCAACCCACTTACACATATTTTCCCCTATCCCCATTACTCTCATTTTATGTAACAACCTTTTGTGTGGCACCGTATCAAAAGCTTTGGAAAAGTCCATATACACTACATCCACTGGGTTCCCTTGGTCCAGTCCGGAACTTACCTCTTCATAGAAGCTGATCAAATTAGTCTGACATGAGCGGTCCCTAGTAAACCCGTGCTGATACTGGGTCATGAGGTTATTCCTCTTCAGATACTCCAGTATAGCATCCCTTAGAATGCCCTCCAGGATTTTACCCACAGTAGAGGTTAAACTTACTGGTCTATAATTACCGAGTTCAGTTTTTGCCCCTTTTTTGAATATTGGCACCACATTTGCTATACACCAGTCCTGTGGTACAGACCCTGTTATTATGGAGTCTTTAAAGATTAAAAATAATGGTCTATCAATGACTGTACTTAGTTCCTGCAGTACTCGGGGGTGTATCCCATCCGGGCCCGGAGATTTGTCAATTTTAGTGATTTTTAGACGCCGCTGTACTTCCTGGTGGGTTAAGCAGGTGACATTTAATGGGGAATTTTTATCACTAGTCATTTTGTCTGCCATGGGATTTTCTTTTGTAAATACTGATGAAAAAAAGTCATTTAGCATATTGGCTTTTTCCTCATCCTCATCCACCATTTCACCCAGACTATTTTTAAGGGGGCCAACACTGTCATTTTTTAGTTTCTTACTATTTATATAGTTAAAGAATATTTTGGGATTATTTTTACTCTCTCTGGCAATGAGTCTCTCTGTCTCAATCTTTGCTGCCTTGATTTGCTTTTTACAGAATTTATTTAATTTTCTGTATTTATTTAATGCCTCATCACTACCTACTTCCTTTAATTCTCTAAATGCTTTCTTTTTGTCCCTTATTGCGCCCCTAACAGCTCTATTTAGCCATATTGGTTTCCTCCTATTTCTAGTATGTTTATTCCCATACGGTATATACTGTGCACAGGTCCTATCCAGGATGCTAATAAACGTCTCCCATTTTCTTTGTGTACTTTTATGTCTCAGGATATCATCCCAGTTAATTGCACCAAGATCCTCTCTCATCCGTTGGAAATTTGCCCTCCTGAAATTTAGTGTCCGTGTAACCCCCCTACTACCCATCTTATTAAAGGTTACATGAAAACTTATTATTTTGTGATCACTATTCCCCAAGTGACCCCCAACCCTTATATTTGATATGCGGTCAGGCCTGTTGGTTAATATTAGGTCTAGCAGTGCCCCCCTCCTTGTTGGGTCCTGAACCAGTTGTGAAAGGTAATTGTCTCTCATAGTTTTCAAAAAATGATTACCTTTGCTGGAACTGCAGGTTTCTGTTCCCCAATCTATTTCAGGGTAGATGAAGTCCCCCATAATAATGACTTCTCCTTGAGTCGCAGCTTCATCTATTTGCTTTACGAGGATATTCTCCATTGCTTCCATTATTTTTGGAGATTTATAACAAACCCCTATCAGTAATTTATTATTTTTTCCCCCTCCCCCTACATGATGCGTAGTGGGCAACATGGCAGAGGTGTTAGAGGTCCACAAATCCAAAGTGGCGTTGGACAGAGGGGTTTTATGACCAGGTTGTGGAGTGATTTCACAATGACCGCTGACATGACAGGTACTGCTGCATCGATTCAAAGTGACAGGAGACAGCATTTGTCCAGTATGGTTACAAACGACTTTTCCGCCCTTAGTGATGTTCTTCCTCACAGGTCATTCCCCTTTGGTTACTGGGCATCTAAAATACACCTGGCCTGAATTGGCAGAATATGCATTACAGGAGCTCGCTTGCCCTGCTGCTAGTGTGCTATCCGAAAGAGTCTTCAGTGCGGCTGGTTCAATACTGACCGTAAAAAGGACACGTCTGGCTACCCGAAATGTCGATGACCTAATCCTCATTAAAATGAACCAATCATGGATTTCCAATTATTTGGCCCCACCTTCCCCTGCTGACACGTAGCTTGCCTGAAAAATGTCATGCTTTTGGCCTCCTCTTACTGACTGCTCCAATTCCTCCATTTGCAGCTGCTGAATGTCCACCATAGGCATTTTTATACCTCCCTAAATGGGCTGACTCCCCTCACAGGGCGTGGTCACCACTTGGCGCAAGCACCCGTGCGAGTGCCGTTTGCCTGGACAGGTGGGTGTGCCCACTCTTGGGCGACGGCACTGGCACAGGGTCCCTCATAGTACAATGAAGTGTCTCTGACGGTGGTGGTGCACAACCAACATCAGACACACCGTCGCAATATGAGGGGCCCTGTGCCAGTACCGCAGCCCACGAGAGAGTGTTCCCCCCCAGCTTGAACAGTGCTCTACCACTTGCAATACTTATGGATCGCCCCATGTTAAGGGCAATGGGGTACTTGGTACCGGGTCCCTCGCAGTTCTGGGACTGTCACGGTGGCCTGACCCGGTCCATGTCCATTTGAGAGGCGCCCAATTAAAGGTGAAATTTGTATGGTGTTCGTGACACCACCTGTGGTACTCGGTCAGGGTGACCGACGCTGCTTAGGGGTCCACTGGGGTGATGTTGTAGCAGCAAGGTGGTATACTTTCCCACAGGTGAAGTGTATCCCCAGGGCTTCCCAGAAGTGTAGATGGTAATGGTGGACAATGTGAGGTGCAGGGAACAACGAGGACACAAGGTTGCAGTCTCTTTACCTTTTACTGGAAGCTTCAGCATCCACAGTCCAGGGTACGGATCACAGGGTAGGCAAAGCCTGGTCAGTCCGAAGGCAAATCCAGGGTCCCCTTATCCAGGTGGAAATCAGTAGCCTTCCTACTAGCGCCTGTCTGTTGTAGTACTTCCCTGCTGAGCACCACAGGATAGTGCTAACAACTTTCGTGGATGTTTCTGATGTCCTCTCTCTGTCCCCCAGATGGTATGGAGAGGACAAACCCGTATGACTGGGATGGCCTGAGGCTTGTTTATAGGGACCATAGAGATGCCCCGACCCCCACAATTTGCCACCGTGTCTTCTTAGGTATTAAGGTCAGGCAGCCAACTTGGAATTTACTGTCCTGCCCGTCTCTGAAGTAATGCATAGAGTCAATTACTCCCTTGGTGTTCCGGCCACCGGCTACGCGCCTCAGAAGGAGGCTGCCTGTCTCGGGGCAGAACTCCTCCCAGTGTTTTCTCCTTGTGCTGTGACTTCATTTCTCACTTTCTACAATACAAATATCTTTGTGTCTTTTCTTAGGATGCTGCCGCACGTGGGGCAGGCGCAGCTCCGTGTCTTTCTGTCTCATGCTAGGCCTCTGCCAGGATCCCACCCCTGACAGGGACCCTCTGTCTGCAGCTCAGATGTTCCTCCTTTCCCCCTATCTGCCTGACAGGTGTTGCCTGGGCCGAGCCCAGTCAGCTTCTCTCTAACTTTCTTTCCAAACCACCAGTTTTACCCTTCTGTGAGGAGTGCCCTACCAGATAGGAGCACAGCTCCCCCTGGTTGTCTGGAGTGTGAAGTGTATTGTGATGCTGTGATACCTGGAAAGATGGACTCCTTTATTACCTTCAGATGTAATATCACTCCCCTGGTGGAAGAATGACATTACTGCAGCAACCAGGACTCTAGGGCACTGCACTTACCTCTCCCTGCTCCAACACTGTGTAGTATGTGCTGTTAAATTCTTCAATGGCACTGCCAATACAAATTTGTTGAAATGATAGATGATAGTTAAAATATACAGGGGCCCTGGCCTCCATTTAGACCAGTTAAAGTGTTGTGCCTACTACCACTGTCTGCTACTGAGCAGAGGAGCCCACCCCTGTACCTAGCTATGCCACCTGGTTCTTTCTAAAAAAAATTTTGGCAGACATTTAGCTTACTTTATTATTAGGGCCTACTCACTGTGTCAGCCACTCCTTACAATTGTCCTCCGCTGAACCAAACAATGCCGCCTGGTAATTCCTGTTACCAATTTTGAACTGCATTTAGCCTACTTACTTTTTGGGGCCTACTAAGTGTGTCAACCACTCCTTAAAATTGTCCTCCGCTGAACCAAACAACGCCACCAGTTTAGTCCTCTTACCAATTTTGAACTGCATTTAGCCTACTTACTTATTTATGCCTACTAACTGTGTCTACCCCCCATTACAAATGTTCTCCACTGAACAAAGCTATGCCACCTGTTTAGTCCTTTTACCAGTCTTGAACTGCATTTAGCCTACTTATTTGGGCCTACTAACTGTGTCGGCCTCCCATTACAGTTGTCCTCCACTGAACAAAGCTATGCCGCCTGTTTAGTCCTTTTACCAGTTTTGAACTGCATTTAGCCTACTTATTTGGGCCTACTAACTGTGTCTGCCTCCCATTACAGTTGTCCTCCACTGAACAAAGCTATGCCGCCTGTTTAGTCCTTTTACCAGTTTTGAACTGCATTTAGCCTACTTATTTGGGCCTACAAAATGTGTCTGCCTCCTATTACAGTTGTCCTCCACTGAACAAAGCTATGCCGCCTGTTTAGTTCTCTTACCAGTTTTGAATGGCATTTAGCCTTCTTATTTGGGCCTACTAACTATGTCTGCCTCCCATTACAGTTGTCCTCCACTGAAAAAAGCTATGCCGCCTGTTTAGTCCTTTTACCAGTTTTGAACTGCATTTAGCTTACTTATTTGGGCCTACTAACTGTGTTGTGAATTCCGTTCTCGGGCTCCCTCCTCTGGTCATGAATGGTACTTTGTTGGGTTCTATTCATGGGCTCCCTCTGGTGGCTTTGAGTGATATGGCTGGTCTTTAGCTGGGCTACCAGCTGCCTCGTTTTCTGCTAAGCTGGTTTCCTATTTAACTTCACCTGGACCTTTACTTGTTGCCAGCTGTCGTTGTATTCAGTATTGGTTCAGATCTCTCTGGGACTACTCTTGTGACCTGTCTCCTCCAGGAGAAGCTAAGTTTATGCTTGTTCATTTTTGCTTATTGCTTTTGGAAAATGTTTCTCAGTACATGATCAGTTCAGTCCAGCTTGCTTATATGCTATTTCCTTGCTAGCTGGAAGCTCTGGGGTGCAGAGTTGCGCCCCTCACATCGTGAGTCGGTGTGGGGGTCTTTTTGTATTCTCTGCGTGGATAATTTTGTAGTATTTTATACTGACCGCACAGTTCCCTTGCTATCTTCTGACTATTTAGTTATTAGCGGGCCTCATTTGGTAAAACCTGTTTTCATTTCTATGTTTGTGTTTTCTCCTTAACTCACCGTTATTATTTGTGGGGGGCTTTCTATACTTTGGGGAAATTTCTCTGAGGCAAGTGAGGCTTTGTTTCTCTCTAGGGGTAGCTAGCTCTCAGGCTGTGAAGAGGCGTCTAGGCAGAGTCAGGAATGCTCCACGGCTGCCTATAGTGTGTGTTGATAGGATCAGGGTTGCGGTCAGTAAAGTTCCCACATCCCCAGAGCTTGTCCGATATTTCTGGTTTACCTATCAGGTCATCTCAAGTGTTCCTAACCACCAGGTCCATAACAGTACAGCTGGCCATAAAGTGTTAATGCATCGCAAAAGAGGGATAAGAGAAGTTCTGAGCTCATTTTTTTTTCTCTGCAGTGTGTTTAGCCTCCCTCCTCCCCTTAATCTCTGGGTGGTTCAGGACTCAGCTGCAGATATGGACATTCAAAGCCTGTCCTCTAGTGTGGATCATCTCACTGCAAGGGTACAAAGCATTCAGGATTATGTAGTTCACAGTTCTATGTCAGAGCCTAGAATACCAATCCCTGATTTGTTCTCTGGAGATAGATCTAAGTTTTTGAATTTCAAAAATAATTGCAAATTGTTTCTTTCTCTGAGACCCCGCTCCTCTGGTGACTCTGCTCAGCAAGTTAAAATTATTATTTCTTTGTTACGTGGTGACCCTCAAGATTGGGCATTCTCCCTGGCACCAGGAGATCCTGCATTGCTAAATGTGGATGCGTTTTTTCTGGCGTTGGATTGCTTTATGAGGAGCCTAATTTAGTAGACCAGGCAGAAAAGATTTTGCTGGCTCTGTCTCAGGGTCAGGATGAAGCGGAGGTTTACTGTCAGAGGTTTAGGAAATGGTCTGTGCTCACTCAGTGAAATGAGTGTGCCCTGGCAGCGATTTTCAGAAAGGGTCTTTCTGCAGCCCTTAAGGCTGTTATGGTGGGGTTCCCCACGCCTGCGGGTCTGAATGAGTCAATGTCTTTGGCTATTCAGATTGATCGGCGTTTGCGGGAGCACAAACCTGTGCACAATCTGGCGGTGTTTTCTGAGCAGAAGCCTGAGTCTATGCAATGTGACTGGATTCTGACCAGAATTGAACAGCAAAATCACAGACGTCAGAATGGGTTGTGTTTCTACTGTGGTGACTCCACTCATGTTATCTCTGATTGTTCTAAGCGCACAAAAAGGGTCTCTAAGTCTGTCACCATTGGTACTGTACAGCCTAAATTCATTTTGTCTGTTACTTTGATTTGCTCTCTGTCATCCTACTCAGTTATCGCTTTTGTGGATTCAGGCGCTGCCCTGAATTTGATGGATTTGGCATTTGCCAGGCGCTGTGGTTTTATCTTGGAGCCTTTGCAGTTCCCTATTCCACTAAAGGGAATTGATGCTACGCCATTGGCCAAGAATAAGCCTCAGTACTGGACTCAAGTGACCATGTGCATGACTCCTGCACATCAGGAGGTTATTCGCTTTCTGGTGTTACATAATTTGCATGACGTTGTCGGGTTGGGTCTGCCATGGCTGCAGGTTCATAATCCAGTCCTGGATTGGAAAGCAATGTCTGTGTCAAGTTGGGGTTGTCAAGGGGTACATGGCGATGTTCCTTTGGTGTCAATTGCTTCTTCTACTCCTTCTGAAGTCCCTGAATTTTTGTCGGATTACCAGGATGTATTTGATGAGCCCAAATCCAGTGCCCTACCGCCTCATAGGGATTGTGATTGTGCTATAAATTTGATTCCTGGTAGTAAGTTCCCTAAGGGTCGACTTTTTAATTTATCTGTACCAGAACATGCCGCTATGCGGAGTTATATAAAGGAGTCTTTGGAGAAAGGGCATATTCGTCCATCCTCTTCACCCTTGGGTGCAGGGTTCTTTTTTGTGGCCAAGAAGGATGGTTCTCTGAGACCCTGTAGAGATTACCGCCTTCTTAATAAAATCACGGTCAAATTTCAGTACCCTTTGCCTCTGCTGTCCGATCTGTTTGCTCGGATTAAGGGGGCTAGTTGGTTCACCAAGATAGATCTTCGAGGCGCTTATAATCTTGTGCGTATAAAACAGGGCGATGAATGGAAAACAGCATTTAATACGCCCGAAGGTCATTTTGAGTACTTGGTGATGCCATTTGGGCTTTCTAATGCCACTTCCGTGTTTCAGTCCTTTATGCACGACATCTTCCGAGAATATCTGGATAGATTTATGATTGTGTACCTGGATGATATTTTGGTCTTTTCTGATGATTGGGAATCTCATGTGAAGCAGGTCAGGATGGTATTTCAGGTCATGCGTGCCAATGCCTTGTTTGTGAAGGGCTCTAAATGTCTCTTCGGAGTCCAGAAGGTTTCCTTTTTGGGCTTTATTTTTTCCCCTTCTACTATCGAGATGGACCCAGTTAAGGTCCAGGCCATTTATGACTGGACTCAACCTACATCGGTGAAGAGTCTTCAGAAGTTCTTGGGCTTTGCTAATTTTTACCGTCGTTTCATCACAAATTTTTCTAGTGTGGTTAAGCCTTTGACGGATCTGACCAAAAAGGGTGCTGAAGTGACGAATTGGTCCTCTGCGGCCGTTGAGGCCTTTCAGGAGCTGAAACGTCGGTTTTCTTCGGCTCCTGTCTTGCATCAGCCGGATGTTTCTCTTCCTTTTCAGGTCGAGGTTGATGCTTCTGAGATTAGAGCAGGGGCTGTCTTGTCGCAGAGAAGCTCTGATGGCTCTTTGATGAGGCCATGTGCTTTCTTTTCTAGAAAGTTTTCGCCTGCCGAGCGGAATTATGATGTTGGTAATCGGGAGTTGTTGGCAATGAAATGGGCATTTTCATGGGAGTGGCGACATTGGCTTGAGGGAGCCAAACATCGCGTGGTGGTCTTGACGGATCACAAGAATTTGATTTATCTCGAGTCTGCCAAGCGGTTAAATCCTAGACAAGCTCGATGGTTGCTGTTTTTCTCCCGTTTCGATTTTGTGGTTTTGTACCTTCCGGGCTCTAAGAATGTGAAGGCTGATGCCCTTTCTATGAGTTTTGTGCCTGACTCTCCGGGAGTTTCTGAACTGGCTGGTATCCTCAGAGAGGGGGTGATTTTGTCTGCTATCTCTCCTGATTTGCGGCGGGTGCTGCAGGAATTTCAGGCCGATAGACCTGACCATTGTCCACTGGAGAGACTGTTTGTCCCGGATAGATGGACCAGTAGAGTTAATTCCGAGGTTCATTGTTCGGTGTTGGTGGGTCATCCTGGGATTTTTGGTACCAGAGATTTGGTGGCTAGGTCCTTTTGGTGGCCTTCCTTGTCGCGGGATGTGCGTTCCTTTGTGCAGTCCTGTGGGATTTGTGCTCGGGCCAAGCCATGCTGTTCTCGTGCCAGTGGATTGCTTTTGCCTTTGCCTGTCCCAAAGAGGCCCTGAACGCATATTTCCATGGATTTTATTTTGGATCTTCCAGTCTCTCAGAGGATGTCTGTCATCTGGGTGGTTTGTGATCGTTTTTCTAAGATGGTCCATTTGGTGCCCTTGCCTAAGTTGCCTTCCTCCTCTGATTTGGTTCCGCTGTTTTTTCAGAATGTGGTTCGTTTGCATGGTATTCCGGAGAACATTGTGTCTGACAGAGGGTCCCTGTTTGTGTCCAGATTTTGGCGGTCCTTTTGTGCTAAGATGGGCATTGATTTGTCTTTTTCTTCGGCCTTCCATCCTCAGACGAATGGCCAAACCGAACGAACTAATCAGACCTTGGAAACTTATCTGAGATGTTTTGTTTCTGCGGATCAGGATGATTGGGTGACCTTTTTGCCATTGGTTGAGTTCGCCCTCAATAATCGGGCTAGTTCTGCTACTTTGGTTTCGCCTTTTTTTTGTAATTCTGGTTTTCATCCTCGTTTCACCTCAGGTCAGGCTGAGCCTTCTGACTGTCCTGGGGTGGATTCTGTGGTGGATAGGTTGCAGCAGATTTGGAACCACGTAGTGGACAATTTGACGTTGTCACAGGAGAAGGCTCAACGCTTTGCTAACCGCCGTCGCTGTGTGGGTCCCCGACTTCGTGTGGGGGACTTGGTTTGGTTGTCTTCTCGTTATGTTCCTATGAAGGTTTCCTCTCCTAAGTTTAAGCCTCGTTTTATCGGTCCTTATAAGATTTTGGAAATCCTCAATCCTGTATCATTTCGTTTGGACCTCCCAGCATCTTTTACCATCCATAATGTGTTCCATAGGTCATTGTTGCGGAGGTATGTGGTGCCTGTGGTTCCTTCTGTTGATCCTCCTGCTCCGGTGTTGGTCAAGGGAGAATTGGAGTATGTGGTGGAGAAGATCTTGGATTCTCGTATTTTGAGACGGAAGCTTCAGTACTTGGTTAAATGGAAGGGCTATGGTCAGGAGGATAATTCCTGGGTTGTTGCCTCTGATGTCCATGCTGCCGATTTGGTTTGTGCCTTTCATTTGGCTCATCCTGATCGGCCTGGGGGCTCTGGTGAGTGTTCGGTGACCCCTCCTCAAGGGGGGGATACTGTTGTGAATTCCGTTCTCGGGCTCCCTCCTCTGGTCATGAATGGTACTTTGTTGGGTTCTGTTCATGGGCTCCCTCTGGTGGCTTTGAGTGATATGGCTGGTCTTTAGCTGGGCTCCCAGCTGCCTCGTTTTCTGCTATGCTGGTTTGCTATTTAACTTCACCTGGACCTTTACTTGTTGCCAGCTGTCGTTGCATTCAGTATTGGTTCAGATCTCTCTGGGACTACTCTTGTGACCTGTCTCCTCCAGGAGAAGCTAAGTTTATGCTTGTTCATTTTTGCTCATTGCTTTTGGAAAATGTTTCTCAGTACATGATCAGTTCAGTCCAGCTTGCTTATATGCTATTTCCTTGCTAGCTGGAAGCTCTGGGGTGCAGAGTTGCGCCCCTCACATCGTGAGTCGGTGTGGGGGTCTTTTGGTATTCTCTGCGTGGATAATTTTGTAGTATTTTATACTGACCGCACAGTTCCCTTGCTATCTTCTGACTATTTAGTTATTAGCGGGCCTCATTTGCTAAAACCTGTTTTCATTTCTATGTTTGTGTTTTCTCCTTAACTCACCGTTATTATTTGTGGGGGGCTTTCTATACTTTGGGGAAATTTCTCTGAGGCAAGTGAGGCTTTGTTTCTCTCTAGGGGTAGCTAGCTCTCAGGCTATGAAGAGGCGTCTAGGCAGAGTCAGGAACGCTCCACGGCCGCCTATAGTGTGTGTTGATAGGATCAGGGTTGCGGTCAGTAAAGTTCCGACATCCCCAGAGCTTGTCCGATATTTCTGGTTTACCTATCAGGTCATCTCAAGTGTTCCTAACCACCAGGTCCATAACATAACTGTATCTGCCTCCCATTACAGTTGTCCTCCACTGAACAAAGCTATGCCACCTGTTTAGTCCTTTTACCAGTTTTGAACTGCATTTAGCCTACTTATTTGGGCCTACTAACTGTGTCTGCCTCCCATTACAGTTCTCCACTGAACAAAGCTATGCCGCCTGTTTAGTCCTTTTACCAGTTTTGAACTGCATTTAGCTTACTTATTTGGGTCTACTAACTGTGTCTGCCTCCCTTTACAGTTGTCCTCCACTGAACAAAGCTATGCCACCTGTTTAGTCCTTTTACCAGTTTTGAACTGCATTTAGCTTACTTATTTGGGCCTACTAACTGTGTCTGCCTCCCATTACAGTTGTCCTCCACTGAACAAAGCTATGCCACCATTTATTCCTTTTACCAGTTTTGAACTGCATTTAGCCTGCTTATTTGGGCCTACTAACTGTGTCTGCCTCCCATTACAGTTGTCCTCCACTGAACAAAGCTATGCCGCCTGTTTAGTCCTTTTACCAGTTTTGAACTGCATTTAGCCTACTTTTTTGGGTCTACTAACTGTGTCTGTCTCCCATTACAGTTGTCCTTCACTGAACAAAGCTGTGCCGCCTGTTTAGTCCTTTTGCCAGTTTTGAAGTGCTTTTAGCCTACTTACTTATTTGGGCCTACTCACTGTGTCAGCCTCTCATTACAGTTGCCCTCCACTGAACAAATCAATGCCGCCTGGTTAGTGCTGTTACCAATTTTGAACTGCATTTAGCCCACTTTATTATTTGGGCCTAGATCTGTGTTTCCTCCTCATCCTGCCCATTGCCCAGCCACTGCTAGATGAGTCCGCTGGTACATTGACCCAGAGCACCTACATTCCCCTTGCACTCTACACAGCCAGAATCTGACCCTGCTGAAAGTTAGTTTCCCCTTCCCGCATACTATACCACCTTACATGGGGACAAAGAGGAAGGTGAAGATGAAAGTGCTGGCACAGGACCCCTCATAGTACGCAAAAGTGTCTCTGCCGGTGGGAGGCGCCACCGCCATCAAACACACCGCCGTACTTTGAGGGGCCCTGTGCCAGTGCCAATGCAAACGAGTTGGCCCCCCCTGCTTGCTCAGGATCACAGCATTTGCAAAGTTTAAATACTTACCTCTCCCTGCTCCACCGTCGTGACGTATTCTGCATTTCCTGGGCCCACGAAAAGCTTGAGCCAGCCATACACCCCCACAACTTTAGCCAAATGACCCCCAGTTTTCAATGCCTAACTATTATTATAAAGTAAATTAAGATTTACAAGCTTCAGTAATACGAATTGATGTTTTTGGCATTAAAATGGGCACTGTAGGTGTTTTCCTGTCCTCCACTCTCTGCCGACTTTGATTCCCCATTGACTTGCATTGGGCTTCGTGTTTCGGTCGGCCCCCGACTTTTCGCAATAATCTGCCGATTTCACCCGACCTGACTTTTCACAAAATCGGGTTTCGCGAAACCCGACTCGATCCCCAAAAAGTAAAAGCTTTTTAACATAACGCTTGTGCAGGTAGCTTGTTTAAACCATGAGAAGAAATCGTCAGTCTTATAGGAATACAATAGTGTGGTCGTCGAGCATGTACACTGACACTCCATTCTAACGTGGATAAAAGTTCCAGTAGTCAGATCTCCACCTATCAATAAGTTATCACCTTTCCTGTGGATAGGAGATAACATTTTCCCTCGGGCAACTGCTTTAATTTTCATGACCTTGAAGGCTTCATAACACCTTAGCATGTACTTGCCACATTATGTTAATTTAATTGCTTAGTCATGTATTATATTCTATAATCTGTATATAAAAATTTCTTTTTTTTCGCAATGATCAAAAACGAATCTTAACGGGGTTTGAATGCAGATCTTCAAACAAGCAAGGTGAAAATTATGGATTTTCCAACACATTTTCACATCTGCTTGACAAATGTGATAATTATAGAGAGCTAACGTGGGTTAAGTTAGACAGAGCATTTATTTTTTTCCTAAAGAATACAGATAAATATGGGTGCTTCAAGCAGATGTTTTTGATTCTTTCTTGCACATGGTTAATGAAGCAATATATTTATATCTCTTGTACAAGTTGAGTGTGGCAACACATTTCCCACTCAACAGTGTGGGTGATGAGAATGTGGTAATTAACATGCAAAGAATCGATTACATAGGATCAGACAAAAAAAAGAACTTGGTGAGTAAGGTTCTAATGAAAATTCTGAAGAAAAAATGAAAATAATTAAAAATATATATTTTTTATCAATTTCTAGCTTTATATGGAAGTTTAATGTACAAAGTGTTTCAAACTCTTATAGACAAACTAAACAAATGGGAGAAACATAGATTTGTTTGCAAAACTGAGCTATAATATGGCTGAAAAGACTATTGCACCTGCTTTAAATATTCCAAAAATATGATTATTTTAAAAAGAACATTAAGAATTACCATTTGACTTGTGTTTGGGGCAACAGCAGGGGTGGATCGAAAAAGGTCCCTGTGTAAGAACAATATATGGGCTTCTTGTAGCTCAGTATCTCATCATAATTCACAATTCCATCTAATTTGAAGATAGAAGTGGGTCCGCTTCCTCTTGGGTCCCTGTGTTGCTCCTCATGTTGTACAAATGGTAAGTCCACCCCTGCTTTGGGATCATTTTGCACAATAAAATTCGGATACATAAAACCTTTTCCTTCTGATGTGTATCTGTGTAATTCAGCACTAAAAACTTGGTGTATTGTGATAAAATTGCCAACCCGAGTTCCAGAACTCATCATTTAATCTGGAAATATCAACTATGATTTTAGTGTTGGTTATACACAAGTGGTCAAAATTGTTGGTACTCCTCGTTTAGTGACAGAAAAACCCACAATAGTCACAGAAATAATTTGAATCTGACAAAAGTAATAATAAATAAAAGATCTAGGAAACCATGCTTCCACAGAATAAAAAAAAATTGAACTCATGAAATAGGCCTGGACAGAAATGATGGTATCTCTGAAAATAATGTAACAAAAGGTTAAATCAAGGTGTGTCCACTAACTAGCATTACAGGTGTCTACAATCCTGGAATGAGTGAGTGGGCCTGTATATAGGGCTACAGATACTTAGGCTACTTTCACACTAGCGTCGGGAACAACCCGTCGCTGTGCGTCGGGCCGACGTTCCCGACGCTAGCGTGGTCTCCGCCGCACAACGGGGGCAGCGGATGCATTTTTCCCACGCATCCGCTGCCCCATTGTGAGGTGCGGGGAAGTGCGGGGAGGTGGGGGCGGAGTTCCGGCCGCGCATGCGCGGTCGGAAAAAGCGGACCGTCGGGAGCAAAAAACGTTACATGTAACGTTTTTTTCTCCCGACGGTCCGCTACCACATGCCAAAGCGTCGCAAAACGGACGCACCATTTGGCAATGCGTCGCAAATGCGTCGCTAATGTTAGTCTATGACGAAAAAACGTATCCAGCAAGAACTTTTGCTGGATGCGTAGTTTCGGCAAAACGACGCATTTGCGACGTATTGCAGTTAACGCTAGTGTGAAAGTAGCCTTACTGTGCTGTTTGGTTACAAGGTGTGTATCATACTGAACATGGACCAGAGGAAGCGAAGGAAAAAGTTGTCTCAGGAGATTAGATTGAAAAGTATAGACAAACAAGTTAAAAGTAAAAGTTATAAGACGATCTCCAAGCAGCTTGATGTTCCTGTGACTACAGTTGTACATATTATTCAGACATTTAAGATCCACGGGACGGTAGCCAACCTCCCTGGACATGGCGGCAGCAGCAAAATTGATGACAAATCAATAAGAAGGATACCACGAATGGTAACAAAAGAGCCCAGAAAAAAACCCTTCTAAACAGATTAAAGGTGAACTTCAAGATCAAGGAATATCAGTGTCAGATCCCACCATCTGTCGTTGTATGAGCCAAGGTGGACTTCATGGGAGACGACTAAGGAGGACATCATTGTTGAAAAAAAATCATAAAAAAGCCAGACTGAAATTTGCCAAACTACATGTTGACAAGCCACAAAACTTCTGGGAGAATGTCCTATGGACAGATGAGTCAAAAATGGGAGTTTTTTGGTAAGGCACATCAGCTCTATGTTCACAGATGGAAAATGAAGCATATCAAGAAAAGAACAGAGCTGCCGGAAAGAAGCAGGGCACGTCCGAGGGTGAGTATATACCTAATAGGAATATACTCACCCTCGGCTTCTTTCCGGCAGCCTTCCTTCTTAAGAATGAGCGCGTGAAGGACCTTTCGATGACGTCACGGCTTGTGATTAGTCGCGGCGGCCCACGTGACCGCTCAGCGACCAATCACAAGCCGTGACGTAATTCTCATGTCCTAAATTCCTAGAATGAGGAATTTAGGACCTGAGAATTACGTCACGGCTTGTGATTGGTCGCTGAGCGGTCACGTGGGCCGCCGCGACCAATCACAAGCCGTGACGTCATCGAAAGGTCTTTCAAGCGCCATTCTTAGGAACAGAAGATGCCAATTACTACCAGGGCGCGTCAGAGGGTGAGTATATCAATATTTTTTATTTTAATTCTTTATTTTACACTTAAATATGGATCCCAGGGCCTGAAGGAGAGTTTCCTCTCCTTCAGACCCTGGGAACCATAGTATCCCATTGCACTGCATTGGGTTTCGTGTTTCGGCCGACTCCGACCCCGACTTTTTTATAGGATCGGCCGATTTCACTCGACCCGACTTTTGAGAAAGTCGGGTTTCGTGAAACCCGACCCGATCCTATAAAAATAAAAGTCGCTCAACCCTACTCAGTACACCGATATCCCATATGTAGACAAAAAGAGAAATGATCCAGCTGGAGGTGGAAGCAGTTCAGACTTTTTGAGACTTTATTAGACAACTAAAGCGATAAATAGTTCTTCAACAAGAAAAATCTTTACATAGCAAACACCTGGCACACCAGTGAGGAGGATCAAGGCATTTCAACTATAAAGTCTTACTCATGATCTGCGATATCCCATATGTGGTGAAAAAACTACTGTTTGGGTAAATATCAGGGCTTGAAATGGAAGGAGCAATATTTGATTATTGGAGTACAATTTTCCCTTGAATAGATTGCGGATGCCATGTTACATTTGCAGAGCCTCTGATGTGCCTAAACAGAGGACCCCCCCACAAGTGAACCTATTTTGGAAACTACACCTCTTAAAGACCTTACCTAGAGGTGTGCTCAGACCTAGTGATGAACAAATATGTTGGAAAAGTGATTGTCAAACATAAAATCTGCACATTCAGATTCGTGATAGGAAACACAAGCAAAATTTAGTGAAATCGGGAAAAATCGTAAACATTCGGTAGAAAGTGCAGGAAAATATTTGCATTGCCACTAAAGTATTTGAGTACTTTGGCTATGATAATGGCAGTGTAAGAAGAGCGTGGGGCATGTTTGATGAGGATGGGGGTTTGCAGAGCTCAGAGGAGTGGCGTACTAGTAAACCTTTTTTTATTCACTTGCTAAATGTGAAACAGCATTCCATATCCCACCTTGTCATTTAATGGTGTCATGACATTGTTCTGTGATTTGAGCTGCTGTGCATGAAAAAATATATTTTTTGGAAGTTGTTACTGTGATTCACCATGCCATTTCTCACCTTGCCACTTAGTGGCAGTGAAATTCCATTGTCTGCATAGCTCAAGCAGATTTAAAAAAATAATTCTGTTGCTAAACATGATACAGACAGCCATATCCCACATTGTAATTTTGTGGTGGTGAAATTAAGCTGTCTGTAGACCTCATGCACATAAAAAAATTATTTTACTAAATGTGATACAGCCCTCCATATCCAACGCTGTAATTGTGTGGCAGTGAAATTGTTGTGTGTGCAGAGCTGCTGCACATAATAAAACATTGGGGTTTTACAAACATGAAACAGCAGGCTATACAGGCCTCATCCACACTAAAAACAAATGTGGTCAGATACTAATGCTGTACAATAGAGGAGATCTCATTTTGAAATTGTTTGCAGCATTTACTTCATGTTATACAGGCATCATCCACAGGCTCAAACATTTTTTTCAGTTACTAGCATCAAACAGCAGGGTAGATATCAGATTGAAATTGTTTGGAGCACCTAGTCTATTTTATACAGTCCTCATCCACCCCCAAAAAATTTCTTCTGTTACTAACATCATACAATAGAGGAGATCTCACTTTCAGTTTGTTTGTAGCCTCTAGTGTATGTTATACAGGCCTCATCCACAGGCCACAAAACATTGTTTTTGTTTCAAGCATCATACAGTAGGGAGATCTCACTTTGAAATTGTTTGGAGCATCTAGTCTATGTTATGCAGGCCTCATCCACAGGCAAAATTTTTTTCTTCTGTTACTAACATCATACAGTAGTGGAAATCTCAGTTTGAAATTGTTTGGAGAAACTACAGCATGTTATACAGGCTTCATCCATGGGTCCCAAAAATGTCTTTGGTTACTAATTTCATACCGTAGGGTAGATTTTACTTTGATATTGCTTGGAGTATCAGGTCTATTTTATGCAGACCTCAAACAATACTTTGTTCTGTGACTAACGCTATTCAGCATGTTATGTTTCACTTTGTCTTTTAATGCAAAAAATAACTGAGTAGAGGGAAAAAGTGCAATAATTTGACTACTACATGTATGAACTTTCACATGCGCAATCAACATGCGTTACACTGGGAATCCCACTGCACTAAAATGCAAACCAGCAGACCCCAATAACCTCCCAAGCCACCCAATCAAACGCATCTGCTTCCTCTTCCTACTCCTCTGTTTAAGTGCCAAGTATTGTGACGCAGGTCTCTGACCGCAGAACCTCGGTTTCTTTACCCAGTCAGTCTGACTGAGTGAGAGCCCTTCAGCTGTAACGGAAGCAGATATTCCTGCTGTTTTGAATGATCTGAGAGAACAAGCACACCACAACTTTTTCTATCCACAATAACATCTCTGCCTGCACCTCCCTCACTTTCCAACAGGTTGTCTGTTGGCAATGGAAATGCTGCCTTTCTGCCTGGTAGATACAGACGCTTTCCTAAAACCTAATGGTTGACACAGTACCCTAGTACCTGCTGCCCAGTCACCTTTACTTTTCTAAGAAAGCTGTGCCTGCGCTACATCAGCATGTCGCAGACAACATCACCTGTTCCTTGACTAAATCTATGTCTGCCAGGGTGCATTCACCACATACACTTGGAGAAGTAAGTATGGTCAACGGCATTACATTTCACTGACTGGACACTGGGTTACTCTGGTCGTTGAGGGGACAGGCAGGAAAGGTGCTGCTCCACAAGTCTTGGAATCCCCAAGATTTGCAGGACAAAGCTCTATTGTCATGATTCATCCCAGGGTGTGTTTCATATTATTCTTTCCCCGATCTCTGCCTTGTTTTGGCTTTGGTGTGGTTATTTCAGTCTGCTGTGCCTGCAGACCTGTGTCAGTGATAGTCCATGCTTCCAGGCTAGAGCAGCTGACCCCTTGATACTATATTTGTATTCTGCCTGTGTACTCTGCTTCCGTGACTTCCCTTTCCTGCCTTCCCGCTTTGCCCCAGTGTTCGCTCCCTGTTCTTGGACCCCTTGGTATGTGACTCGGCTTGGCTTTTGACCTGTTTTACTGTGTGTCGTCTCAGTTATATCTGCTCCCATCTGTCTCTGACTTCTGCCTTGTATTTGACCACATGTATTGATGTAACCTCTGGTACTTCTTTTCCTGATGATTTCTTACTCGGCTCGTCTGACCACTCTTTCGCCACTTGGTGGTGCTTGTGCTGCTGCTCAGTGGTGTTAAGCTGTGTGTGCAGCCTCTCTTCCCTCACCAGCATCCCCTGGTGGAGGATGTGCTATACTGCACTGCAGCAGCATTACATTATCACTGACCATACATTTAAAGGGGATTGTGCATTTTATTTTCTCTGCTCTGCTTTCTATGGATCCGCTCCATACCTTGGCAGATCAAATGTACAGTTTGGCACTAATGATACAGGATATGTCTCTGGAACAGAGGGCCTTGACCTCATCTCATAGCCACCTGCAAGGGGAGCTTTCTGACACAGTAAAATCTTTGCAGACTGACTGTAAGCACTCTAACACTATTGATGTCTCATTGCACTCTCCTGAACCTATGGTCAGGCTCCCAGATACTTTTTCTGGGGAAAAGGAGAGGCTCCGTACATTTAAGGGGAGTTGCAAGCTATTGTTTTTTCTTAGACCCCAATCTTCTGTAGATGAGATTCAGTGAAAGGGGATAATCATTTCCTTACTGTGGGAGGGACCTCAGTCATCGGCTTTCTCTTTACCTCTTTCTGCAGCTGAACGTGTGTCTATCGACAGATTCTTTGAGGCTTTAGGACTTAATTCTGATGACCGTGTCAGAGTGGCAGACACAATCATGAGTCTCTTTCAGGGGAAGCTCTCAGCTGAATGGCATTGCTCCGAGTTCCATCGATGGTCCACTGAGGTGTCCTGGAATGACTCTGCGCTGAGTCGTCAGTTCAGGAGAGGACTGTCGGATCACCTGAAGGATGCTCTGGCTCTCCATCCACCACCCAGCTCTTTGGAGGAGGCTATGATTCAAGCTATCAGTATGGATTGGAGGCTAAGGGAGAGAGGTGTTACACAGCGAGAGGTTTCGTTGCTCCCTGCTAATCCATCCGTTACTCCTTGCCACCATCTGAACCCATGAAGATGGGGGCCACCAACTTCAAGGAGAAGGTCAGGAGATGGCGACATTAAGGAAAGCTGTATTTTTACTGCAGAGATGTCGTACATTGGAAAAAGGACTGCCCCTCCCACCCACCAATGAACAAACAGGTGAGTTTGGGTGATTGTCATGGAGGTCACCCAGACTCTCAGGTACCATTTTCTTCATTTTATAAAGTACTGTTGGAAGTGGAACTTAATTGTGGGAGTTGATGCACGCCCACCCACTTCTGCTTTCGTGGACTGAGGGTCGTCATGAATCTAACTTGGTGACCAAGTGTAAGTTAGGGACAGTTAGGCTGGAGACTCCTATTCATACTATTGCCATTGAGAAAACACCACTGGCTAAGAATGTCATCAAGTTTGTCTCAGAGGAGTTTCTCCTTAAAGTGGGTTACTTGCACCAGGAAAGTATTTCATGTTGTGTTCCGGACAATCTGCCTGGTGTTGGGTTTCCCTGGTTACAGTTACATAATCCAGTGATAAACTGGGAATCTCAGGACATTGTTAAATGGGGTCCTAATTGTGGTAGAAGTTGCATTGCTATTGTATCTGTGTCATAGTCAGTCTGGAAGGTATTCCGGAGTACCTGAAGGACTTTGTGGATGTGTTCTCCAAAAAGGAGGCTGAGGTTCTACCACCACACCTCCCATTTGATTGTGCCATTGATGTTGTTTTGGTGCCAAATTGCCCGAGTCCCATTAGTACAATCTCTCTGGCCAGGAACTGGCTGGTATAAAGGAGTATACCTCTGAGAGCCTTTGTAAAGGGCACATTTGGCCATTTGTTTCCCCCATGGTGGTGGGGGTTTTTTTTGTTAAGAAAAAGGATGGTAGTTTACGCCCATGCCTCGATTTTCGAGAATTGAATAAAATCACTCTAAGGACCATTTATCCCCTCCCACTTATACCCAATTTGTACAATCAATTGTCAGGAGCCCGATGTCTCCCTAATTTGGACCTCAGGGAAGTGTATCATCTTATCCGTATGTGGGAGGGGGATGAGTGGAATACTGCATTTTTCACCTCTGAGGGTTTGTTTGAGAATTTGGTTATGCCCTTTGGCCTGACTAACGCGCCATTAGTGTTCCAGAATTGTATTAATCATGTTTTCTCAGATTTTATTGGGCACTTCATGGTAGTTTATCTGGATGATATCCTTATATATTCTTCTGATAAACAGAGTCACATGGGTCACCTCTGTGCGGTTCTCCAGAGGCTAAGGGAAAACTCATTCTTTGCTAAATTGGAGAACTGTTTATTTTTTTACTCAAGAATTGCCCTTCCTAGGGGTCATTTTGTCTGCTGAAGGGTTCCGTATGGACCCTAGAAAGGTACAGGCTATTGTGGATAGGGTGCAACCCAGAGAACTCAAGGGTCTTCAGCGTTTACTGGCTTTCGCTAATTACTATAAAAAATTCATCAAGAGGTTTTTTCAGGTGGTCAAACCCCTCACCAATTTAACTCGTAGGGTGCTGATTTTAAAAATTAGTCAGTTCCAGCTTTGGCGCCATTTTACCCTTTATAAAACTGTTTTATGTCTGCCCCGAGCTGATTCAACCTGATTTGTCTAAACCTTTTATTGTGGAGGTGGACGCTTCAGAGGTGGGAGTTGGGGCAGTGTTGTCCCAGGGGCCCACCATGGTAACTAATTTGAGACCCTGTGCCTTTTTTTTGAAAAAAAAATTCCTCTGCTGAAAGGCATTATGATGTGGATAACCAAGAGTTATTGGCCATTAAATTGGCGTTTGAAGAATGGAGGCTTTTTTTGGAGGGGGCTGTCCATCGTATCACTGTCATTATGCATCACAAGAACCTATCTTATATTGAGTCCACCAAATGTTTAACCCCGAGACAGACGTGGTGGTCACTTTTTATTCTCAATTTCAGTTTTCAATCACTTTCAGGCCAGGTTCCAAGAATGTTAGGGCTGATGCTTAATCTCGCAACCTGGATCCAATATCCCCTCCTGAACCTCCTTCCTCCATTCTTCAGCACGGAGTGGTGGTGGCTGCGGTTTCCTCGGCATTGGAGCAGGAGATTTGTGAGGCCCAATTTCTTGCTCCTTCATCCATACCTAATAGTAAGTTCTTCATGCCTGTACAGTTTCGATTAAGGGTGCTTCAGGAATTCCCTGACTCGGCTCTGAGTGGGCATCTTGGAATCAAGGCCACTTGTAAAGCCATTGCTAGCCTTTTTTGGTGGCCCTCGTTGACTTCTGACTTCACTGGGTTTGTGTCCTCCTGCAAAACATGTGCCTGCACTAAAACCTCCCATAACCACCCAGCCAGGGAATTTGTGCCACTGACAATTCCAGATAGACTGTGGACTCATCTGTCCATGGATTTTATCACCGATCTTCCCCCCTCTAATGGCAAAACCGTAATCTTGGTAGTTGTTGATAGGTTTAGTAAACAGGTGCATTTTGTACTATTGGTGGGTCTTCCTAATGCTGAGACTCTATTAAAACTATTCATTGAGCATGTGGTCCAATTGCATGATGTGACAGTCGGTGTGGTGTCTGATAGAGGGGTGCAATTTGTGTCGAAATTCTGGAGGGCTTTTTGTAAAAGGATGAGTATCAGTCTGACTTTTTTGTCAGCTTATCATTCCGAGACCAACGGTCAGACTGAAAGAACCAATCAGTCTTTGGAACAGATATTGCGGTGTCTTGTCACATCTAGACAGGATGATTGGTGCTCTTTGGTACCCATGGCAGAATTTGCTTTCAATAATCTTGTCAATCAATCCACTGGTTTTTCCTCGTTCTTTTACAACTATGAGTTTCATCCTCACTTTGGTGAGTTTTCCCAGCTGGATTCGGGGTGTCCAGGGGCTGATTTGGCCTTTCAGTGGTTGGGTGAGGTCTGCAAGGAGATTCAGAGAAACATTGGGGAGGCTCAGGTCAAGTACAATTTTTTTCCAGATAGACAACATTCGGTGGGGCCGCCTTTCCAGGTGGGAGAAAAGGTATGGTTATCCACCAAGAATTTAAGGTTGAGGATTCTTTCTGCTAAGTTGGGTCCCAAGTTTATAGGTCCTTATGAAGTTTTAGAGGTGGTTAATCCTGTGGCCGTTCGCCTGCGCCTGCATTCGTTGTTGCGGATCCCCAATGTGTTCCATAAGGCGCTTCTGAAGCTGTCAGTTTCTTCCTCGGGTTCGTCCCCCTCACCCCCGCACCTGTTGTGGTGGATGGCCAGACCGAGTATGAGGTGGAACTGGTTGTAGATTCCCATATGCTCTGCCGTTCTCTTCAGTATTTGGTCCTGTGGAAGGGTTACGGTCCTGAGGACCGGTCATGGATGCCGGCACATTTGGTCCATGTGTAGATCCAGGCTTTACATGCTTGTTATCCAGGTAAACCTGGGGGTCCGGTGTACCCCCATTGAGAGAGGGGTACTGTCATGATTCAGGCTGGGGTGTGTTTCATGTTATTCTTTCCCTGGTCTGGTCATGCTAGGGTTAACTTTCTCTTCCTTGTTTTGGCTTCTGTGTGGCTATTTCAGTCTGCTATGCCTGCAGGCCTGTGTCAGTAATACCGCACACCAATAGAGGACTATGAAGACTCAGGATCATAGGGTAAGTATAAAATCCCAATTTTATTACAAAACGTATCTAAAAACACATACAGATAAAAAACACACACATGCTGGTGAGCCGTTATAATAAACGGAAGCAAAGTCCAGAAACAAAAAGCTACAGACCAATAGGGCCCCTATACACAGTCCTAAGCGGAGTAACCACTTGCCATAAAGTCCAAATGGACATACCACGTAGCCGGCTAGCTATGGTATATAAATTACGTCAACACATGATGTATGGCTATAGTTATGCTCCAGTATCCCTGAATATATATACATGTGCACAGGTAAAAAATAATAAATCACAGTTAACAGTAATGATTACCTGTAGTCATATTTAGCCGCGGGTAAGGGGGTCGTATGGCCTGTGCGCACCTCGACGCGCGTTTCACTGCGACAGCAGCTTCGTCAGGAGGTAGAGTATTAGTGTGGTAAGGGTCTATATATACTAAACCTTAATAGGAGGACTCACGGCACCTGCTGCCTGGCGCATCGCCGCCATGTTGCGACGTCACCTAGGGGACCGCGCTCACCCTGCGCGTCACCCGGTCACGTGCCGCGATCACATGATCGGGCACGTGACCCGGGCGCCGCCGCTAGGTACAGGAGCGCTTCCCCACGGAGGCGCAGCAGCGCATGCACGGCGTGCGCATACAAGTGCCGGTGAATGTAGGTATGTACCCCTATGCAGAACCCATAAGAAAACATGAAAAGAACATAAAAAAACGTGTCACCACATAACAAACTGTATTAGCACCTCCACGGATGGTCTAACGTCTGTCCTGATAATAAACCCATGTTTAAGGTGAAATCACGTATACACAAACGTGCATGGTCAACATCCACATAAGTGTAGGTGATATTCAGTTCAAAATAGATGTTATATAAAACAAATGTTATACAAATAGACCATATTGCTACCCGACCAACCTATTACAAACGGTGTGAGCCACCATAAATTCATTGATACATAAATATAATATTTCACACAAGAATCATGCAGCCCACATCCATAGACGTAACATATCATTATATGACGTAATGTTTGATCGTCCTCCTTCCGACAGTAACGGTCATCTTAAAGTGGCAGCAATGTGATTCGAGCTTGTAGGGTAGTCTGAGATGAGGAGGTGCAACCACTGATACCCAAGAGGAGATTATAATAGGTTCTAAAAAGAAAATTTAAATATAAATTAAATATATTCAAATATCAGTGTATAGCACTTGTGGGAAACATATAAGTGCAACTGGTAGGACCCAAAAGGAAGAGAGGGTAACGGGAAGAATACACGGGAAGGGAGTGGGAGGGGGAGGGGAAAGGAAAGGTAGGAAAAGCGGGGAACCGGATCACAAATAAAACTAACTGAACCACAAACCACTGAAACTATTAAAATTAGCGCTAACCTAAGAAGGATTTGAAACTAATGTATTCATTAAGCCCTTTAGGGGCTACGGTGTCCAACACCACCGTCCATCTGGTCTCTTTTTTTAGAAGTTCTTTTTTATAATTACCTCCTCTGATGCCCAATTGCACTCGATCGATCCCTCTCACTTTAAAGTGTTTGGGGTCACTTTTATGATATTTTCGAAAGTGCTTAGGTATAGTTTTGAGACACTCAACATTGTCTACAGCAGCTCCATTCCTAATATCTCGTACGTGTTCTAGGATACGTACACGTAATTCACGTGTGGTCATACCAATATATATTAGGTTACACGCACATGTAGCATAATAGACTACATTGTCTGTCCTACAATTAATGAAATGGGTTATGGAAAACGACTCATTACCACTACTGTTCTCAAATGTGGAAATTCTTTCCATGAATTGACAAGCTGAGCAATTGCCACATTTGAAGGAGCCCCATCTATGACCTACCCTTTCAGAAAAGAATGTTTTTTGGGGGGCTACATAATGACTGTTGGTTAACATGTCTTTCAGGTTCTTAGATCTGCGCCATGTCACGGACGAATGATCAAGGATATGTGGAGCTACATCTTCGTCTGCCAGGAGTACTGGCCAGTATTTTTTCAAGATACCCGATACTTCCCTCCATTCGGAATTAAAAGATGTAATAAAGCGAACAGGTAAGTCATGCTCATATCTATTGGAGGGTCTATGCCCAGTTTGGGCCAGAAGTGTATCACGTGATGCAAATTTGGCCCTTCTGTAACCAGCGCGTATCACTTTGTGATTATACCCTCGTTGTCGCAAATTCATCTATATAGCGGGACCATGAGACCACGGCGTCAATGCCCTCAGTGTTAGAGACTACCTCACGTTCCCACAGCCCCAGGAATAAATTGGCGTATGAGGGCGCACAAGTCGCCCCCATCGCCGTTCCCTGGAGCTGCAGGAAGTAGCGATCTTTAAAAACAAAAAAATTATGCGTGAGGGCTGTGGGAACGTGAGGTAGTCTCTAACACTGAGGGCATTGACGCCGTGGTCTCATGGTCCCGCTATATAGATGATGTATTATTTATCTGGCAGGGCTCTGAGAACTCTCTTATTTCTTTCCTTAACAGGTTGAATTGTAATCAACTAAATATCAATCTGACGTGGAAATATAGTCATGAAAAAGTGGAATTTCTTGATGTGACTCTGGTGAAGGATGGTGAAGGATTCATTTCCACAGATGTATTCCGTAAGTCCACTGCGACTAACGCCTTACTACAGGCGACGTCATCACATCACCCCCAGACATTCAGATCGGTTCCCACTAGTCAATTCCTGCGCATTAAACGCATTTGCTCTGATGATGGTATTTTTGAGCAGCAGGCTAAGATCCTCAAGGAGAATTTGCGACAACGAGGGTATAATCACAAAGTGATACGCGCTGGTTACAGAAGGGCCAAATTTGCATCACGTGATACACTTCTGGCCCAAACTGGGCATAGACCCTCCAATAGATATGAGCATGACTTACCTGTTCGCTTTATTACATCTTTTAATTCCGAATGGAGGGAAGTATCGGGTATCTTGAAAAAATACTGGCCAGTACTCCTGGCAGACGAAGATGTAGCTCCACATATCCTTGATCATTCGTCCGTGACATGGCGCAGATCTAAGAACCTGAAAGACATGTTAACCAACAGTCATTATGTAGCCCCCCAAAAAACATTCTTTTCTGAAAGGGTAGGTCATAGATGGGGCTCCTTCAAATGTGGCAATTGCTCAGCTTGTCAATTCATGGAAAGAATTTCCACATTTGAGAACAGTAGTGGTAATGAGTCGTTTTCCATAACCCATTTCATTAATTGTAGGACAGACAATGTAGTCTATTATGCTACATGTGCGTGTAACCTAATATATATTGGTATGACCACACGTGAATTACGTGTACGTATCCTAGAACACGTACGAGATATTAGGAATGGAGCTGCTGTAGACAATGTTGAGTGTCTCAAAACTATACCTAAGCACTTTCGAAAATATCATAAAAGTGACCCCAAACACTTTAAAGTGAGAGGGATCGATCGAGTGCAATTGGGCATCAGAGGAGGTAATTATAAAAAAGAACTTCTAAAAAAAGAGACCAGATGGACGGTGGTGTTGGACACCGTAGCCCCTAAAGGGCTTAATGAATACATTAGTTTCAAATCCTTCTTAGGTTAGCGCTAATTTTAATAGTTTCAGTGGTTTGTGGTTCAGTTAGTTTTATTTGTGATCCGCTTCCCCGCTTTTCCTACCTTTCCTTTCCCCTCCCCCTCCCACTCCCTTCCCGTGTATTCTTCCCGTTACCCTCTCTTCCTTTTGGGTCCTACCAGTTGCACTTATATGTTTCCCACAAGTGCTATACACTGATATTTGAATATATTTAATTTATATTTAAATTTTCTTTTTAGAACCTATTATAATCTCCTCTTGGGTATCAGTGGTTGCACCTCCTCATCTCAGACTACCCTACAAGCTCGAATCACATTGCTGCCACTTTAAGATGACCGTTACTGTCGGAAGGAGGACGATCAAACATTACGTCATATAATGATATGTTACGTCTATGGATGTGGGCTGCATGATTCTTGTGTGAAATATTATATTTATGTATCAATAAATTTATGGTGGCTCACACCGTTTGTAATAGGTTGGTCGGGTAGCAATATGGTCTATTTGTATAACATTTGTTTTATATAACATCTATTTTGAACTGAATATCACCTACACTTATGTGGATGTTGACCATGCACGTTTGTGTATACGTGATTTCACCTTAAACATGGGTTTATTATCAGGACAGACGTTAGACCATCCGTGGAGGTGCTAATACAGTTTGTTATGTGGTGACACGTTTTTTTATGTTCTTTTCATGTTTTCTTATGGGTTCTGCATAGGGGTACATACCTACATTCACCGGCACTTGTATGCGCACGCCGTGCATGCGCTGCTGCGCCTCCGTGGGGAAGCGCTCCTGTACCTAGCGGCGGCGCCCGGGTCACGTGCCCGATCATGTGATCGCGGCACGTGACCGGGTGACGCGCAGGGTGAGCGCGGTCCCCTAGGTGACGTCGCAACATGGCGGCGATGCGCCAGGCAGCAGGTGCCGTGAGTCCTCCTATTAAGGTTTAGTATATATAGACCCTTACCACACTATACTCTACCTCCTGACGAAGCTGCTGTCGCAGTGAAACGCGCGTCGAGGTGCGCACAGGCCATACGACCCCCTTACCCGCGGCTAAATATGACTACAGGTAATCATTACTGTTAACTGTGATTTATTATTTTTTACCTGTGCACATGTATATATATTCAGGGATACTGGAGCATAACTATAGCCATACATCATGTGTTGACGTAATTTATATACCATAGCTAGCCGGCTACGTGGTATGTCCATTTGGACTTTATGGCAAGTGGTTACTCCGCTTAGGACTGTGTATAGGGGCCCTATTGGTCTGTAGCTTTTTGTTTCTGGACTTTGCTTCCGTTTATTATAACGGCTCACCAGCATGTGTGTGTTTTTTATCTGTATGTGTTTTTAGATACGTTTTGTAATAAAATTGGGATTTTATACTTACCCTATGATCCTGAGTCTTCATAGTCCTCTATTGGTGTGCAATATGTATCCGTGAAGGGATCCTATTATAAAACATGGGAGTTTTGTGTTTTGTTCTGTGTCAGTAATAGTTCATACTTCCAGACTAGAGCAGCTGACCCCTTGATACCGTGTTTGCCCTCTGCCCATGTACTCTGTTAACTGTGCCTTCCCTTTCCTGCCTTCCCGCTTTGTCTTAGTGTTCGCTCCCTGTTCTTGGACCCATTGGCTTATGACCTGTTTTACTGTAGCTCATATTGGTTATCTCTGCTCCCGTCAGGCACTGACTTCTGAATTGTATTTGACCACATGTATTGCTGTAATCTCTGGTACTTTTTTTCCTGATGGTTTCTTACTCGGCTCGTCTTACCACTCTATCGCCACTTGGTGGCACTTGTGCTGCTGCTTAGTGGTGTTAAGCTGTGTGTGCAGCCTCATTTCGCTCACCAGCATTAACTGGTGTAGGTTGCGCTATACTGCACTGCAGTAACATTACATCTATAATTCACACTTCCTTCACTGCTTCTGCCACCTCCTCTACCTCCTCTAGGGTCTCCACCTGTGCCCTCAACCTTTGCCTCAATAGGACATGCATTCCAGCAGTGCAGAGCAAATCCCCACATCTTTGTACTGCACAGTCAGGGGTCATCACAATCAGTCAGTGTTAAAATTGATATGCCTTGGAGATTGCAGATTGAAGAGTTGTGGGCAGCTCTTCAGGCTGAGTTTGAGCAATAGCTGTCTTCACTGAACCTGCATCCAGGGAATGCCGTGTCTGATAACCATACGAACTTGGTGGCGGGTCTGGTGATACCGTGTTTTCTCCACCACTATCCTGGCCTAGGTGAGCTGCTGCAGAAAGCACAGAAGCTGTGTGTTCACTTCCGCCATTCGCACCCCTCAGGTCATCGACGTGCATTGATATAGAGGTCTTATGTCCAATGCAGTACGGATGTGGCGCATATCACGTTTACAAAGTGGGCACAGATTAAGGACCTCTGCATCCTTCTGCACAGTTTTGAAATGGCTACTAAGCTAGTTAGGGCTGAAGATGCCATCTGTTGTGAATTCCGTTCTTGGGCTCCCTCCTGTGGTCGTGAATGGTACTTTGGTGAGTTCTATCCTTGGACACCCTCTGGTGGCTTTGAGTGGAACTGCTGATCTTTGAGGTTGGCTTTCTCAGCTGCCCTCACTTATTGTTTCTGCTGGCTTTCCTATTTAACTCTGCTCTGGTCCTTAGTTCATGCCAGCTGTCAATGTCTCAGTACTGGTTCAGATCTCTCTTGGATTTCTCAGATGGCCTGTCTAATCCAGCAGAAGCGAAGTTCCTGCTAGTTCATTTGTTGTCCATTTGTTTTTGAGTATATTTCTCAGCACATGCTAAGTTTCTTATCCAGCTTGCTATTATGATATTTCCTTGCTAGCTGGAAGCTCTGGGGGTGCAGAGTTGCTCCTCCACACCGTGAGTCGGTGTGGAGGTCTTTTTGCATACTCTGCGTGGATTTTGTAGTTTTTAATACTGACCACACAGTTCCCTTTCCTATCTTCTGTCTATCTAGAGAAGATTCGGCCTCCTTTGCTAAAATCTGTTTTCATTCCTGTGTTTGTCACTTCCCTCTTAACTCACAGTCAATATTTGTGGGGGCTATCTTTCCTTTGGGGAATTTCTCTGAGGCAAGGTAGGCTTCTATTTCTATCTTCAGGGGTAGTTAGTTCTTAGGCTGTGAAGAGGCGTCTAGGGAGAGTTAGGAACGCTCCACGGCTATTTCTAGTGTTGGTGTAAGGATTAGGGATTGCGGTCAGTAGAGTTACCACCTCCTCAGAGCTTGTCTCAGGTTTCCGTTTTAACCATCAGGTCATTCCGGATGCTCCTAACCACCAGGTCATAACAGCCATCATCAACATACTATTCCAGTCATCTATATGCTGGAGCAGAGTCTCAAAGTTCCAGACTGTTGTCACACAGGTGGGTGCCAAGGGAGAGTGGATTACCATGATCTAGGAGGACTGGTAATAACAGACAAACTGTTAGTGGTGCAAGATCCAAGGAACAAATGGAGGAGGAAGATATGATGGGCGAGCAACTGTCAGGTGATGAAGGGGATAATCATCCACTCTCTGTTGATTGTTGTTGGGGGAGGGGATGGAGAAATCAAGTATCAGTGTTGCCCAGCCAGCAACACAGAATGGGTTTGGACCTCATAGAAGAGCCCGACATGTAATTGCATTCTTGCTGCTCTACCTGCAACCTGATCCCCATATGTTATGATTAAAAAAAAGTGCTGATGTCATGGTTCTGTTTGTCATGCAGCAATATGGTGTGTCTAAGGTTAATCTTGGTAGCCTCCCTTTGGCTTTAGTAAGGCTTTTTATAGCCTCTCTGTGGTTCCATGCCTTGGCGGTTATACTCTTGCCCTCGGTGGAGGTAGTTGACCCTGTTGTGTCTGTCCCTTGTGCCTGTGTTTTGGTGTGTTTGTATGGTTCTGACCCGGTCTGTTTTCCCATTGTGATTCTTTCTTCTGAATTTGTACTGTATTTGCTCTCTCGGCTCTGATTTCTGCTCTTCCCTGGTTACACTTTTTGCTCGCCCCTTAAGGTACTGTTCCTTCTGGATGGTATCCCTGACCTCGGCATTCTTTTGACTTCCCCCTTTCTCATGCCCTACCATGTGCTTACCCCTATTGGGTCCTGGTGTCACCCTGCACTCCTCTGTTCTACGCTGCAGACCTGCAGAGGCTCCGCCTCCATCTCCTCTGACCGTCGGTCACGTGCCGCAGGTCCTGCTGCAGCGTTCTCCTAAACTGTCACTCTGCTCTGCTTGGGAGCTCTGTCAGACTGTTCCTCAACTGCCTGCCCTGTCCACCAAGTTCCCTGGTGAGTGTCCGCTTGGCGAACTGTGATAGCTTACTACTGGGTTGCCACTGTGTTAGATCCACTTTATGAGACCAAATTTTGCCAGATGCTTCCCGCCCTGGAAAGTGACCCACAAATGCTGGAGTATCGAAACATGCTTTTACACAGACTTAAGAAAGAGCAGTGAGGCCCAATGTGTGCATTGCAGCACTAGACTTTCAATCTTTGGCACATCAATTTGTCAACTCAAAAACTTTAGCAGTTGTAGAAGTAGTGTAAGTGGCAGAAGCAATTTCTGTGAGTCCTTTCACACTTTTTTTATACCAGCTCGTGCACCAGTCCAAGTCTAACATGCGGTGAACGAATTGAGAAGATAATACAGGAGTATCTAGAACTGAATATCAATACCATCAGGGAGGGTTTTGACCCTTTGCCATTTTGGTCTTCAAAAATGGATGAGTGGCCTGAGCTCACCTCTCACGCTTTGGAGGTTTGATCATTAACGGCAGCCAGTGTTCTCTCAGAACATGTCTTCAGTGCTGCTGGTAGTGTCCTGACAGATAACCATAGCCGGCTGTCCCCTGAAAGTGTAGATTGCCAAACATTCATCAAAATCAACAAGTCAGGGATCTGCATGGACTTTTGCACCCCAATCGCAAACTGTACAGACTAGGCGAAGTTGAAGTTTTTAGTGTGCTGCATTCATCTAGCGTAATTGCACTCTTTAATATCCTTAGTGTGGCTTCTGTGCCTGCTGTTGCTGCCACTGTTACTGCAGATGTTAACAACAGTTTGTGGAAATGTGAACAGTCACAGTTGGTCTCCATCTGCTTGGTTGGCTGTAGTGGAAGGCGTGTCGATCTATATTATACTATTATACTCTCATGAAATTGATGCCACTTTGGTGGTGTCAGGCCCTCATTTTTTGAAATTGAAGACTTCTGATTGGGTCTACATCTGTTGGGTAGGCTGTAGAAAAAGAGATATCGTTCTTAATTATACTATTTCTATTCTGGTGAAATGGAATAGAATTTCACCAGAATAGAAATCTGCAGCCGTTAGCTGTCTGCTTTATGTTGGCTGGTTATCAAAAGTAGAGGGGCACCCATGCCATTTTTTAAATTATTTAAATAAATAATTAAAAAAAACAGCATGTGGTCTCCCCCATTTTTGAAAAGTAGCCAAAGTAAAGCAGACATCTGGGAGCTAGTTTTCTCAGGCTGGGAAGATCCATGGATATTTGGCCCTTCTCTGCCTAAAAATAGCAGTCCACAGCCACCCCAGAAAAAAGTTCATCCATTATACTCTGGTGCTTTGCTAAGCTCTTTCCACTTGCCCTGGTGCGCTGGTAAATGGAGTAATATTTTGGGATTAATTTTAGTTGTGGAATATCCACTGAAACCAAGCCCAAAGGTTAGTCATGGGGTGGCGTCTATTGGGCACTCCCAATAAATAACCCTGTGATTAAATAGTTGAAAAAACGCATACAGGAAAAAAATACTTTATTTGAATAAAAAACAACTCTAATATTAAAAACCCTACTGTTTGTCAAGTGACAAGCATGTAGATTACCATCTGGGCATTATTTAAGTGGTCTCCCTCAGCCATGCATCTTTTAGTTGGTCCCAGTCCCTTAGCCCTTATCTACATGCACGTCACTTGACAAACGGTAAGGTTTTTAATAATAGAGTTAGGACTGTCCAAGCTATGGTTGCCGTTATGAGGCGGGAAGGCTTTCGCATTTTTTTTATCAAAAAATGTGCTAACTAAATATTGTATATTATTTTAATGCACTTTGCTATTTATTTATTTACTGCAGGGTAATTTATTCCTTTTGTTTCTGTCTTTGGTTTTTCTGTTTAGTGGCTGGTGTGAACATGTGCTTACATGCTGCATTCACAAGAGTTTATATCCCATTTCATACCTTTTGTTGTTTTTTTTATTTGAATAAAGACTTCCCCAAACTCCCTTGTCTACCAATTTATTGATTAAAAATAAATCCAGAAAGTTCTGATGGTAATCCAAGAGTGTAATGTCCCTGCATGTCCATCGAATCTTATCTTGTTCTGAGAAAGTTCACTCCCATTCAGCGGCAGGCACAGAAATTTTCATGCTTGTGCCTACCACTGCCTCATTCTGAGAACATTCTGAGCAGGAAGCAGGAAGAGCCAGGCAAAGCATCAGATTTGGACCTTTTCAAGGGTGCTGTAGACTGCTATTTTTTGGCTGGGGTGGGCAAAATATCCATGGACCTTCCCAGCCTGAGAATATCAGCCCCCAGCTGTCTGCTTTAGCTTGGCTGGTTAACAAACATAGGGAGGACCACACGTCGTCAGACACCCCCATTTTTTATAACCTTGTTAAGCAGAGCACCACATAAAGCCCCGTCTA
Organism: Ranitomeya variabilis; assembly: GCF_051348905.1. Lineage (NCBI taxonomy): Eukaryota > Metazoa > Chordata > Amphibia > Anura > Dendrobatidae > Ranitomeya > Ranitomeya variabilis. Next base: position 852,589,105 of record NC_135232.1, read on the forward strand.
TACCCCACCCCAAAGCACGAGAATCTCATTAACTGAAAACTGCAAATATAGATTAATCAACATCCGCAAGGTGGATTTCATCAACCCAGATATCACTTTAATCAGTATAGCAGCACCAACCTAACACTGTCTGTAGTTTACTGTGCACAATCCTGCTGCGAGGTTCCCTTTACTGAGATGTTCAATGAGGGAGGTGTACCAGCATGACAATTTTATTGATCAAGTTGTTCCAAACGTGACGATGCCAAATATTGTGTACTTTTATATTTTTTCAATTTTGCATGAAGATCCATATTGATGGGTATAATGTTTTTTTCACTGTTTCATTATTTTATGATTTTTATTTTTATTTTTTACATTTTTTGTACTTTTTTTTACTTAGTCCCTTTATGACACTTCACCTTTTATCACTTTGATTGCTGCAATATTACATTGCAAAGCATTACACATGGCAGTATTAAATTGACAGAAGCCTTTTAGATCATGCTCCTGGCATAGTCTAATGTTGTGAATTGACCTTTTGGCTCCCTCTTGTGGTCACTAGTGATATTACACTTTGATATTCCTTCCCTTGCTTGGTACCCACCTGGCCTCGTTAGTCCAGGGGTGTCGCTATTTGAACTTCCTGGATTTTCAGTCTGGTGCCTGGCATCGTTGTAATCAGATCCTTCTGTTTGCTCCTATCTGCTGGTCCTGGTTCTATGCAAAATTAAGCTAAGTCCTGCTTTCTTGTTTTTGGTTATTTTCTGTGCTCTTATTTTTGTCCAGCTTGTACTAAATGTGATTCCTGATATTGCTGGAAGCTCTAGGGTGCGGATGTTCTCCCCCCGTGCCGTTAGATGGTTCGGGGGTTCTTGAATATTCCGCGTGGAGTTTTTTGTGAGGGTTTTCGCTGACCATATAAGTCATCTTCCTATATTCTGCTATTAGTTAGCAGGCCTCTCTTTGCTAAAACCTAGTTCATTTCTTGCGTTTGTCTTTTCTTCTTACCTCACCGTTATTATTTGTTGGGGGCTTGTATCCAACTTTTTGGGGTATTTCCTCTGGAGGCAAGAAAGGTCTTTCTTTTCCCTGCTAGGGTTAGTTAGTTCTCCGGCTGGCGCGAGACGTCTAGAATCAACGTAGGTATGTTCCCCGGCTGCTGTTATTTGAGTGCTAGGTTCAGGTATATGGTCAGCCCAGTTACCACTGCCCTATGAGCTGGGTTTTATGTTTGCAGACTTCGCTATTGTCTCTGAGACCCCCTGCCATTGGGGTCATAATAGTCTAAGCAGGCCACTGTTTTGGCAGACACGAAGGTCATCATTACACACTTGGATTCCATGATGACCAGCAGTCCCTTGTGATGACGTCACAGGGCTGCTGATTGTACAGGATAGAGAGCCCCCTTGTCGCCTAGCCCCCTAAACGCCATCAATATCAATTGCTGCATTTAGGGGTTTAAATAGAAAGGGGTGGTGCAAACACTGCTCCTGGCTGTGACAACTGAGGGTCGGCTATCCCCGCGGGGATCATGCTGACACAGCTCCTGTGTGTCACACATGAACGTAACTTTACATCATTGGTCGGTAACCCCTATCTGTTTATGATGTATAGGTTTGTCAAATGTCATGAAAAAGTTAAAGTTTCAACTCTTCAATTTATGGAGTAAGTAGTAAATATATTTAATGTCTAAAGAATTTTTCCACATCCGTCATCTTTTCCATAGGCAGACGCACGCTACTGGGTGACACTTCAGCTGTGACGCTATTTTGGTACGGGTAAATATACCTTTTTAACATGTACTGGCCCAAATGGGTCATGGTAGTTATGTGATAGGTTCATGTGACTATAAATGGGATGGCATCTTTGGATAATAATTGTGGGAAGGATATCCATAGTGCGTGTCTGTACCTTCTAATTTCTGCCTTCCATTGATACCCAATATGGGAGTCAGCTATGTGTCATGTGGCGCGGTGCGTCAACACTTATAATGGTGTGGGATATGTGTGAGGTATCCGTGTCTCCTGAAATTTGGTAGTATGCTTTTTATATGTGTCTATTTAATAAAATTGTGGTTTTATACTGAGATCATTGCCTTTTTGATCATCGTTTTTTTTTAGTTCTACATAGGGAAGGAAGAAGAGAGGACTAAAATATGGAATAAACATAACTGGAATTTAAACCACTTCTGTGGGATACTTACTTATAACACACATTAGGGGTCCAATATATATGTTCGCCATTTGAACAAATAGTGCCAATGCAGTCATTGTGATTTTAATCACATTATTTTAACATTTACCAATAAAGGTTATATTTTATTCCCCATTACAGTCCTCTCTTCTCCTTTCCCTATGGTAACTCTTTAATTTAGAACTAGTGTTGAGCATTCCGATACCTGCGGTATCGGCCGATATTTGCGGTATCGGAATTCCGATACCGAGTTCCGATATTTTTGCGATATCGGGAATCGGTATCGGGATCCATATTCATGTGTAAAATAAAGAATAAAAATAAAAAATATGGATATACTCACCCTCGGACACGCCCTGGTTGTAACCACTGCAACCGGCAGCCTCCGTTCCTAAGAATGAGCGCGTGAAGGACCTTCGATGAAGTCGCGGCTTGTGATTGGTCGCGTGAGCGGTCACATGAGCGGTCACGCGACCAATCACAAGCCGCGACTTCATCAAGGTCCTTCACGCGCTCATTCTTAGGAACGGAGGCTGCCGGTTACAGCGCTAAGGTCCAGGGGCCGCCGGAGGGGTGAGCATATCCCTATTTTTTATTTTTATTCTTTATTTTACACATGAATATGGATCCCAGGGCCTGAAGGAGAGTTACCTCTCCTTCAGACCCTGGTAACCATCCAGGATTATTTCCGATATTTGTGTCCCATTGACTTGTATTGGTATCGGGTATCGATATCGGCGATATCCGATATTTTTCGGATATCGGCCGATACTATCCGATACCGATACTTTCAAATATCAGAAGGTATCGCTTAACACTATTTAGAACACAATCTATCTGTAATAACTTCAGATCTCTAGATATTCAGATTCATATTGTAGATATGCAAACAAAAGTGCTACATTTTCAACTAAATATTGATGTGTGTTATACACATTGATACACCTATTAACCCTTCCATGTCTGGAGGTGTAGTTCTCCTGCTACACCATAATATAAGTGATTATTTCTTTATTTCCTAGTCTGCCACAACACTTTTTTTTGTTTCTTCTTTGAGGTACACAAAGCTCTTTCTTAATATTTAAAGGGAATCTGTCACCTTCTGCAGGCTTTTAAGCTATTACTCTGAGTATACAGGTATGGTTAAAATAGTATTACCTGTAAGCTGCATGGGACCGGGGCACCTTGGGCCCACCAGAGAAAATCATTCTCCGAGCCCACTGTCATGAATCCCCAATGGCTAGGGATAGCACAGGACAAGCAAAGTATAACAAATATCGGACGAGCTCTAGGGTGATGGAACCTGGGCTGACCGCTGCCCTACGCCTGACAAACGCAACTAGAGATAGCCAGGGAGCGTTCCTACGTTGGTTCTAGACGCCACGCACCAGCCTAAGAGCTAACTAGTACTGCAGAGAAAACAAGACCTCACTTGCCTCCAGAGGAATTAACCCCAAAGGTATAGTTGCCCCCCACATATATTGACGGTGAAATGAGAGGAAGGCACACACATAGAGATGATGTATATAGCTTTAGCAAATAGAGGCCCGCTGAAAACTAGAAAGCAGAATGATACAAAAGGGGACTGAGCGGTCAGCAAAAAACCCTAATCAAAAAAACCATCCTGAGATTACAAGAACCCATGTGCCAACTCATGGCACATGGGGAGAACCTCAGTCCACTAGAGCAACCAGCTAGCATAGAGACATTCTAAGCAAGCTGGACCAAAAACCAAACAACTGAAAATCAGCACTTAGCTTATCCTGAAAGATCTGGGAGCAGGTAGGCAGGAACCAAACAGAGCACATCTGAACACATTGATAGCCGGCAAGGGAAATGACAGAAAGGCCAGGTAAAATAGGAAACACCCAGCCTCTGATGGACAGGTGGAAACCAAAGGCCGCAACCCACCAAAGTCACCCAGTACCAGCAGTAACCACCAGAGGGAGCCCACCAACAGAATCCACAACAGCCCACTAAATAGCTACATAGAAAAAAATACAAGACCAGCAATTGTGCGGTAAAACACACTAATATCAGGGTATAATATAAGGTAGTACACTTAATTATGTAGCAAGGGTTGGGGTAGCCCCCCTCATAGAATAAAAAGTAGCCAACTCATAGAATATAAAATAGCCCCCTCATAGGGTACAATGTAGTCCCCTCATAGTGTATAAAGTAGCCCCCTCATATAGTATAATGTAGCCCCTTCACAGAATATAATGCAGCCCTCGTATAGTATAATGCAGCCCCTCATAGAATATAATGCAGCCCCCCACTGAATATAATGTAGCCCCCATAAAATATAATGCAACCAGCCTCATAGGATATAATGCAACCCCCTCATAAGGTATAATGCAGCCCCCTCATAGTGTATAATGCAGCCCCTTCATATAGTATATTACAGCCCCTCCCCAAAATATAATGTAGCCCCCTCATATAGTAAAATGCAGCCCCCTACAGAATATAATGTGGCCCCCTTGGAGTATTATGCAGCCCCCTCACAGGGCCTCATGCTGCCCCCCTCTTAGGGTATAATGCTGCACCTCTCATAGGGTATAATGCAGCTCCCCCATAGGATATAATGCAGCTCCTTTATTAGGATATAATGCAGCTTTCCCGATAGGGAATAATGCTGCCCCCCTCATAAGGTACAATGAAGCTCCCCCATAGGGAATAATGCTGCCCCCCAGGTGGTATAATATAGCTCCCCCATAGGGAATAATGCTACCACTCTCATAGAGTAAAATGCTGCTCCCCCATAAGGTATTATGCTGCCCCCTCACAGGGTACAGTGCAGCTCCCCCATAGGGTATAATGTAGCTCCCCATAAGGAATACTGCTGCCCCCCATAGGGTACAATGCATCTCCCCCATGGGGTATAATGCTGCCTCTCATAGAGTATAATGTAGCTCCCCCATAGGGAATAATGCTGCCCCCCTCATAGGGTGCAATGCAGCTCCTCATAGGGAATAATGCTGCCCCCCTCACAGGGTACAGTGCAGCTCCCCCCATAGGGTATAATGTAGCTCCCCATAAGGAATACTACTGCCCCCATAGGGTATAATGCAGCTGCCCCATAGGGAAAAATGCTGCCCCCCTCATAGGGTATAATGTAGAACCCCCTTAGGGAATACTGCTGTCCCCCATAGGGAATAATGCTGCCCCCTTATAAGGTACAATGCAGCTCCCCCATATGGTATAATGCTGCCCCCATAGGGTATAATGTAGCTCCCCTCATAGGGAATAATGCTTCCCCCCTCATAGGGTACAATGCATCTCCCCCTTAGGGAATAATGCTGCCCCCCATAGGGTATTATGCAGCTCCCCTATAAGGAATAATGCTGCCCCCTCATAGGGTACAATGCATCTCCCCCATAGGATATAATGCTGCCCCCATAGGGTATAATGCAGCTCCCCCATAGGGAATAATGCTGCTCCCCTCATAGGGTACAATGCAGCTCCACCTTAGGGAATAATGCTGCCCCATAGGGTACAATGCAGCTCCCCCTAGGGAATAATGCTGCCCCCCTCATAGGGTACAATGCATCTCCCCAATAGGGTATAATGCTGCCCCTCATAGGGTATAATGTAGCTCCCCTATGGGGAATAATGCTGCTCCCCTCATATGGTATAATGTAGCTCCCCCATAGGGAATACTGCTGCCCCCATATGGTATAATGTAGCTACCCCTCATAGGGAATAATGCTGCCCCCTTCATAGGGTACAATGCAGCTCCCTCCATAGGGTATAATGTAGCTCCCCCATAGGGAATAATGCTGACCCCCTCAAAGGGTATTATGTAGCTCCCCCATAAGGAGTACTGCTGCCCCCCATAGGGTATAATGGAGCTCCCCCATAGGGAATAAAGCTGCTCCCCATAGGGTATTATGTAGCTCCTCCCATAGGGAAAAATGCTGCCCCCTCATAGGGTATAATGTAGCTCCCCATAGGGAATACTGCTGCCCCACATAGGGAGTAATGCTGCCCTCCTCATAAGGTACAATGCAGCTCCCACATAGGGTGTAATGCTGCCCCCCATAGGGTATAATGTAGCTCCCCCATAGGGAATACTGCTGCCCCCATAAGGTATAATGTAGCTCGCCAATAGGGAAAAATGCTGCCTCCTCTTAGGGTACAATGCATCTCTCCCCATAGAGTATAATGCTGCCCCCATAGGGTATAATGTAGCTCCCCCATAGGGAATACTGCTGCCCCCATAAGGTATAATGTAGCTCACCAATAGGGAAAAATGCTGCCCTCCTCTTAGGGTACAATGCATCTCTCCCCGTAGGGTATAATGCTGCCCCCCATAAGGTATAATGTAGCTCCTCCATAGGGAATAATGCTGCCCCAGGACTCACTGATATATATATATATATATATATATATATATATATATATATAAATATATATATATATATATAAAAAATAAACCCACAATACTCAACTCTCCTCCTCGCTCCCACACTTCTTCCAGCGGCGGCTCTGCTCTGATGCAAGGAGCTGCGCTGCAGTCGGCCTTGCACACAGCAGGTACGCGATGAAGTGTGGGAGAGGGAGCATCATCTGATGATCTCTCCTTCATTAATGTGTACTTGGGGGCAGCGCTGGCGCTATGTCCCCCTGGCTTACGGCCCCATAGCGGCCGCGTGGGCTAGGGGCCCCTGAGGGAGTGGGGGCCCTGATAGCGGGCAGTGTTAGCTGCAGCATGCGGAAAACACTGCCCACTATTATAATGAAATGAAGTCATTCCTCTCCACGCCTTTGGGAGCAAGGGGAAGCATGAATATTAATTTCACTTTAGCAGCGGGAACAGGCTTCGGCTTCGGCACCGGGAGCCCCCATAGAAACTGTGTGGTGTGCCGCTATTAGCAACACACCACTAGCTTGGGGCCTCTGGAGCAGCAGGGGCCTAGGCAGCTGCTGGCACTCTATGCCAGCAGGTGGCAATGCCTGGGCCCACCCAGTCCGACCCTGCCTGTATACCTCAGAGAGGTGGTATAGTTGTGGAGCAATAGAGCAATAATGATTTCTTCTAGGCTCTGGGGCCTGTGCATTGCCAGGAAGAAATCTCTACCTTCTGACTTCATTATAGTATCACTCCCTCCCATGCACATCCCACTGCCTTGTGACATGCAGCTGTGGAGCCATAATCCCACACCTGTCACCTGCACACACACTGTTCTGGGTACCTTATCTGCCCTTCCATGGGTAGTGTCTTCATCCTGCTACTGAGCAGGGAGCCGACGAGTTAGTGCACAGTGTCTTCTTCACACTTCTGCGCAGGCGCCAGGCAGTTACTGCTACTGCGCAGTGACTCGCTGACACCTGTGCAGAAGAAGAATGAAGACACTGCCCAAGAAGGGCAGATAAGGTACCCAGAACAGAGTTATTGCAGGGCACAGGCACAGCTGCATGTCACAGGTCAGCGTGATGTGCAAGGGAGGGAGGTAATGAAGTCAGAGATTTCTTCCAGTGTGGAAGAAATCATTAACATAAAACATTAAAACTCTATTTCTCCACAAACAGATCGCCGCTTTAAGGCATACAGGTACAATTATTTTAACCATTCTATTACCTGTATGCCCATAGTAATAGCGTGAAAGCGTCCAGGGAGTGACAGATTCCCTTTAAAATTGGAGTACATATCAATTCATATAGTAGGCCTTACTTTAAAAAAAAATATCAGCACGGAAATAAATAAAGAAATTGCATTTTTATCCTGTTTTGTCTTAAAGTAATATATTGGGATTTTTTTTACACTGTAAAGCCACATCAACACATTCAGTAGATAGTCAGTATTTTACAACAGTATTTTGTAAGCCAAAATCAGGAGTGGGTGAAAAATACAGAAGTGGTGCATATGTTTCTATTATACTTTTCCTCTGATTGTTCCACTTCTGGTTTAGTTTAGAAATACTGATGTCAAATATTGACTAAATACTGAATGTGTGAATGTGTCCTAACTAGTCTATTATTACCCTATACAATTGTTCCTTTCTATCTGAAATTCATGGAATTGTCGTCAGTTAGGTTTTGTGGTCACATGGTGAACCCTTAGAAATTACATAATTTTATGTTTTCTGAAGACATTTACCAAAACTTCTTTTAGGATACATTTTCTTTAAGTCTAACACACACTTTCTCCTCAAAGGGAGAAAAAAGAACTACTGGATCATAGATGAAGATGATAAAGATTACACAGTTTATGTGGCACAGTTGTAATGCAGGAGATGACAAGCTAGCTTACCTTACTGCATACTGATAATATGAGCTCTTTTAGGAGACTAGAGAGAAAAGGATCATCATCACTCTGTTACCACAGCAGGCATAGATGGAACCGGCCTCGCTGCTCATATGATGTTGCGCAGATGCTCATGGGTTTGATGGCAGAGAATAGAGGAGGAAGAAGCAAAGTGAAATCTAAAATTTTAGATGGATTCTAATGACAAAACAATGAGTTAGAAGTGCATGGAAAGTAAATTATACATAGTAGAAATACAAAGTGTTGTAGGGTGCATGGAAGGAAAAAAACTAAGTGCATTCTTAAGGTTTAGTTTTTTTTATTTAATGTTTTAATGTAAAGCATGCAATTACAATTATACATTGAAAGCAACTATGCTGTTTATCCCTTCTCTACATCACTCCATCCTATGTTTTTATTCTTATGTGAAACCTTTTGTCTGGATGGCTCCTTCAAAAATAAAAAGGACGAACAAGAGGAACGATCGTTTTCTTTTCATCCTCTGCTGCCTATGGTGTTTTTTATGTTTTCATGTAATCCAGGCTTAAATTCTCAGCTATCAGCACACTTTTTACCAGTAGATTATTAACAGCTTTTCTCGCAGAATAACTATTGTCACATAATTGTGCAAGGACTAAGACACAGCCACAGTTAATTACTTGTTTATACACATTTCCATGGGCAACTGAATATTATATGTTTTATTGAGACCTGACTGGGACTGACGTTTCGCTCTGATATTTGAAAGCACATACATCCACTTCCCAATATGAGTCACTATTAAAAATATGGCCCTGCCTGATAGTCCAGGAAATAAAAATTAATGTAACTCAAATACAATTCAAAAAGGCACTCTAGGCATCTTTGCTCCTGATTAAAAAGCCATGCTTTGTAACAAACACAAAATGAATCATGACATGACAAGTGTAGTGCACAAATTAACTACTTCTGGACCGTCCGTATACAATAACAGTCGGAGCAGTCCATGTTCTACTCTGCACTAACATCTTTAATCATCACTAGTGATGAGCAAATTTTTTCGAAAAACGATCACTAAACATAAAATCTGCACGAATATGGCACATTCAGATTCATGATAGGAAACACAAGCCAAATTTGATAAAATCCGAAAAAATCTGTAACATTTGGCAAAAAGTGCCTGGAAAATATTTGCGTTGCCACTAAAGTATTTTGAGCGCTTTGGCTGCGATAATGGTGGCGTATGATGAGCATGGGATACCTGTTTGATGAGGGTATGGGGTGGGGAGAGCTCAGAGGAGCGGAATGCTTGTAAACTTATTTTCTTCTAAGTTTGTGTGCAGATTGCAGATAGCCAATCAGGGTGCAGGAAACATCTACAATGTCCTGACACAATAGCTTGTGTCATTAGCTGCTGAAATTACATGTCCTTCTCCATATAAAGAGCATATAAAACCATATAAAGAACATCTTGTTTCATTTTGGCACTGTAACAGTGCAGAGAGGCTGCTCCTGACGCTGGGACTGTTTGCTGAAATCGACCTTTCAGCAGATTTTTTTTTTTTTGTAACAGCAGGGCTCATTTCATAGAATTGTGTTGTGCACTGATTCTATTGTGCATCGTGCATGAGTAAACAATTCAAAATCTTATTTTTTCATTTCCTTAGGGTATGTTTCCACGTTCAGGAAACGCTGCGTGTTTTACACTTTGTAGAGCCGCAGCGTCAAACATGCAGTGTCCAGATGTTACAGCATAGTGGAGGGGATTTCATGAAATCACCCCTCCACTATGCGGTAAAACACATAGGCGGCAGACTCGCGTAAGCGGACATGCGGTGCGTCTTTTCAGAACGCAGCATGTCTGTTTACAATGCGGCGACGCTCCGTCGCCACACCGTAAATTTACCATAGAATATCATTAGATGCAGTAAACGGCATCTAATGATTAGTCACATGCTTGGAAACTGCGTAAATGCAGCTTACTACGCATGTCTGCTGGCTCACCTGTCCCGCCGTCGGAAGTCCTTTGTCCACTGCATTTCTCATGATAACTTATCTTAACGCGAGAACTGCCGTGCACATGACCAGGACTTATCTCCGGTCACTAGTCTGGTTCTCACAAACAGCTGATCAGCTGATTGTGAGAACACTGCAGTGTAGGTGATCGCTGGAGAGTTATGTCCGGCGATCATCTACAGGTTCTGCTACATCTGGATGTCAGGCATCCAGATGTAGCAGAGCTGGACTCGTCTAGACTGTGTGCACATATGTCACGATATGGTATGAAATATCATATAAGTTTAGTTTCTCCTGTTAGCACAGGCTGGGCTCAAACCCCCCTTCCCTTTACTTCAGAGTTCAGCTCTCCTTGTCAATGTATGTTGGGGGAGTTTTATTGAAGATCGGAATTTACGACCGGCATAGCTGCGTTGGAAAGCTTTGCCAGCTAGAGCTGGATTAGAAATTTCCAGAATCCATGAAAGTCCTTTGTTCTGTTTTTGTAAGATATTAGGCAAACCATGTAAGATAGGAACACGAAAATATATATTCTTAATGTCCCTCAGTGGATCTATCCATCACTCTAAACACGAGCCTCTAACTCCGTCAGGTAAAGAGTTTGGATTTCTCTGTAAATAGGCATCACACATAGGACATATTTGATCTCAATAGAATGCCCACTTTAATACGAGATGAATGCTGGGTGTGTTATGATCGTGACATGTACTGGAGCGGAGTGACGGGCATTAGATATATTTAGGGTACATTTAGTTAAACTGAAGACAGAGGAGGGCGATCTTATCTCAGCCCTTTCTGTGAAGTCACATGCTACAGGTTACAAGTTTGTGGCAGGCTTCCAGGAGTCAGTTTTCAGTTTTTATCTGAGCTGTCTGTCTGCTGTCTACCCAGACCTACTGATGCATTGGGACAGATGGAAACTCCACTAGCCTGGTTGCCTGCAATGCTCTGAGAACATGTGAGTGTTATCTTTTCTCCTTTAATCCTTTTATGTTATAATTACCTTTGTACATATTTGCAATTGTCTCTTTTGTAACCTCCTTGTAAAATATTTTGATAAAACACTGCCTAAACTTTATGGAGTATAATAATTAATACTAGATTCGTTCTCCTGCTCTAAAACGTACCCTGCCCTGAAGGGAATTACGCTACTGTGTTGAGTTAGCTTCGGACCCGTTTAATCGAAGCTGGTGGCAGCTGACCGTGTGCAGGCTTTTGGGTGCTGTAGTGACTGCGGCGCTGATAATTATTGTTCCTGCCTGAGTGGGAGTAGTTTATCGCATTGCTGCAGCGTGCTGTTGTGAATTAGACTTCTTGGCTCCCTCTGGTGGTTATTAGTGATATGACTCTGGGATTTTCTTTCCTCAGTTTGCACCCACCTGGGTCGTTAGTCCAGGGGTGTTGCTATATAAACCTCCTGGATCCTTAGTCCAGTGCCTGGCATCGTTGTAATCAGATCCTTTTTGTTTGCTCCTATCTGCTGGTCCTGGTTCGTGCAAAATTAAGCTAAGTCCTGCTTCTTTGTTTTTTGGGTTATTTGCTTGCTCTCATTTTTGTCCAGCTTGTACTAAATGTGATTCCTGACCTTGCTGGAAGCTCTAGGGGGCTGGTGTTCTCCCCCCGGGCCGTTAGACGGTTCGGGGGTTCTTGAATTTCCAGTGTGGATATTTTTGATAGGGTTTTTGCTGACCATATAAGTTATCTTTCTATATTCTGCTATTAGCTAGTGGGCCTCTCTTTGCTAAATACCTAGCTCATCCTTACGTTTGTCTTTTCCTCTTACCTCACCGTTATTATTTGTTGGGGGCTTGTATCCAACTTTTGGGGTCTTTTCTCTGGAGGCAAGAAAGGTCTTTCTTTTCCCTTCTAGGGTTAGTTAGTTCTCTGGCTGGCGCGAGACGTCTAGAATCAACGTAGGCACGTTCCCCGGCTGCTGTTATTTGTGGTGCTAGGATTAGATATATGGTCAGATCAGTTACCACTGCCCTATGAGCTGTTTTTTGTGTTTGCAGACTTAGAAACTATTTCTGAGACCCTCTGCCATTGGGGTCATAACAGTATGCCAGGCCAACATTGAATGTTTATTGCATTGCAGAAGTGGGATAATAAGAAAGGAAATTCTGAGGTTTTTTTTTTTTTTTCCTCTCTTCCTCCTTTTTACCTTTGAGTGGCTTGTGCTTGCTACAGACATGAATGTCCAGACCTTGATTACAAGTGTAGACCAGCTTGCTGCTCGTGTGCAGGGCATACAAGATTTTGTTACCAGTAGTCCAATGTCTGAACCTAAAATACCTATTCCTGAACTGTTTTCTGGAGACCGAGTTAGGTTTAGGAATTTCAGGAACAATTGTAAATTGTTTCTTTCTCTGAGACCCCGTTCATCTGGAGATCCAGCTCAGCAAGTGAAAATTGTTATCTCTTTTTTACGGGGCGACCCTCAGGATTGGGCTTTTTCGCTAGCGCCAGGAGATCCGGCATTGGCAAATATTGATGCGTTTTTTCTGGCGCTCGGATTGCTTTACGAGGAACCCAATCTTGAAGTTCAGGCAGAAAAAGCCTTGCTGGCTATTTCTCAGGGCCAGGATGAAGCTGAAGTGTATTGCCAAAAATTTCGGAAATGGTCCGTGCTTACTCAGTGGAATGAGTGTGCTCTGGCCGCAAATTTCAGAAATGGCCTTTCTGAAGCCATTAAGAATGTGATGGTGGGTTTCCCCATTCCTACAAGTCTGAATGATTCTATGGCGCTGGCTATTCAAATTGACCGGCGTTTGCGGGAGCGCAAAACCGCTAATCCTCTGATGGTGTTGTCTGAACAAACATCTGATTTAATGCAATGTGATAGAATTCAGACTAGAAATGAGCGGAAAAATCATAGACGTCAGAATGGGTTATGTTTTTACTGTGGTGATTCTACACATGTTATATCAGCATGCTCTAAACGCCTAACAAGGGTTGTCAGTCCTGTCGCCATTGGTAATTTGCAACCTAAATTTATTTTGTCTGTGACTTTAATTTGCTCATTGTCTTCTTACCCTGTTATGGCGTTTGTGGATTCAGGTGCTGCCCTGAGTCTTATGGATCTGTCATTTGCCAAGCGCTGTGGTTTTGTTCTTGAACCGTTGGTAAATCCTATTCCTCTTAGAGGTATTGATGCTACGCCATTGGCGGAAAATAAACCGCAGTTTTGGACGCAGGTAACCATGTGCATAACTCTTGAACATCGGGAGGTGATTCGTTTTCTTGTTCTGCATAAAATGCATGATTTGGTCGTTTTGGGTCTGCCATGGTTACAGACCCACAATCCAGTCTTGGATTGGAAGGCAATGTCTGTGTCAAGTTGGGGCTGTCAGGGAATTCATGCTGATTCCCCGCCGGTGTCTATTGCTTCCTCTACTCCTTCGGAAGTTCCTGAGTATTTGTCTGATTATCAGGATGTATTCAGCGAGTCCAGATCCAGTGCTCTGCCTCCTCATAGGGACTGTGACTGCGCATGCCGCAATGCGTTCGTATATCAAGGAGTCTCTGGAGAAGGGGCATATCCGTCCATCCTCTTCCCCTCTTGGTGCGGGATTCTTTTTTGTGGCCAAGAAGGACGGATCTTTGAGACCTTGTATTGACTATCGGCTTCTGAATAAAATCACTGTTAAATTTCAGTATCCTTTGCCTCTGTTGTCGGACTTGTTTGCCCGGATTAAAGGTGCCAAGTGGTTCACCAAGACAGATCTTCGTGGTGCGTACAACCTTGTGCGCATTAAGCAAGGAGATGAATGGAAGACTGCATTTAATACGCCCGAAGGTCATTTTGAGTACTTGGTGATGCCTTTTGGGCTCTCTAATGCGCCCTCAGTGTTTCAGTCCTTTATGCATGATATTTTCCGGAAGTATCTGGATAAATTTATGATTGTTTATCTGGATGATATTCTGGTTTTCTCTGAAGATTGGGACTCACATGTGGAGCAGGTCAGGATGGTGTTTCAGGTTTTGCGTGAGAATGCTTTGTTTGTTAAGGGCTCAAAGTGTCTCTTTGGAGTACAGAAGGTTCCCTTTTTGGGGTTTATTTTTTCCCCTTCTGCTGTGGAGATGGACCCAGTCAAGGTCTGAGCTATTCATGATTGGACTCAACCCACGTCAGTTAAGAGTCTTCAGAAGTTCTTGGGTTTTGCTAACTTCTACCGTCGTTTTATCGCTAATTTTTCTAGCGTTGTTAAACCTTTGACGGATATGACCAAGAAAGGTTCTGATGTTGCTAACTGGGCTCCTGCAGCCGTGGAGGCGTTCCAAGAGTTGAAGCGCCGGTTTACTTCGGCGCCTCTTTTGTGCCAGCCTGATGTCTCACTTCCCTTTCAGGTCGAAGTGGATGCTTCTGAGATTGGGGCAGGGGCCGTTTTGTCACAGAGAGGCCCTGGTTGCTCGGTAATGAGACCATGTGCTTTCTTCTCCAGGAAGTTTTCGCCTGCTGAGCGGAATTATGATGTCGGCAATCGGGAGTTGCTGGCCATGAAGTGGGCATTTGAGGAGTGGCGTCATTGGCTCGAGGGTGCTAAGCATCGTGTGGTGGTCTTGACTGATCACAAAAATCTGATGTATCTCGAGTCTGCTAAATGCCTGAATCCTAGACAGGCCCGCTGGTCATTGTTTTTCTCCCGTTTTGACTTTGTGGTCTCGTATTTACCAGGTTCGAAGAATGTGAAGGCTGATGCTCTTTCAAGGAGCTTTGTGCCTGACTCTCCTGGAGTCGCAGAACCAGTTGGTATTCTTAAAGAGGGAGTTATCTTGTCAGCCATTTCTCCTGATTTGAGACGCATGTTGCAGAGATTTCAGGCTGGTAGACCTGACTCTTGTCCACCTGACAGACTGTTTGTTCCTGATAGGTGGACCAGCAGAGTCATTTCCGAGGTTCATTCCTCGGTGTTGGCAGGTCATCCGGGAATTTTTGGCACCAGAGATCTGGTGGCTAGGTCCTTTTGGTGGCCTTCCTTGTCACGGGATGTGCGGTCATTTGTGCAGTCCTGTGGGACTTGTGCTCGAGCTAAGCCTTGCTGTTCTCGTGCCAGCGGGTTGCTCTTGCCCTTGCCTGTCCCGAAGAGGCCTTGGACACACATTTCCATGGATTTCATTTCTGATCTCCCGGTGTCTCAGGGCATGTCTGTCATCTGGGTGGTATGTGATCGCTTTTCCAAAATGGTCCATTTGGTGCCTTTGCCTAAGCTGCCCTCCTCTTCCGATCTGGTTCCTGTGTTCTTTCAGAATGTGGTTCGTTTACACGGCATTCCTGAGAATATTGTGTCTGACAGAGGATCCCAGTTTGTTTCCAGGTTCTGGCGATCCTTTTGTGCTAGGATGGGCATTGAGTTGTCGTTTTCGTCTGCCTTTCATCCTCAGACTAATGGACAAACGGAGCGAACTAATCAGACTCTGGAGGCTTAT
Source organism: Ranitomeya variabilis (assembly GCF_051348905.1). Taxonomy (NCBI): domain Eukaryota; kingdom Metazoa; phylum Chordata; class Amphibia; order Anura; family Dendrobatidae; genus Ranitomeya; species Ranitomeya variabilis. The sequence continues at coordinate 852,604,949 of NC_135232.1, forward strand.
TTGAGGTGTTTTGCTTCGGCAGATCAGGATGATTGGGTGACCTTCTTGCCGTTGGCTGAGTTTGCCCTTAATAACCGGGCTAGTACCGCTACTTTGGTTTCGCCATTTTTCTGCAACTCTGGTTTCCATCCTCGTTTTTCCTCGGGACATGTGGAGCCTTCTGACTGTCCTGGGGTAGATTCTGTGGTGGATAGGTTGCAGCAGATCTGGAATCATGTGGTGGACAACTTAAAGTTGTCACAGGAGAAGGCTCAGCGTTTTGCCAACCGCCGCCGCGGTGTGGGTCCCCGACTTCGTGTTGGGGATTTGGTATGGCTGTCTTCTCGATTTGTTCCTATGAAGGTCTCCTCTCCTAAATTTAAGCCTCGCTTCATCGGTCCTTACAAGATATTGGAAATCCTTAATCCTGTGTCCTTTCGCTTGGATCTTCCGGTGTCGTTTGCCATTCACAACGTGTTCCATAGGTCCTTGTTGCGGCGGTACGTTGTACCTGTGGTTCCTTCTGTTGAGCCTCCTGCTCCGGTGTTGGTTGGGGGCGAGTTGGAGTACGTGGTGGAGAAGATCTTGGATTCTCATCTCTCCAGACGGAGGCTTCAGTATCTGGTCAAGTGGAAGGGCTATGGTCAGGACGATAATTCCTGGGTGGTTGCCTCTGATGTGCATGCGGCCGATTTAGTTCGTGCCTTTCACGCTGCTCATCCTGATCGCCCTGGTGGTCTTGGTGAGGGTTCGGTGACCCCTCCTTAAGGGGGGGGTACTGTTGTGAATTAGACTTCTTGGCTCCCTCTGGTGGTTATTAGTGATATGACTCTGGGATTTTCTTTCCTCAGTTTGCACCCACCTGGGTCGTTAGTCCAGGGGTGTTGCTATATAAACCTCCTGGATCCTTAGTCCAGTGCCTGGCATCGTTGTAATCAGATCCTTTTTGTTTGCTCCTATCTGCTGGTCCTGGTTCTTGCAAAATTAAGCTAAGTCCTGCTTCTTTGTTTTTTGGGTTATTTGCTTGCTCTCATTTTTGTCCAGCTTGTACTAAATGTGATTCCTGACCTTGCTGGAAGCTCTAGGGGGCTGGTGTTCTCCCCCCGAGCCGTTAGACGGTTCGGGGGTTCTTGAATATCCAGCGTGGATATTTTTGATAGGGTTTTTGCTGACCATATAAGTTATCTTACTATATTCTGCTATTAGCTAGTGGGCCTCTCTTTGCTAAATACCTAGCTCATCCTTACGTTTGTCTTTTCCTCTTACCTCACCGTTATTATTTGTTGGGGGCTTGTATCCAACTTTTGGGGTCTTTTCTCTGGAGGCAAGAAAGGTCTTTCTTTTCCCTTCTAGGGTTAGTTAGTTCTCCGGCTGGCGCGAGACGTCTAGAATCAACGTAGGCACGTTCCCCGGCTGCTGTTATTTGTGGTGCTAGGATTAGATATATGGTCAGATCAGTTACCACTGCCCTATGAGCTGGTTTTTGTGTTTGCAGACTTAGAAACTATTTTTGAGACCCTCTGCCATTGGGGTCATAACAGCGTGCCCAATAGCCAGTACATAGCAGGCAGCCTTTCTGGCGACTAATTACCCTGGGTGCAGTACCTAATCTGACCTGAGAGTAAGGGGGCGCCAGAGAGCTGCAAGTGTTAAGTGGAACTGTAAGCGGGATACATAAGTCCCTGCAGTTCGTGGAAGAGCAGTGGGATACCTAGAATAAGCCCCTGCTGTAAACTAAGAGGTCAATAGCCTTGTGTGTGTCTTTTTACCACATTGTGGAGTGGAGGGATAACTAAGATAAGCCCCCCTGCACATGTGATAGCCGTCTGTTGGCCTAAAGTCACCCCGATCCGTGATGTAGGGGTGACAGTCACGATGTGGATCCCTGACATATTGGTGAAAGTGGTCAGGGGTTCGTGACAAATTGGTGGCAGCGGTCAGGGGTTCCTGACAAATTGGTGGCAAGGCGGTGGGATATTAGAGCATTAGTGATTTGGTTTGAGCAATCATTCCTCTCACTAAAAACTTGCAGAAAGATCTTGCGAGGAATCTGCGCAAATACGTTTGGTGAACGAACTCAGTGTTTATTAGTCTTGAGACAATTGTGTACTGGTAATTATCCCCTCGCTTTCTCTTCGTTTTTCTGTCCTATCTTTTATTTGGCAACCATGGTTGTGCTGGGAGAAACCTTTTATGAGCAGCAGACCAGAGACACCCTTATTGCCATATGCAAGTCACAGCACATTGACTATGCAGGCAAAAACAAAAGCCAACTGGTCGCAGTTCTGGTGCAATGGAAAGGTCACTCTAGACCACTCACAGAGCCCAGAGGCCACAGAAGCCAGCACCAGCAAACGTTGTGCTGCAGGAGAGGTCCAACCATGGAATGCTGGCCCTATCAGCAATCAGGGCGAATTGGACCCCCACCTGCAGGCGGCCTTGAAAGAATTCCCCACTGACGACCATGAAGGACGTCGGCAGCTGATTCAGCAATACCGGCAGGAGGCCGAGGTCCAAGCCAAGCGAGAGGCCCAGGCCCAGCGAGTCGAGCGAGAGGCCCAGCGAGAGGCAGAGAGAGCCGAGCGCCAAGCCCAGCGAGAACATGAACTGGAGATGCTCCGGCAGGGGGGATGCCTTCCACCGCCCAGAGCCGTGAGCCCAGCAGCGCTCAGATACCGAAGCCCCGGCCTGACCACTTTCCTGTTATGGAAAAGGATGGGGACTTGGACACTTTTCTGCGGGCATTTGAGAAAGCCTGCAGACAGTACCAGCTGCCTACACAAGAATGGGCACGATACCTGACCCCAGGGCTGAGAGGCAAAGCTCTGGAGGTATTTGCTGCCCTCCCTTAAGAACAAGATGGAGACTATGAAGCCATCAAGCAGGCTCTGATAGCCAAGTACCAGCTTACACCCGAGGTGTACCGTAGAAAGTTCCGGACCCTCCAACGTGGCCCACACGACAGTTACAGTGATGTGGTGCATGGACTGGGGACCCACTTTGACCAGTGGACCCAAGGACTGTCAGTGACCACCTTTGCACAGCTGCGAGACCTGATGATCAAAGATCAGTTCTTCCATCTTTGCCCAGCTGAGGTGCGACAGTTCGTGAAGGACAGAGAACCCAAAGACGTGACGAAAGCAGCGCAGATTGCCGATGCCTATGACGCCAACCGTAGATCGGAAGTGCGGAAGCCAGTCACCACCAGCTGGAGAGGGGGTATGACTGCAACCAACTCCAGTATCCCTGCCAGCCAACACACCAGAGGTCCTGTCTCCGTGGGACAATCCCAGATCTACCACCGGACCCCGCAAGTGTTACTTCTGCAATCGGCCTGGTCATATCAGTCCCAACAGTCCAGACAAGCAGAAAAACCCCTCATCCAAGGCCTCAGGGCCTAATACAGCAGTTCTTTTGGAGGGTGGTGTGGCTGGGAGGGTGTGTGACAACGTACAGCACGTCACTGTGGGAGGCCATGTTGCTACAGGCCTCAAGGACACCGGGGCTGAACAAACCCTCATCCGACCCGAACTGGCAGCCCCTGAAGAAATCATTCCTGGGAAAACCCTAACTGTCACTGGGATTGGGGGCATCAGCTGTCCCTTACCGATGGCCCGGGTTTATATTTATTGGGGTGCCGGGAGCAGGGTGAAGGAAGTGGGGCTGTCTGATAATTTGCCCACTGATGTTTTGTTGGGGACTGATTTGGGGAGGTTGGTTGCATACTACGTCCCTGACACCCCTCCCCAATCTGCTAATAAGGGTAACGTTAACCCTGATGATGATGATGGGAAATCGCATGTGTTACCTGACCATGCTTTACCTTGTAATGATGCATCTGATAACCATTTTTTCCCTAGGATCGATGGTGAAAATGTTGTACCTGTGCCAACTGAATCTGATAATGATGTTTCTGTGAAAGTTGATGTGTCCATAGGTACAGGAGTGCTCAGCCACGTCGCTCTGCGGAGTGAGACGGCTGAGGAAACCCTAGCAGGGGCCAGTGTCGGTGCTACAGGAAATGGGGAGATACATGGGAACCGTGAGGAAGGTGATGCCATGCAATTGAACAGTGCCACCGAGGAAGGTAACTGGCCCATAAGTAGCAATGCTCCTGAGGTAATGGGGGTGGATGGGGAGGTAGAGCCCATAGCAGCATCGGCTGATGGGTCGTTAGAAATCCCCAGGGAGACAGCCTACGTAGCTGCTGTCACCCGCAGTCAGAGTGCCCAGAACGCAGATACCTGTTTGCCTTCTGGACCCTCCTCAGTCATCATTGTGACTGAACCAGAGGTGGACCCAGAGCAGGTCCCAGAGGATTCCCGTGGGGAAGGGACCCTGACATCGCTTCTGGCTTCCCCTAGCCAGGAGTTTCAGGCCGCTCTGCACACAGATGCGAGCCTAGAGAGTTTGAGACAACTCGCCAGGACGCCATTCTCCGAGACTGATAAGGAGAGGGTGTTCTGGGAAGGAGGAAGGTTGTACCGGGAGACAGTACCCGGAGAATCACAAAATGAGTGGTTGAGGGAAAGACAGCTGGTCGTCCCGCAGCAATTCCGGGGTGAGTTGTTGCAGATTGCCCATGAGATCCCACTAGCTGGACACTTGGGGATCAGCAAAACTAAGGCCCGGCTGTCTCAACACTTCTATTGGCCTAAGATGGGGACAGATGTGTCAAACTACTGCCGCTCCTGTGTCACCTGTCAAAGAGTGGGGAAGGCGGGGCCTGCTCTTAATGCTCCCCTGATCCCTTTGCCAGTGATAGAGGAGCCTTTCCAGAGGATCGCAGTGGACATTGTGGGCCCGCTGGCCATCCCCAGCAGCTCTGGAAAGCGATATATTCTTACTGTGGTAGACTACGCTACCCGGTACCCAGAGGCAGTAGCTCTGTCTTTAACTAAGGCAGATAAGGTGGCGGATGCCCTGTTGGCCATCTTTTCACATGTAGGATTTCCCAGGGAAATGCTTACTGATCAAGGGACCCAATTTATGTCTCGCCTAATGGAGGCTCTCTGTAAGAGAATACAGGTGAAGCACCTGGTATCGAGTGTGTCACCCACAGACCAATGGCTTGTGTGAACGCTTCAATGGTACCCTCAACCAGCTCGAGGGCGTGGAGGTAAGCGCCTCGCTAGATGAACCACAGCGGTTGCAGTTGCAAACCACACTGGAACCCTTCTGGGTCGTGTTCTCCAACCGGCCTGGAAGGACTGAGTTAGCACTCCACGAGGTGGACACCGGGAATCATGCCCCACTACTGTGAACACCCTATCAAATCTCCGACCAGGTGCAGCAGGTTATGCGCCAGGACATCGATGAGATGTTACAGCTGGGGGTGATTTGACGGTCAAAGAGCACGTGGGCCTCACCTGTAGTGCTCGTGCCAAAGAAGGACCGGACCACCCGGTTCTGCGTGGACTACAGGGGGCTCAACGCCATTACAGCCTCTGACATGCACCCAATGCCGCGCATCGAGGAGTTGCTTGAGAAGTTAGCTGGCGCAAAATACCTGACAATAATAGATCTGAGTCGAGGACACTGGCAGATTCCCCTGAGCCCCGAGGCACAGGAGAAGTCCTCCTTTATCACACCCTTTGGACTGTATGAGTCCACGGTCATGCCCTTCGGCATGAAGAATGCCCCTGCCACTTTCCAGCGGATGGTCAACCTCCTGCTTCAGGGACTGGAGAAGTACGCAGTGGCGCACTTGGATGACATTGCCATCTTCAGTCCCTCATGGGAGGAACACCTGCAGCATCTCGAGGAGGTGCTCAGGCAAATTCACCGAGCAGGACTGACTATCAAGCCGGGAAAGTGCCAGATGGGCATGAGGGAGGTCCACTACCTGGGGCACCAAGTAGGCGGAGGCACCCTAAAGCCAGAGCCTGAGAAAGTGGGTGCAATCGTGAACTGGCCCACTCCTGGGAACAAGAAACAGGTGATGTCCTTCCTGGGCACTGCAGGGTACTATAGGCGCTTTGTGCAGCACTATAGTAGCCTGGCAAAACCTTTGATGGACCTCACCAGGAAGAAGCTACCCCACATCATCAACTGGACAGATGGCTGTGAGGGGGCCTTCCAGGCGTTGAAAACAGCACTGTGCAAACCATGTAAGATAGGAACATGAAAATATATATTCTTAATGTCCCTCGGTGGATCTATCCATCACTCTAAACACGAGCCTCTAACTCCATCAGGTAAAGAGTTTGGATTTTTCTGTAAATAGGCATCACACATAGGACATATTTGATCTCATTAGAATGCCCACGTTAATACGAGATGAATGCTGGGTGTGCTATGATCGTGACATGTACTGGAGCGGAGTGACGGGCATTAGATATATTTAGGGTACATTTAGTTAAACTGAAGACAGAGGAGGGCGATCTTATCTCAGCCCTTTCTGTGATGTCACATGCTACAGGTTATAAGTTTGTGGCAGGCTTCCAGGAGTCAGTTTTCAGTTTTTACCTGAGCTGTCTGTCTGCTGTCTACCCAGACCTACTGATGCATTGGGACAGATGGAAACTCCACTAGCCTGGTTGCCTGCAATGCTCTGAGAACATGTGAGTGTTATCTTTTCTCTTTTAATCCTTTTATGTTATAGTTACCTTTGTACATATTTGCAATTGTCTCTTTTGTAACCTCCTTGTAAAATATTTTGATAAAACACTGCCTAAACTTTATGGAGTATAATAATTAATACTAGATTCGATCTCCTGCTCTAAAACATACCCTATCCTGAAGGGAATTATGCTACTGTGTTGGGTTAGCTTCGGACCTGTTTAATCGAAGCTGGTGGCAGCTGACCGTGTGCAGGCTTTTAAGTGCTGTAGCGACTGCGGTGTTGATAATTATTGTTCCTGCCTGAGTGGGAGTAGTATATCGCGTCGCTGCAGCATGCCCAATAGCCAGTACATAGCAGGCAGCCTTTCTGGCGAATAATTACCCTAGGTGCAGTCCCTAATCTGACCTGACTGTAAGGGGGCGCCAGAGAGCTGCAAGTGTTAAGTGGAACTGTAAGCGGGATTCATAAGTCCCTGCAGTTCGTGGTATTTGGAAGAGCAGTGGGATACCTAGAATAAGCCCCTGCTGTAAACTAAGAGGTCAATAGCCTTGTGTGTGTTTTTATCACATTGTGGAGTGGAGGGATAACTAAGATAAGCCCCCCTGCACATGTGATAGCCGTTTGTTGGCCTAAAGTCATCCGTGACGTAGGGGTGACAGTCACAGTGTGGATCCCTGACATATTGGTGAAAGTGGTCAGGGGTTCGTGACAAATTGGTGGCAAGGGTCAGGGGTTCCTGACAACATACAACACACAACATACACCATACAACATACACCATACACCATGCAACATACGATATATAACATGTACCATGCGACATACAACATGTACCATGCGACATACAACATGCACCATGCGACATACAACATGCACCATGCAACATGCGACATACAGCATGCACCGTGCAACATACAACATGTACCATGCGACATGCAACATGCAGCATACAACATGCACCATGGGACATGCACCATGTGACATACAACATGCACCATGTGACATACAACATGCACCATGTGACATGCAACATGCACCATGCGACATGCACCATGTGACATGCAACATGTGACATGTAACATGCAACATACAACATGCACCATGCGACATGCAACATGTGACATGCAACATGCACTATGTGACATACGATATGCAACATGCGACATGCACAATGTAACATGAACCATGCAACATGCACCATGTAACATGCAGCATGTGACATGCAACATGCACCATGTGACATACAACATGCACCATGCGACATGCACCATGCAACATGCGACATGCAACATACAACATGCACCATGGGACATGCACCATGGGACATGCACCATGCAAAATACAACATGCACCATTAGACATACAACATGCACTATGTGACATGCAACATTGTACATGCAACATGCAACATGTAACATGCGACATGCAACATGCACCATGTGACATACGATATGCGACATGCACCATGTAACATGAACCATGCAACATGCACCTTGTGACATGCAACATGCGACATGCAACATGCACCATGTGACATGCGACATGCACCATGCAACATGCGACATACACCATGCAACATACAACATGCGACATGCACCATGCGACATGCAACATGCAACATACAACATGCACCATGTGACATGCAACATGCAACATGCACCATGCGACATATAACATGCACCATGTAACATGCAACATGTGACATGCAACATGTGACATGCAACATGCGACATATAACATGCAACATACAACATGCACCATGCGACATACAACATGCAACATGCGACATGCACCATACGACACAGACATACATTACATACATATTGACATACAGTACATTAAACATGGAGTACATAATTACCATCACCTTGTCACCTTGATCCCCCAAATCCATTGTCACCAGTAAAAAATATTAAAATAATAAACAAACACTATACTCCCTGAGTCCACAGATATCCAATTAAATCGAGTGTCCCACGACAATCTCCCATGGAGACCGCTCTCCAGGGGCTCCAGGAATACAATGACAGAAGGTATCCTTCAGCAATGTATTCCTATGCCCCTGTGAGAATTAGTCCCTAGTCTCACTTGTGGCACTGCTGTGTGGGAAAATTCCCATGCAGCTTTTGCCATAAAGTGAGACCCTGAACTAAGGTAACCTTAGTGATGCACAGCAGGAGCCATTGTCTCCTGTCAATGTCATTGGAGGGCCTATAGAGCAGTAACATCAACCAATGTCACTGTTCTATAAAGGAGATCGTCGTGGGACATTCGTTATTAATTGGACTACGGCGGACAGGTAGTATACGAATGGTTTATTATTTTAATTTTTTATGCAGGCGATTGAGTATGGTAAGTATGGTAAAATTAAGAATATAAAAATACTTTTTCTGGCTGTGTCTTTACTTATTTTAACCCTTTCACTACTCTAGGATTAATAATGGATAGGCGTCTTATTGACGCCTCTCCATTATTTACGAGGCTTAATGTCACCTTACAATAGCAAGGTGACATTAACCCATTATTACCCCATATCCCACCGCTACACAGGAGTGGGAAGAGAGGGGCTAAGTGCCAAAATTGGTGCATCTTACAGGTGCGCCATTTCTGGGGTGGCTGAGGGCTGGTATTTGTAGCTGGGGGGGGCAATAACCATGGCCCCTCTCTAGGCTATGAATATCAGCCCGCAGCTGTTTGAGTAGCCTTTCTGGCTATAAAATATAGAGGGACCCCACATCATTTTTTTGGGGGGTCCCCTTAATTTAATAGCCAGTAATGGCTATGCAGACAGCTGCGGACTGATATTCATAGCCTAGAGAGGGGCCATGGGTATTACTCCCTTCCCAGGCTACAAATATTGGCCCCCAGCCGTCGGCTTCCCCCCTCTCTGGCAGAAAATTACGCGGGAGCCCACGCCATTTTTTTTCCCGTTTTTTTAATGAAACATTAATTCATAAACATCAGCCTTGCTATTACATATCTACTAGATGGTTGCCCAATTCTAGTGCATTGGGTATTCTAGAATATGTATGTATGTATGTACATTGCGCTGTGAGTGGGGGATAAATTCCGCACTGATTGGTTGCGGCCGGCCGCGTAGTATATAGCACAGCGACATAGTATATAGCAGCCACGTGGTATATAGCACAGCCACGTAGTATATAGCACAGCGATGTAGTATATAGCGGAAGCACGGTGGCGCAGTGGTTAGCACAGCAGCCTTGCAGCGCTGGAGTCCTGGGTTCAAACCCCACCAAGGACAACATCTGCAAAAAGTTTGTATGTTCTTTCTGTGTTTGCGTGGGTTTCCTCCAGGTACTCCAGTTTCCTCCAACCTTCCAAAGACATACTGATAGGGAATTTAAATTGTGAGCCCCGTCGGGGACAGCAATGATAATGTGTGCAAACTGTAAAGAGCTGCACAATATGTTAGCGCTATATAAAATAAAGATTATTATTAGATTATTATATAGCACATCCCACATAGCATTTAACACAGCCAAATAGTATATAGCACAGCCATGTAGTATATAGCAGCCACATAATATATAGCAGCCCACGTAGTATATAACACAGCCCACATAGTATATATCACAGCCCATGTAGTATATAACACAGGCCACGTAGTATACAGCAGAGTGGGCACCACAGAATTAAAATAAAAAATAGTTATATACTCACCTTCCATCGTCCACCAAAGCTGTCCCGCTCCTCGCGATGCGGCCGGCAGCTTCCGTTCCCAGAGATGCATTGCGAAATTACCCAAATGACTTAGCGGTAGCGAGACTGCTAAGTCATCTGGGTAATTTCACAATGCATCTCTGGGAACGGAAGCTGCCGAGAGCATCGGGAGGAGCAAGAAAGCTGCGGAGGCTACGGAAGGTCAGAATAGCATGATTTTTTTTTATTATTATTTTTAACATGATATCTTTTTACTATTGATGCTGCATAGCCACATTGAAATATTCGCTCATCTCTAGTGCTGACCACTGAGCCACCGTACGGCCCTGCCTCTTCCACCTATATCGCCATATCCACTTTCTCCAACACTTAGAGCAGAACTAAATCTTAAACCGGAAGGAATAGCTCTGCCTTGCGTAGGGACAGGACACAGCTGTAGTGAGGTAGAATGTTAGGTTTTGCATGTGCGCACCCATGTCTGTGATAGTACCGTGTGTAGCCAAAAGTTTTAATAATAAATGGAGTGTGTGTATTCTTTAACACATATCTGTGGGAGTAATCTGTCTTTAAGCAGATATGTGCACAGATTTTTCAGAGAAATGTGAGAACATGCTTTGTAGGTTAAATTTGTTATCAGCTTTTGTGGCTGAAATTTGTTTGATAAAAAGAAAAAAAACAGCTCACCTGCAGTGGCATGTGGTGTGAGGAAGCGCGGAACTCACATAGTTTCATGTGTAGCAGATCAAGAAAAAAGAAGGTGAACCAGCTTCCAAAATGGTTTTCTCCAAAGTTAATTGGTTCACAGATAAAACAGGATTAGGCAGAAAATGTTTCACATAACCAGAAGTAGCAGCAACATGTTTCAAACACGCTAGGTGATCTTTCTCAAAGCTACATTCTCCCATAGATGGCATGGTTTTAAAGAAATTACAACCAAATTAATTAATTAAAATCACAAACCGAAAGATCATGAAAAATGCACACAATATATCACACACATAACAATAATAAAATTTGAATAGATCTAGAAATTTACATTTGCACTTAAAACATTAACACTAATATTGGAACATAATTTCTCTGAGAGCAGTGAGACCTGTAGGACAACAGGACCCAAGATGGAAAATCCAGAAAGCTTCACGTGTCCTCAATGACCTCCCGTGATCTCCTCCTCGTAGTGAAGTTGTTAATCTCTCAATATCGACGACCCTGAGTGCGGCAATGCTTCAGCTATAGTGAGTAATAAAATGCCTTGAAGCAAAAGACATCATACGGCTGGAGCTAGTGGAAGATATTACAGTATATCAGTGATATGTTCTGAAATTCTCACTTTCAGGTTGTGAGTCGTACAGCCCACATAATTTAAACAACATTCTGTTCACATAATCATATAGACAACATTTCTAGTATTACATTGGTATATTGCTGAATCTTACACTGATGTTCATTATGACTGTCTGAAAAGGTTTTTGTTGCAACAGAGTGTGCACATGTCCTACAACGGGGAGAACCACATTTATAAAAGTCAGGATGATGCAACAAGGAATATTGATTTTTGAGAGAATTAAAAAACTAGGGGAAATAACATTACCTGCAGTGGTTGTTTTTTAGCCACAACTTTACATCCTGAAGATAAAGTATTAGATAAAATCTCATCTTCATATAAGATTGGGAGATGTTTGAGAATTAAGGATTTTATGATAGTAAACTAACGACTGTATTGAAGTGAACATACCGATCTAGCATTATGTGGGACAGCAACAATTGGTTTAGATACAATAAAATCTTCATGTTTCTTCCCATGGACAATGTTTTTAGCCCTGTCTAGTGACCAATGTGGTTAACCCCGCTTCTTATTGCAACAGTTATCTAATTCACTATTCAGAGCTGTACCATCACTGCAAATGGAATGCCCGCCAGGGCCGTGGGGTACTCGGTACCGGGTCTGGTACTTAAGGGATGTGTCATTTCGGTGGCAACCAGGTCCGTGGCCCTGGGCACCCATGTTAAAGGGATGGCCTTTAAAGGGGTTAGTTGAATAATAAAAGTTTGTGACGCCAACCTGTGGTATTCGGTCAGGGGTGACCGACGCTGCTTAAAGGGGTCCACTGGGGTGATGTTATGGCAGAAAGGATGGTATGGCTTACCACAGGTGAAGCTGGGTCCCCAGGGCTCCCAGTGTAATAGATGAAAATGGTGATAGGTGGTGTAGTAAGACATCTTATATTTTAGTCTCTGTAATAGGCTGGTATCTGACTTCTGGTACTACCTGTAGATCTGCACACATCCTCATTGTACCATCCTTCTTTCTGGTGAGGACTAATGGAGCTGCCCAGGGGCACAACTGTCTCTGATTACCCCAGCCTCCTTCATCTCTCATAACATACTCTTGGCTCATTGGTAGTGAGCTGGAGATACAAGCCGGTACCTCTCTTTAATGGGCGGATGATCGCCAGTGGGGATATGATGTTAAACCCCTTTTACCTGCCAAAAGTCTAGTGGGTGTTTGCTGAATACCCGTTGATACTCTTGGACCACCCGGTAGGCCCCATGATTTAGGTGTAAAGGAATGGAATCAGTGCCTATGTGTAACTTTTGCCAATAATTCTCCAACAGTCCTACAGAGCCATTGCCCTCCGCTTGGTTGGATGGGACCAAGGGTTTTATTGCCTGTATTGCATTGTTACTAACAGTGAATAGTTTAGCAAGTGTGGTGTATCTGGGTAAATGGACTTCTTTCTCTCCACAATTAAGGACACGTACAGGTACCCTCCCCTTGCAGACATCAGCCACCTGTTGTGAACTCTATTTTTGGGCTCCCTCTAGTGGTCACAAGCGGTACTGTGTAGTGTTGTCTTTCTGCAGGTTGGCTCATCAGCTGGTTCGTTATCCTTGGTTGGTTTCCTATTTAACTCACCTGGAGACTCAGTTCCTTTCCTGCTCTCAATGTATTCAGTGCTCTTCAGATTCCTTGTGACTACCTTGCTCCCAGTCTCTCCAAGACAAGCTAAGTTCTTGTTTGTTCATTTTCTGATTATCAGCGTTCATCATGTTTTTTTGTCCAGCTTGCTAAAATGTGATTTCTCGCTTGCTGGTTGCTCTAGGGGACTGAGTTTCTCCCCCCACACCGTTAGTTGGTGCGGGGGTTCTTGAAATCTCAGTGTGGATATTTTGTAAGGGTTTTTTACTGACCGCAAAGATCCCTTTTCTATTTTCTGCTATCTAGAATTAGTGGGCCTCTTTTGCTGAATCTGCTTTCACCCCTATGTATGTGCCTTCCTCTTACCTAACCGTTATTATCTGTTGGGGGCTTCTATATCTTTGGGGATTATTTCTCTGGAGGCAAGAGAGGTCTTTCTTTCTCTCTAGGGGTAGTTAGTTCCTCAGGCTGGCTCGAGACGTCTAGGAATTTTAGGCACGTTCACCGGCTACCTCTAGTGTGTTTGGATAGGTTCAGATTTGCGGTCAGTCCAGTTTTCCACCTCCCTAGAGCTTGTCCTTTGTTAGTTACCTTGCTGGAGTAATTTGTGATCCTCAACCACTAAGGATCATAACAGCCATCCCTCTGGCAGTCAGGATGGTGGGCCTACTCTGGGAATACACAGGTTCTACCTGGGCTCGGTAGTCTTCACCTCTGAGGCCTATTGCTGTCCAACAACAGATTAACATTTCACTCCTGGGGGTGACGCTGCCAACTTCTCCACCAGACAGTTATACCTGTTGTCTGTGCATCAGGGCTCTAATTTCTTTGTGTAGGATACGCTGCTCACTGGAACCAGCAGTTTTGGCCACCTGTTGTAACAAGACAATAACCTTGCCAAGACAGCTTTCAATGACATTAGTACCTAAAGTCATCATTGGGTTACATTCTCGCCGGCCAATATCTACAATCACCAGTCCCTGGGTTTTCAATTCTACCCACCCCACCTTAATGGTCACCTCCTTATACACCACTTGTGGCAAAGGCTGATCATTGCTGGCTGCTATTGTCAGGTCATTATCAGGGCCATGAGTAATATCAGAGTCAGCCCAGTACTGTTTGTACAGAATGTTAGGCATAGTTGTCACCTGAGAGCCTGTGTCCAGTAAAGCGTTCGGGATGCCGTCAATCACAATGGGAAGGATCGGTCATTCTCCGATGTACATGGCTCGTCAGCTTTGTGGGCCTCCTGGTCATCTTCCTCCTAGGGGTTGGCCCTCTGCCCCAGGGGTTGCTTGTTTAAATGGCAGAACCTTGCAGTGTGCCCCACCTGGTTGCTGCAGCGACAAATGGGTCATCCGCCCGGATGATAGCGGTGGTTGTCTCTTTCTCTGGTCGGTGGGATCCTCTTCTGCTGTTGCCGGGGACGTCATCTGAACTGGAAGCCAGCTGAATCTTTCCTTTTGGGGACTCTTGTAGGGGCTGCACAGTTTTGGCTAGTGCAGCTACGCCTTTGGTTAGTTCCTGAACCTGGAGGCACAGTCCTGCGGAGGGGTCATCATCTAAAGTCTGTGCGTCAACCTCATCAGGGACCTGATGGAAGGATGCTACTTCCTGATGGTAGTTGATTGCTGGGTGCCTAGGGGAGGCTATGTAGCTGGGATTAGGCTTATGCAGCACCCGGATGGCCTTGTTCTTGAATTGTGCAAAGTCCAGGTCAGGGTTTTGCCTGGCCAGGATGAGCAGCTGCGTCTGGTGGGTGCCAGACAAAAGTCCTTCAATAAATTGCTACTGTAACAGATTGTCCCCATCCTGCATGCTGTTCGGGTCAACTTATTTATCAGCTCGCAGCGCCTCCTGGAGATTGAAGGCATAGTCCCTTATATTGTCCTGCGCCTGTTGTTTTCACCCCAAAAACCTCATCTTTATTTCTGCAGCATTCCGGTTTCAAAAGTGTTTTTCAGTTTGCATAATGTTTGCCCAATAGTTCCTTTTTCAATATCTGGCCAGTATATTACTTCTCTTTGTGCTGCACCAATTAATTGGCCAGTTAGGATGCTGACTTTTTGTTGTTCTGACAGGGGGTGCACCTGAAAGCTGCAAAGTCTTTCTTAAAATCACTGAGGGTGAGGGACTCCCCTGAATATTTTGGCAACCAGACCGCTCCCAGTATAAAGGGCATGGATAATGCCCACGAGGAGCGGGAAGACTGCCGGGGATGCCGGAAGGTGAGAATATCATAATTTTTTAATTTTAATTCTTTTTTTAACAATTATATGGTTCCCAGGGCCTTGAGGAGAGTCTCCTCTCCTTCACCCTGGGTACCAACCACACATGATCCACTTACTTCCTGCATGGTGGGCTTAGTCACATGCGGAAAGTAAGTGGATCGACACATTCCTATGTGTGCGGAATCCCCACGATTCTGCACAAAGAATGAAGATGCTGCGTTTGATTCCGGAATGCGATTCCGCCGAGGAAAAAAATGCAGCATGTGCACAAAACATGCGGAATGCATTCTTATAATAGGATGCATAATGTATGCGCTTTTTTCACGATTTTATCTCGTTTTTATAGTGAAATAATGCGAATAAAAGACGAAAATTCCTGAAGTATGCAAATAGCCTTAGGGGACCTCTGGGGTGATGTTATGGCAGCAGGGATGGTATGGCTTCCCACAGGTGAAGATGGGTCCCCAGGGCTCCCGGTGTAATAGATGAATATGGTGATAAGTGGTGTAATATGAAACGGAGGACACAGGGTTGCAGTCTCTTTACCTCTTTACTTGGTTCAAGGCAGCCACAGTACAGGGTACCGGATCACGGATGCTGGTGTGGTCTGGCCAGCTTGGAAGTGAATTGGGAATCCCTCTAACCATGTGGGGTTCGAAGCCTTCCTTCTAGCACTGTGGTGTTGTAGCCCCTTGCTGCCTTAGGCCTCATATAGTTTCCTCACCTTTTCTCTCTATCCCCCTCTAGGTAGGACACTACCCATACGACAGGTAGCACTTGCCTTTTTACAGGATCTCTATCAAGATCCGGGTTCTATTTGCTACTGTGTCCTCAGGTGTTGATGGTGGACAGGTGACTTGAAGTCTAGCCGTCCGCCGGTTTCTGCCGTGGGGCATGAAGTTACTCCCACAACCTCGGTCTTCCGGCTACTGGTATCTGCACTCAGCATGTAGGAAGCCCAGATGCAGCTTCTCTCTCAAGCTCTTCACTCTCCTGTGCTTCTTTTCCCTCAGTCTCCTACAGACTACTCTACTTTCTTTTTCCTTCCTAGGAGCCGCAGAGTCATTCATCTCGACAGCCCCAGCATTCCTTCCACTCACCTCGCTCTCCTCTCACCAACTTTCTAACTCTAACTGCCTAGCAACTGATGCCTCCTCCCAACCAGAGAGAGCAGCTCCCCTGAACTCGGGTGTAGAGCTCCCCCTTCTGATCTTGAGTCAGAACAGTGTTGTATGTGCTGAATATCTGTCAAAGGGATCCTTCCTCACTTCCAAGCAAGACATCACTCTCCCGGTCAGGAATGCAATGCCACTGTAAAAACCTGAGATGTTACACAATTTCTATAAATTTTGGTAAATTCACCCACAGGAATAGACCTTATAGTGTGTTGCGGATGACTACTAGAAGCATGAAGGATGCTGTTACCCGACTGTGGTTTAATGATTGCAGACGTGATTATAGATTTACCCACACCACCATGTAATGACAGATCAAGAAATGAAATGATGGAAGAGTCAGATTTTACTGTAAATCAAAGATCAACATCATTGGCATTCAGATAATCAGCATGGTATGGTATGGCTGACATATCGCCATATTTTTATTGTTATTTGTGTGATGTATTGTGTGTATTTTTCATAATATTGTGGTTTGTTGTTTTAATTAATTAATTTGTCACATGACCATTTAGATTTGTCCCATTGGTTGTAATTTCTTTAAAACGATGCCATCTATGGGAGAATGTATCTTTGAGAAAGAACACCTAGCGTGTTTGAAAAGTGTTGCTGCTACTTCTGGTTATGTGAGCCATGTTCTGCCTAATCCTATTTTATCTGGGAACCAATAAACTGGAGAAAACCATTTTGGAATCTGGTTTACTTTCTTTTTTCTTGAGCTGAAATTTGACTTTCTGTGGGGTGAAATGTGGAAACATGCTCAGTGGGTGAAAATTTCTTATTAGCTTCTGTGGGGATACTGTGCCCAAAAACATCTGTGTACTTTGCAGCCTAGTCTGTCCAGGTAGTGTGGCTAAAAAAATAATTTTACTCTACCTTTGTGGCAGGGCATAATTAAAGGATTAAACTACTCATTCCAATTACAGAGCCTCTAAATTGTACTGGCTGGCTATTCTGTCTTGCAACATCAACTGCTGACTCAGTTGAGAATTGTTTAATTTGCTTGACTTCTGCCTTCCTTGGATGTAATACACATTTATCAGGTTGCCTCTCCGGAATAGTACCCTGATTCTCCTTTACCAATGTGTACTCTGTAAACCCGCCCGTGGGCAGTTTGAGATTGGATGGCAGAGAGTGCCTACATTTCCTTCACTTTGTGTCCCGCCGGGTCCCTTCTTAATCATGGCTCCAGTTCTAACATACAAGAAAATAGAAACAATATTATTCCACTTCCTAGCTGAAGGACTCAGGCATGGTTGCCTGCTTTGAACACAATTTTTTTTCAAGGCATACACTTTGGGTCCCTGGGACCCTAAGGATCAATCAAAAATTAAATGGAATAGAGACTAATCAAACTCGTTATGCACATGTAATCCCTTTAAAACTTCACTTTTAGTATTATAAATATAAAACCCTGACCCAAAAATAAACCTTGGTTAAATACCATATACGATAAAAATACCACCAAATAGGTCACCTGTTAAGGTACTACAATATAACCTACTGTTCACGCCTGCCTTGCTGTGGAGGTTGGCACCCTAAGAGACGATTTATCGGTGCCCCCACTCAACGCAGGCTGTCCCTCTCTTCCCTACGATATCCCTCTCAGTGTAGGTGGGAAAACAAAATAGTGAAGAGCAGTGGTGAAAAAAGGCACACAAAATACCTATAGATACATAAAATACCCAAAAGGCCTCAACAGGCACCCCCAAGTACCATTGTGATAATCCAACACATCGCCAAATAGCAGATCAGTTATTCAAACCATATTCAGTCTGAGAATAGCTGTATTTGTCCCATGTCCATCATGGACATAAAATCATAGCAAACCATAGTCCAATAGGGACCAACACAAACGACCAGAATATTATGATGGATAATGATGAAAGATAACTTAGCGTGTGCTGGTATCGCCCCGACGCGTTTCCCCGTCAACACAGTTCATCAGGAGGAAATAGTGTGGTCATCGATACTGCCGGATGCTATATAGATGAGTAGCAACATCCTAAGGACTAGGGTTGAGCGAAACGGATCGGTCATTTTCATAAGTCGCTGACTTTTTGTAAAGTCGGGTTTCACGAAACCCGACCCGATCGCAGCGTGGAATCGGCCATGCGGTACACGATCTTCACGCCAAAGTCGCGTTTCATATGACGCTTAAAGTGCCATTTCTCAGCCAATGAAGGTGCACGCAGAGTGTGGGCAGCGTGATGACATAGGTCCTGGTCCCCACCATCTTAGAGAAGGGCATGGCAGTGATTGGCTTGCTTTCTGCGGCATCACAGGGGCTATAAAGGGGCGTTCCCGCCGACCGCCATCTTACTGCTGCTGATCTGAGCGTAGGGAGAGGTTGCTGCCGCTTCGTCAGAAGCAGGGATAGCGTTAGGCAGGGTACATAAAGCCCCAAACCGCTTGTGCTGTAGCGATTTCCACTGTCCAACACCACCTTTTCTTTTTGGGACAGTGGAGGCTCGATTTCTGTGCAACAGCTCTGTAGGTTATAAGGCTCCCTGATAGCTGCGTTGCTGTGTGTACGCCGCTGTGCAAACCAATTGCTTTTATTCAAAGCACAAATCCTGTTGCTCCTTCATCTCTGCACAGCTATCTATCTTGTTTGTTTGTCCACACTTTTGACTTTCGTGTGCAGCAGTCCTTTATATTGCTGCCTGCCATACTTTTCAGAGATAACTGCAGGGAGATAGTAATTGTAGCATAGTCCCTTTTTTTTTTTTGGTTATATCTCTTCAAGCCACTTTTTGCTACATAAAATATACTCTAATACAGTGGCCCCGATTTCTTCACAATTCTCCCAGAAAAAAAAATAAAAGTGGGAGATTAAGATTGTCAAATCTGCATCAGTGCCAGTCCTGTGTGTGGCATCTGTCTTTGTTTTTCTGCCACAGAAAACCTACTTTTTTAACAGTGGGCCTGATTTCTTCACAATTCTCCCAGAAAAAAAAATAAAAGTGGGAGATTAAGATTGGCAAATCTGCATTAGTGCCAGTTCTGTGTGTGGCATCTGTGCTTGTTTTTCTGCCACAGAAAACCTACTGTATAACTGTGTGCCTGATTTCCTCCTAATTCTCCCAGAATAAAAAATAAAAGTGGGAGATTAAGATTGGCAAATCTGCATTAGTGCCAGTCCTGTGTGTGGCATCTTTTTTTTTTATTTCTGCCACAGAAAACCTACTGTGTAGCAGTGGGCCTGATTTCTTACTAATTCTTCCAAAAAAAAAAATATAAAAGTGGGAGATTAAGATTGGCAAATCTGCATTAGTGCCAGTCGTGTGTGTGGCATCTTTTTTTTTTATTATTTTCTGCCACAGAAAACCTACTGTGTAGCAGTGGGGCTGATTTCTTCCTACTTCTCCCAGAAAAAAAAATAAAAGTGGGAGATTAAGATTGGCAAATCTGCATTAGTGCCAGTCGTGTGTGTGGCATTTTTTTTTTTTATTTCTGCCACAGAAAACCTACTGTGTAGCAGTGGGCCTGATTTCTTCCTAATTCTTCCAAAAAATAAAAAATAAAAGTGGGAGATTAAGATTGGCAAATCTGCATTAGTGCCAGTCGTGTGTGTGGCATCTTTTTTTTTTATTATTTTCTGCCACAGAAAACCTACTGTGTAGCAGTGGGGCTGATTTCTTCCTAATTCTCCCAGAAAAAAAAGTAAAAGTGGGAGATTAAGATTGGCAAATCTGCATTAGTGCCAGTTGTGTGTGTGGCATCTTTTTTTTTTTTTATTTTCTGCCACAGAAAACCTACTGTGTAGCAGTGGGGCTGATTTCTTCCTAATTCTCCCAGAAAAAAAAAATAAAAGTGGGAGATTAAGATTGGCAAATCTGCATTAGTGCCAGTCCTGTGTGTGGCATCTGTGTTTGTTTTTCTGCCACAGAAAACCTACTGTATAACTGTGTGCCTGATTTCCTCCTAATTCTCCCAGAAAAAAAAATAAAAGTGGGAGATTAAGATTGGCAAATCTGCATTAGTGCCAGTCCTGTGTGTGGCATCTGTGTTTGTTTTTCTGCCACAGAAAACCTACTGTATAACTGTGTGCCTGATTAAATCACTTGTCTCACATATCCCCCCAAAAAAATAAAATAAAGGGATAATAATCTTGCCAAACCTGTGCATCTGTGCGAGTGCTGTCTGTGGTATCTGTCAGTCATTTTGTGCCACAGGAACTATACCGTGATATAGTGGGCCTGATTCAATCCCTTGTCTCCCATATCCAAAAAAAGAGGGACATTTCTATTGCCAGTGTTTTTATCTGCGTCATTCCGGCTAGTGCCATATCTGCCAGCCTCTTTCTGCTAATCAAACTGTGTTGTTGTGTAATACAGTGGGCCTGATTTTTCCCTGGATTCTCCCACACATAAATAGGGACATTTCTATTGCCAGTGTTTTTATCTGCGTCACTCTTGTTAGTGCCATATCTGCCAGCCTCTTTCTGCAAATCAAACTGTGTTGTTGTGTAATACAGTGGGCCTGATTTTTCCCTGGATTCTCCCACACATAAATAGGGACATTTCTATTGCCAGTGTTTTTATCTGTGTCACTCCTGTTACTGCCATATCTGCCAGCCTCTTTCTGCAAATCAAACTGTGTTGTTGTGTAATACAGTGGGCCTGATTTTTCCCTGGATTCTCCCACACATAAATAGGGACATTTCTATTGCCAGTGTTTTTATCTGTGTCACTCCTGTTACTGCCTTATCTGCCAGCCTCTTTCTGCCAACCAAACTGTGTTGTTGTGTAATACAGTGGGCCTGATTTTTCTCTGGATTCTCCCACACATAAAAAAGGGAGATTTAAATTCACAACCAGTTCACGTACACCTTCTTCCTGGTTTTACTGGACCACATAATGGTTGTTAGTTTGATTACATTTTTCCAATAATGAGGAAGTCTGGTGGAAGAGATCGTGGCCATGGGCATTCATTGCCAGCTGGTAATGATGGTAGTGGTGGTGGTCGTGGATCAACAGGTGGTCGTGGCCGTGGGAAAAGCAATATAGCCCCTAAGTCTTGAGTTGTTGAGCCAGCGTCATCGTCTGGCTACACAAGGCCTCGAAGGCTCCCTTTTCTGGGAGTAAGAAAACCGTTTTTGAAGCCGGAGCAACAGGAACAAGTATTGGCTTTCATTGCTGACTCTGCCTCTACCTCTTTCTCCTCCTCCTCGGAAAGTGCCAAATGACAGAGCAGTGTGTCGTCAGTGGATGCTCCCGCTCAGGAACAAGTTGCTTCCTTGCATCCTTCACCCAGAACAACAGTGAAGGATGCGTCAGGCGACACAACTGGTTACTCCATGGAGCTCTTTACACATACCGTGCCTGGGTTAGAAAGGGAAATTGTTAACAGGCCATGCCCATTACAAGATGAATCGGACATGGAGTGCACAGATGCACAGCCACAGCCAGATTATAATGCTGTTCCTTTGACTCAGATCAGAACATTGCCCTCGCAGTGTACTGATCCAGAATCTGACCCCGAGGAGACTGTGGATCTCCGTCACGAACGCTATAGCACCGGCTTACACGGTGACCCAGAGGAAGGTGCACAGAACATAGAAGAGGAGGTCATGGATGACCCAGTTGTTGACCACGATTGGCAGCCATTGGGGGAACAGGGTGCAGGTGGCAGTAGCTCTGAAGCAGAGGAGGAGAAGCCGCAGCAGACATCAACATCGCAACAGGTTCCATCTGGCAGGCCCGTATCTGGCCAAAAACATGTGGCAAAACCAAAACCAGTTGTAGGACAGCGTGGCCATCAGGTTCAAGTAGCTCAGTGTGCAATGCCTGAAAAGGTATCCGATAGGAAGAGTGCAGTGTGGAATTTTTTTAACCAAGATCCCAATGATCAGCGCAAAGTCATCTGTAAGAAATGCTCCAGGACCTTCAGCAGATGTCAGAATGTAAAAAATTTAAATACAAGTTGCATGCATTGACATTTAACCACCATGCACTTGCAAGCCTGGACACACTACCAAACGTCCCTTAATGTTGTAGCACCCTCTCACAATGAAGCTAATCAGCAAGGCGACATCCCTTCCCTCACTGTAAGCCCACCGTTTACCACACCACCTGCAGGTAATGTGGTGGTTTCGTCGCAAGGCCAAAGCAGTCAGGGAATCACCAGGTTCATGGTCGGAAAAACTGTATGTAGGGCACCATCAAGAATACCATCACCAACCCTCTCTCAGTCACCCATGTCCACCGGAACCCCCGCTAGTTCCACCATATGCAGCTCTCCAGTCCAGCTCACCCTACATGAGACTATCATTAGGAAAACGAAGTACTCATCCTCGCATCCGCGTACACAGGGTTTGAACTCCCACATTGCTAGACTAATCTCGTTAGAGATGATGCCCTACCGGTTAGTTGAAACCGAAGCTTTCAAAGCCCTGATGGACTACACTGTACTACGCTATGAGCTACTCAGTCGACACTTCTTTTTGAGAAAAGCCATCCCAGCCCTCCACCAGCATGTAAAAGACCGCATTGTCCATGCACTCAGGCAATCTGTGAGTAGAAAGGTGCACCTGACAACAGATGCATGGACCAGTAGGCATGGCCAGTGGCGTTACGTCTCCATCACGGCACACTGGGTTAATGTGGTGGATGCAGGGTCCAGAGGGGACAGTAATATTGGGACAGTTCTGCCTAGCCCACGGTGTAGGAAACAGTTGGCTGTAGGCGTTCGTCCCCCCTCCTCCTCCTCGTCCTCCAGCAGAAGCGAGAGCTCGTCCACAGACCGCAGTCGCACGACCACTCCATCCGCAGCTGCCACTGTTGCACACGATGTGTCCAATTATGGAACAGCTTGTGGCAAGCGTCAGCAGGCTGTATTGGCAATGAAGTGTTTGGTCGACAACAGACACACCGCGGAAGTTCTGTCCGAGTTCTTGCAGCAAGAAACTCAGTCATGGCTGGGCACTGTACATCTTGAGGCAGGCAAGGTAGTCAGTGACAACGGAAGGAATTTTATGGCTGCCATAGCCCTTTCACAACTGAAACACATTCCTTGCCTGGCTCACACCTTAAACCTGGTGGTGCAGTGCTTCCTGAAAAGTTATCCGGGGTTACCCGACCTGCTGCTGAAAGTGCGCAGACTTTGCTCTCACATCCACCGTTCGCCTGTACACTCCAGCCGTATGCATAACCATCAGCGGGCTTTGAACCTTCCACATCATCGCCTAATCATCGATGTTGCAACAAGGTGGAACTCCACACTGCACATGCTTCAAAGACTGTGCGAACAGAGGCGTGCTGTTATGTATTTGTGGGAGGATACACATACACGGGCAGGCAGTTGGATGGCAGACATGGAGTTGTCAGCTGTGCAGTGGTCGAAGCTCCAAGACCTGTGTCAAGTCCTTCAGTGTTTTGAGGAATGCACATGGCTGGTTAGTGCAGACAATGCCATAATAAGCATGAGCATCCTCCTAATGCGTCTGCTGATGCAAAGTTTGACGCACATAAAGGAAAAGGCGTCTGCAGCCGAGGACGAGGGAAGTCTTGATGACAGTCAGCCATTGTCTGCTCAGGGAAGTCTACAGGACGAGGTGGCGGGCGAAGAGGAGGAGGACGAGGAGGATGATGGGGATGACTATTTTTTTGATGAGGAAGCTTCTCAGGGGGCAATAGAAACTGCTGGCGGTGCAAGGCCGGGTTCAGGGTTTTTGAGGGAGACAAGTGACGTGGATTTGCCAGAAAGTGCTCCTCAACCCAGCATAAGCACTGACTTTACAACTGGAACATTGGCCCACATGGCGGATTATGCCTTGCGTATCCTCAAAAGGGACCCACACATTTTAAAAATTATGACAGATGACGATTACTGGTTGGCCTGCCTCCTTGATCCTCGCTATAAAGGCAAATTGCAAAATATCATGCCACATGAGAACCTCGAACAGATATTGGCAACCAAACAAGCTACTCTTGTAGACCGTTTGATGCAGGCATTCCCAGCACACAGCGCCGGTGATGGTTCTCACACGAGCCACAGGGGGCAACAGGGCAGAGGTGTTAGAGGTGCACAGATCAGAAGTGGCGTAGGACAGAGGAGTTTTCTGACAAGGTTGTGGAGTGATTTCGCAATGACCGCATACACGACAGGTACAGCAGCATCCATTCAAAGTGACAGGAGACAACATTTGTCCAGTATGGTTACTAACTATTTTTCCTCCATTACCGATGTTCTCCCTCAACCGTCATTCCCCTTTGATTACTGGGCATCCAAAATAGACACCTGGCCTGAATTGGCTGAATATGCATTGCAGGAGCTTGCTTGCCCAGCAGCTAGTGTGCTATCAGAAAGAGTATTCAGTGCTGCTGGTTCAATGCTGACTGAAAAAAGGACTCGTCTGGCTACCCAAAATGTTGATGATCTAACCTTCATTAAAATGAACCACTCATGGATTTCAAATTATTTTGCCCCACCTTTCCCGGCTGACACCTAGCTTTCCTGGAAAAAGTTCTTGCTTTGGGACTGGTGTTACTGACTTTTCCAAATCTCTTAATTTGCAGCTGCTGTTTGTCCAGAATATGACATGTTTTCACCTCCCTAAATGCACTAACTCCCCCCACGGGGCCGTGGTCTCGCCACTTGTCGCAAGCACCCGTCAGAGTGCCGTTTGTCTGAAGAGGTGCGTGTGCCCACTTTTGGTCGACGGGACTGGCACTGGGTCCCTCATAGTACAATGAAGTGTCTTTGGTGGTGGTGGCGCGCACCCAACGTCAGACACACCGTTGTAACATGAGGGGCCCTGGGCTTGTACTGCCGGCCAGGAGAGAGTGTCCCCCCCAAGGTCAAACAGTGCTCTACCACTTGCTAAATTA
Source organism: Ranitomeya variabilis (assembly GCF_051348905.1). Lineage (NCBI taxonomy): Eukaryota > Metazoa > Chordata > Amphibia > Anura > Dendrobatidae > Ranitomeya > Ranitomeya variabilis. The sequence goes on from NC_135232.1 coordinate 852,630,334, forward strand.
TCTGTTGCTGCTCCACCACTGTTTAGTATAGGCGCTGAAATCCTTCCATGCCTGGCACAGACAATAACAGTTTGTTGACATGTATGATGCTTGTTAAAATACTCAGGGGCCCTGTCCTACATTTACACCAGTAAATACTTTGCGCCAAATTACAATGTCTGAAAGTCAGCATAGGAACACACCCCTGTACCTAAGTATGCCACCCTTTTTATTTGGGGGGGGGGTTATTTTTATTTTGGATACATTAACATCACTTTAGGTTTTGGGACTCGGAGTACTTACTGTGTCAGACACTGCTTCCAATTGTCCTCCACTGACCACACCAATGCTGCCTGTGTATTCCTGTTGCCAAATTTAAGCTGCATAGAGCCTAATTTATTATTTTAGGCCTAGGAAGTCTGTCTGCTGTCCCTCCTTCTAATTGTCCTCCACTGACCAAACCTATGCTGCCTGTGTACCCCTGTAACCAATTTAAAACTGCATAGAGCCAACTTTTTTAGTTAACACATACCATACTACCTTTGTCTGTCTGCGCCACTAAATCACGCTGTCCTCCGCTGAAAAAGCTGAGCTTCAATCTTCCGGCTCTCATTAAGTATTTTTAAATGTAACACTTTTGTTGCCCTACTACTTGGGTTGGGGCCTATTAACGGGGTCTGCCGCTCCTTGGTGTTCTCCTCCTCCTTGGTGTTCTCCTCCAGGTTTCCTTGTCTGAGCTTCAACCTTCAGGCTCTCATTGAGTATTTTTTAATGTCACACTGCAGTTGGCCTACTACTTTGGTTGGGGCCTAGTAACGGTGTCTGCCCCTCCCTGGTGTTGTCCTCCACTGAAAAAGCTGAGCTTCAACCTTCAGGCTCTCATTGAGTATTTTTTAATGTCACACTGCAATTGGCCTACTACTTTGGTTGGGGCCTAGTAAAGGTGTCTGGCGCTCCTTGGTGTTCTCCTCCAGGTTTCCTTGTCTGAGCTTTAACCTTCAGGCTCTCATTGAGTATTTTTTAATGTCACACTGCAGTTGGCCTCCTACTTTGGTTGGGGCCTAGTAAAGGTGTCTGCCGCTCCTTGCTGTTGTCCTCCACTGAAAAAGCTGAGCTTCAACCTTCAGGCTCTCATTGAGTATTGTTTAATGTCACACTGCAGTTGGCCTACTACTTTGGTTGGGGCCTAGTAACGGTGTCTGCCACTCCCTGGTGTTGTCCTTCACAGAAAAAGCTGAGCTTCAACCTTCAGGCTCTCATTGAGTATTTTTTAATGTCACACTGCAGTTGGCCTACTACTTTGGTTGGGGCGTAGTAAAGGTGTCTGCCGCTCCTTGGTGTTGTCCTCCACTGAAAAAGCTCAGCTTCAACCTTCAGGCTCTCATTGAGTATTTTTTAATGTCACACTGCAGTTGGCCTACTACTTTGGTTGGGGCCTAGTAACGGTGTCTGCCACTCCCTGGTGTTGTCCTCCACTGAAAAAGCTGAGCTTGAACCTTCAGGCTCTCATTGAATATTTTTTAATGTCACACTGCAGTTGGCCTCCTACTTTGGTTGGGGCCTAGTAAAGGTGTCTGCCGCTCCTTGGTGTTGTCCTCCACTGAAAAAGCTGAGCTTCAACCTTCAGGCTCTCATTGAGTATTGTTTAATGTCACACTGCAGTTGGCCTACTACTTTGGTTGAGGCCTAGTAACGGTGTCTGCCGCTCCCTGGTGTTGTCCTTCACAGAAAAAGCTGAGCTTCAACCTTCAGGCTCTCATTGAGTATTTTTTAATGTCACACTGCAGTTGGCCTACTACTTTGGTTGGGGCGTAGTAAAGGTGTCTGCCGCTCCTTGGTGTTGTCCTCCACTGAAAAAGCTCAGCTTCAACCTTCAGGCTCTCATTGAGTATTTTTTAATGTCACACTGCAGTTGGCCTACTACTTTGGTTGGGGCCTAGTAACGGTGTCTGCCGCTCCCTTGTGTTGTCCTCCACTGAAAAAGCTGAGCTTCAACCTTCAGGCTCTCATTGAGTATTTTTTAATGTCACACTGCAGTTGGCCTACTACTTTGGTTGGGGCCTAGTAAAGGTGTCTGCCGCTCCTTGGTGTTCTCCTCCAGGTTTCCTTGTCTGAGCTTCAACCTTCAGGCTCTCATTGAGTATTTTTTAATGTCACACTGCAGTTGGCCTACTACTTTGGTTGGGGCCTAGTAATGGTGTCTGCCGCTCCCTGGTGTTGTCCTCCACTGAAAAAGCTGAGCTTCAACCTTCAGGCTCTCATTGAGTATTTTTTAATGTCACACTGCAGTTGGCCTACTACTTTGGTTGGAGCCTAGTAAAGCTGCCGCTCCTTGGTGTTCTCCTCCTCCTTGGTGTTCTCCTCCAGGTTTCCTTGTCTGAGCTTCAATCTTCCGGCTCTCATTAAGTATTTTTAAATGTAACACTACAGTTGCCATACTACTTGGGTTGGGGCCTAGTAACGGTCTTTGCCGCTCCTTGGTATTCTCCTCTTCCTTGGTGTTCTCCTCCAGGTTTCCTTGTCTGAGCTTCAATCTTCCGGCTCTCATTAAGTATTTTTAAATGTAACACTACAGATGCCATACTACTTGGGTTGGGGCCTAGTAACGGCGTCTGCCGCTCCTTGGTGTTCTTCTCCTCCTTGGTGTTCTCCTCCAGGTTTCCTTGTCTGAGCTTTAATCTTCCGGCTCTCATTAAGTATTTTTAAATGTAACACTACAGTTGCCATACTACTTGGATTGGGGCCTAGTAACGGTGTCTGCCGCTGCTTGGTGTTCTCCTCCACTGAACAAAGCAGTGCCGCCTGTTTCCTACTGTTAGCAATTTAGAACTGCATTTAGCCTAGTTACTTATTTGGCCCTACTCACTGTGTCAGCCTCTCATTACAGTGGTCCTCCACTGAACAAAGCAATGCCGCCTGGTTAGTCCTGTTACCAATTTTGAACTGCATTTAGGCCACTCTATTATTTGGGCCTAGATCTGTGTTTCCTCCTCATCCTGCCCATTGCCCAGCCACTGCTAGATTAGCCCGCTGGTACATTGACCCAGACCACTACATTCCCCTTGCACTCTACACAGCCTGAATCTGACCCTGCTGAAAGTCAAGTTCCTCTTACCGCATACTATACCACCTTACACGGGGACAAAGAGGAAGGTGCAGGTGAAAGTGCAGGTTCCTTCATCAGGTGGGGGGGCACACTCGTTCGCGACGTCACTGGCACAGGGCCCCTCATAGTACGCAAAGTGTCGCTGCCGGTGGGAGGCGCCCCCGCCGTCCAAACACACCGCCGTACTGTGAGGGGCCCTGTGCCAGTGCCAATGCGAACGAGTGGAACCCCCTGCTTGCTCAGGATCACAGCACTTGCAACGTTGCAATACTTACCTCTAACTGCTCCACCGCCTTGACATACTCCACGTTTCCTGGGCCCACTGAAAACTTGAACCAGCCCTACCCCCCACAACTTTAGCCAAATGACCCCCCAATTTTCAATGGCTACCTATTATTGTAAGGTAAATTAAGATTGACAAGCTTAAGTAACAAGAATTGATGTTTTTGGCATTAAAATGGGCACTGTAGGTGTTTTCCTGGCTTCCACTCACTGCCGACTATGCTTCCCCATTGACTTGCATTGGGTTTCGTGTTTCGGCCGAACAACGACCCCGACTTTGCAAGAAGATCGGCCGATTTCACTCGACTCGACTTTTGACAAAGTTGGGTTTCGCAAAACCCGACTCGACCACAAAAAAGTAAAAGTCGCTCAACCCTACTAAGGACCCTAAGGCAAGAGAAATGGGGAGGCATTCCAAGCCACGGGGCTGTAACTGGCAGTAGCAAGCCTTGCTTTGGACCACCAGCTGTATCCAGAACCAAACTACAAGCTTTTTATCTGCTGCTTGAATATTATTGTAAGTGAAATGTTGAAGTTGTGGGGGAAATTTGAAAACATGCTCTGTGGATGAAATTTTAAGGGCCACCAAAAAAAGGTTGCATAATTGTCTAATCCACACTGGCGCTAAAGGCCCTAATTCAGGCATGGCTTCCTGCTTTGAACATTAAGTTTTTCAAGGTAAACTCTTCACGATTCGGGACTGAACATGTTTTTCTCAGATGCATTTGCAGTACACACAGTACTGTAGCTTATATTTTTGAACATTTGTTGTATCATACCCCATGGTCTGTGGCTGAAATTTAGTGAAATCGTATGTGGGTGTATTTTTACTCATGATCTAAGGCTGACATTTTTAAATGTCTTCTAAATGTGTATTGTGTACCATGCTCTGTGGTGAAATTTGAATCTGCTTCTGTGTGGGTACAGTGTCCCATGATTGTAAGCTGCTTCTGTGGGGATACTCTACCCCATGCTCTGTGGATGACATTTTTAACTGGACTGGTGGTAGCAAACCTCAGTCTCTGTGGGGGCACTGTTAATTTTTTTTATGTTATTCATTTACTTTCTATTTTGCCATGATTGCAATGGTGAAATAACCCCTGTAAGTCATTTCCATATTCACATTTGTTTCTTCCTTTTTCAGCCCCCTAGCCCTTACACTGACTATTTGACAGCCATTTTACAGCACTGACGTTCTGGTCTACATTAACTTAATGTATACACCCGAGTATAAGCCGACCGAGTATAAGCCGAGACCCCTAACTTTGCCACTAAGAACTGGGAAAACTTAATGACTCGAGTATAAGCCTAGGGTGGAAAATGCAGCAGCTACCGGTAAATTTAAAAAATAAAAATAGCTACCAATAAAAGTAAAATTAATTGAGACATCAGTAGGTTAAGTGTTTTTTGAATATCCATATTGAATCAGGAGCCCCATATAGTGCTCCATAAAGTTTATGATGGGCCCCGTAAAATGCTCCATATTAAAATATGCCCCATATAATGCTGCACAAAGGTTAATAATGGCCCTATAAGATGCTCCATAGACACATTTGCCCTATACAGTGCTGCATAAAGGTTAATAAGGGCCCCATAAGATGCTCCATAGAGATATTTGCCCCATATGCTGTTGCTGCGATTAAAAAAAACAAAATGACCTCTCGTCGCTCAGGCCCCCAGCACTTGCAATATTCACCAGTCCTCGTTCCACTGCTGGGCGCCACTCCGTCTTCAGCGTCCTCTGCACTGACGTTCAGGCAGAGGGCAGAGCGCACTAACCACTTCATCGTGACCTGAACATCACAGCAGAGGATGCGGAAGACGAAGCCCGGCATTGGAACGAAGACAGGTGAATATCGCGCAATGCTGCTCACCCTCCCCATTATACTCAGCTGCTCCCAGCGCAGTCCCTGGCAGCTTCCCTGATGGTCTTCTCCGGGTGCTGACAGCTTCTTCCAGTGTTGAGCTGTCACTGGTACTGCTCATTACAGTAATGAATATGCGGCTCCACCCCTATGGGAGTAGAGTCGCGTCCATATTCATTACTGTAATGAGACCATCGTAGATGCAGGGACCACGCCAGGAGCAGGTGAGCATGTGACAGCCATCGCTCCCCCTCCCCCACCGACCCCCTGGGACAATAACTCGAGTATAAGCCGAGAGGGGCACTTTCAGTCTAACAAAATGGGCTGAAAATCTCGGCTTATACTCGAGTATATACAGTACAGATCAAAAGTTTGGACACACCTTCTCATTTAAAGATTTTTCTGTATTTTCATTACTATGACAATTATAAATTCACACTGAAGGCATCAAAACTATGAATTAACACATGTGAAATTATATACTTAACAAAAAAGTGAGAAACAACTGAAATTATGTCTTATATTCTAGGTTCTTCACAGTAGCCACCTTTTGCTTTGATGACTGCTTTGCACACTCTTGGCATTCTCTTGATGAGCTTCAAGAGGTAGTCACCAGAATGGTTTTCACTTCACAGGTGTGCCCTGTCAGGTTTAATAAGTGGGATTTCTTGTCTTATAAATTGAGTTGGGACCATCAGTTGTGTTGTGCAGAAGTCTGGTGGATACATAGATGATAGTCCTGAATAGACTGTTAGAATTTTGTATTATGGCAAGAAATAAGCAGCTAAGTAAAGAAAAATGAGTGGCTATCATTACTTTAAGAAATGAAGGTCAGTCAGTCCGAAAAAATTGGGCAAGCTTTGAAAGTGTCCCCAAGTGCAGTGGCAAAAACCATCAAGTGCTACAAAGAAACTGGCTCACATGAGGACCGCCCCAGGAAAGGAAAACCAAGAGTCACCTCTGCTTCTGAGGATAAGTTTATCTGAGTCACCAGCCTCAGAAATCACAGGTTAACAGCAGCTCAGATTAGAGACGAGGTCAATGCCACACAGAGTTCTAGCAGCAGACACATCTCTACAACAACTGTTAAGAGGAGACATTGTGGAACAGGCCTTCATGGTAAATTAGCTGCTAGGAAACCACTGCTAAGGACAGGCAACAAGCAGAAGGGACTTGTTTGGGATAAAGAACACAAGAAATGGACATTAGACCAGTGGAAATCTGCGCTTTGGTCTGATGAGTCCAAATTTGAGATCTTTGGTTCCAACCACCATGTCTTTGTGCGACACAGAAAAGGGGAACGGATGGACTCTACATGCCTGGTTCCCACTGTGAAGCATGGAGGAGGAGGTGTAATAGTGTGGGGGTGCTTTGCTGGTGACACTGTTGGGGATTTATTCAAAATTGAAGGCATACTGAACCAGCATGGCTACCACAGCATCTTGCAGCGGCATACTATTCCATCCAGTTTGCGTTAAGTGGGACCATCAATTATTTTTCAACAGGATAATGACCCCAAACACACCTCCAGGCTGTGTAAGGGTTATTTGACCAAGAAGGAGAGAGATGGGGTGCTACGCCAGATGACCTGGCTTCCACAGTCACCAGACCTGAACCCAATCGAGATGGTTTGGGGTGAGCTGAACCGCAGAGTGAAGGCAAAAGGGCCAACAAGTGCTAAGCATCTCTGGGAACTCCTTCAAGATTGTTGGAAGACCATTCCCTGTGACTATCTCTTGAAGCTCATCAAGAGAATGCCGAGAGTGTGGAAAGCAGTAATCAAAGCAAAAGGTGGCTACTTTGAAGAACCTAGAATATAAGACATAATTTCAGTTGTTTCACACTTTTTTGTTAAGTATATAATTCCACATGTGTTAATTCATAGCTTTGATGCCTTCAGTGTGAATGTACAATTTTCATAGTCATGAAAATACAGAAAAATCTTTAAATGAGAAGGTGTGTCCAAACTTTTGGTCTCTACTGTCCGTATATGGAGTTCGGTGTCTGGGATCAAGTTCTGGCCCCAAACTGGACTTTTTACAAAGTCTGAACGAACCTAAACATCCACGGGTTAGCTCATCACTACTAAATGATTTTGCTGAAAGCTGAAATATGCAAAAATCTTTGTGGGTTATTTTTTTGTTTCCTTTATTGTTCAAATACAGTAAACATTTTGGGGAAAAGCGATGTCTTAGTGGTTGAAGTTAAACAAGGCTGTTAATAAATATCCAAGGAGTAAATAAATAAGTAAGAGGCGATGCCTCAGCCAGCTCACCGTTTCGCTTTACAGGTGCACGGAACCCGTCCTGACCCGACGTGTCTTCAATCCAATATGTGAAAAAAGGTTTGCAGTAACTGTAACTATATCCGCTTTGTACAAGGACATTGCATTTTAAATGGAAAAAATAAATAATTGGAAATTTTAAAGGAGCTGGAACTACAAAACTTTTTTCACATATTGGAGTAAATATTAAACTAGAAAATTCAAATTGAGAGTTATATCAGGGGCAAACCTTCCAAAGTTAAATCTAACATATTTTATGTAACTCATAGTGCATATATGTTGTAACAAGAACACTAACATTGGAACATTTGGAAATATTCTACAATGGGTTCTATAATTGCATTTGTAGTCTCCACAGAATTAAAATATGTTGAGAATTTCCCATTCAGTTTGAGTCACTGCTGTAGTCATGGTAATTTTCTATGCAATTAAATGATGCATTCACAATCTTGCCACAATTATGGGTGTACATCCAATTGAGATTCTTCAAGCTGTGATGAATCTCTTTGTTTCATGAGCTATCATGAAAGCCATTTTTAGTAAGACATTAATATAACATATTCATATGTGAAGTTTCCATCTCTTTCACTTTTGACCAAAATAATTAAACTGAAATGAGTTTTTAAGGAAGTTCAAAAATTATTTTGTAAGATGATGCAGAATTAACAATATTTACAAGGCATAGTCTGGTTTGTGAATGCACTTTCTTTTAGACCACAAATAGTAAGTAGCAACATATTTACCAGGATATAAGATACTCCTACAGTTGAAAACATAATTTTTATTTTCCTCATAATGGCAGTGCAGTACTCCTGGTATTTAACGGGAATCTGTCACCACTAGGCTTGAGCGAAATGGATCGGTCAATTTCATAAGTCGCCGACTTTAGGCAAAGTCAGGTTTCATGAAACCCGAGCCGATCCTAGTGTGGGATCGGCCATGAGGTCGGTGATCTTCGCGCCAAAGTCGCGTTTCGTATGCCGCTTTAACCGCCATTTTTTCAGCCAATGAAGAAGTGTGGGCAGCGTGATGACATCCCGTCTTGCTTTCTGCGGCGTCACAGGGGGTGGGGGTATAAACGCCATACCACGGTTTTGGATGTAGCGATTTGCACAGTCCGAGGAGAGCGAGAGAGAGAGAAAAAAATAAATAAATCCCCATTCACTTGCATTGGGTTTCGTGTTTCGGTCGGCTCCCCGACTTTTCACAATAATCGACCGATTTCACACGATCCGCCTTTGAGAAAGTCGGGTTTCACGAAACCCGACTCGATCCTAAAAAAGTAAAAAGTCGCTCAACCCTAGTCACCTCATTTGACCTATCCAAACTATTAATAAGGACATACAGGCTTATAGACTGCTAAGGAGATTGATACCTGTGTGTCTTTTGTTGAGAAATCCTCTTTCATCACTTCATATAATTGACCTCTTCCAGATTCTGGGGCAGGTGGTCCCTGGAAGATAACTCTGCCTCTAGAGCTTGTTTTGAAGAAAAGGCTGAAGCAAAGCCGACCCCCTTCCCCACGGCATGGGCGGAGGCTGGCATGACAATGGGCTTGAGGAAGTAGAGGATATTAATTTGTGGGTGGGCCATGGTGGGATCGTTTAAATGGCTAGGTGTTTGGCCCTTCAGTTCCCGCTCTCCGAGGCCGAGTTTGGTCACCTCACATCAGAACTCACCATGGCTGATGTCGATAGGGACCTGGACAGCCTGAGGGCTGCAGCATTCGCGCAGCCCTGTGGCTGGCTAGAGAGGCAGGTGGCCGGGATCATTGGTGGGAGTGCAAGATTGTATAAACCAAAAACTAATATATACACAGATATCTTTATTGAATCAAAAAATAGGACTAAAAGCGACACAACACCCAAACCCCTCTTAGTGGGAGTGGGTTAATGTAAAACTGGCCCGATCGTACATGGGCAATATATGGGAGCACGGAATTCGATTATAGGTTCTATGTGTCCCTAAAGTGCTTCCTGCCTGTCTGCGGAGGTTGGCACCCTCTTGGACGCAATGTGGCGCCCCCGCTCACCGACGGCTCGCCCTAAAGAGCCCTATGTATCCCTCAAGTGATATAAAAATATCATACTCTATAAATATCCTAAACATACCACACAATAGGGCCCCAAAATTATATTATAACCAAATCGATACCAGATAGAAATTCACCAAAATGTACAGCTGAGGGAGTATTAGTTTGGCCTCAGATTTTTTAGCTAATGTGCTGAACCTATTCTGATAGCTAAAACACCCTCAAAAAATCCCTATTCAAAACTACCCTGCCTACCAGCGGAGGTTGGCACCCTCTTGATCGCAAAGTGGCGCCCCCGCTCCTCGGTGGCTGTCCCTTCTTAACCCTAGCCGAGTCCCTGTAGTTATAGGGATACTCTGAATGGGTGGTGCCTATGGGGCTACAGTAGTGAACCCCAAAATTTAGGGGGATAATCAAACTACCATTAAGGCCCAAGCCAAAGCATTATACCAATATTCACAGCTATATAGGCTTAATTGCGGCACTATCATCAACACAGAAGGGGAAAAAAAAATATATATACTAGCCCCACTCCTCAAAGGTACAGAAATACAGGTGTGTTAACAGTAATGTTTCAGCTTAAATAGGTACCAAATCCAAGAGCAAATATTAGCCTTTTGCTATATATATATAGTATACTTTTGTACAATTAAATACCCCATCCCAAAATACACATAGGTATAGGTATATTGCATATGTGTAGGTATATTGCAATTGGCATTCCAGCCCAAACAGATAACAAATGCTGAATTGTGTATACAGATATTACTACATATATAGTACAGCCAAGTGCAACTTGGAACCACTTTTATAAATACATATTTGGTGAATAACCAACAAACAATTTAAAATCACTGATACACTTATCTGTGCTCAGTAGTTGCCTCTACGCGTTTCCCCCCCATGATATGGTTCCTCAGGAGGCAAAAATGGGAAAAAGACATTCCGTGTGCTTCAATCACATCAGAGATACGTGCTGTGCCTGATTGTAGGTGCCAGATTGGCAGTGGAGCCTTTTTCGGGTGAGACCTCCAGAGCGGCTGTCGCTGGATGCAGCTCCCCAGACCCAGCGAAGGCGCAAAAGCCCCTCCAAGGACCCTCCAGGCCGGGGGCCAATTAGAACTCATGCCAGCAGGCCCCCTGTCTGGGAGGAATCCTACTGCCAGGCGGGGTCCGGAAGCGTCATCTAGGTTTTTGCCGCAGAGCAGTTTGGGGGCGGAGCCAGCATGCAACATACATTCTGGGAATCGTGATGTAATGGTGGTCTCCACGGTGATGCTCCAGCTAGGTGGCCCGGACTGGAGTGGAATTGGTGACAGTGGGCAGTATGCACCTGGCGCAGGGAGGAGCGGCCCTTTCACTCACTGTGGTGGGGTGCTCTACTGCTCCTGGGGGAGTATTTATGGATACCTCTTCTCCTCACATGCTGGACGCATTAGACAGTGGGCTGTGCACTGCAGGATCTTCGGTGTGTGCACTGCTTGCTGTTAAAGGAAGTCTGTCAGAACCCCCTTTTCTTCTGCAGATCAGCTTCCCAGGATGCCATCAGCTTCAGGGACATCAGGATTTGTGCAGCAGGCACCGGATGATGCAGTCAATTGGGTCAGCGTGATGGACAAGCACCTGGATTCTGGATTTCCGGCTGAAGGGGTCAGATGGAAGTATCAACTAGGCTTTCTGATCCCGTGTCGGTGTCAGTACAGACAGAAAAAGAGGAGTGCAGGATTCATTTGGAAGACAGGGTGCATGGGGAGGTTTAGTTGTGTTTTGAGAGGACGTTAAGGGCTCATCTTAAAAAGGAGGTGAGGGAAAAGATTTGGAAGGATGAGTATGTCGAGATTTTTCTCTGTTCCCTTAGAAAAATGTAATTTGGATAAAAGTAAGAAGTATGATAGTAAGAAGGAGGAAGAGGAAAAGTGCAGATGGCATCTGATCCCTCAAACGTTTGTCGATTGGCTGCAGGCTTTCGCCATTTTGGCAAGCATTATAGGGGAAAAGGCATCGGAGAATTGCTCTTCCCTATTTTGTTAAATGTATTCCATTGGTGAGGCTAATAGGACTTATGGGGTACAGGTTTAGCTCAGGTACAATGAGCAGTTTCAGCAGAGGAAGGCAATATGGCCTGCAATTAGGTGGAATCAAAAAGAAATAGGCTTTTGGTTGCGAGGTATGGCACCTAATAGGTTTAGGTTTGGCCATTCCTTTCACGGGGGGACGTCAATAGTCAGAGCACCACAACAGGGTCTGGGGGTAAAGCAGGTCAGTCAGGGGGGCAGAAATTGGGCTTATGCTGGCAGTACAATGACAGCCAGTGTAAGTTTGGAGCCAACTGTAATTTCAAACACCTCTGCTCAATTTGCAGTGGCCAAGGGACTGCTAAATGTTTTAAGAAAGTCAAGCCTAAGGCAAGGGGTGGCAATTCTCAAGGGGGAGACGCCAGTAAAGTTGGAAAAGATGGTCCCCTATCTAAATAGATATCGGGACAGGGAAAATGCGGAACTGTTGTTTTCAGGTTTCAAGGAGCAGGGCAGCACGGTGATGCAGTGGATAGCACAGCAGCCTTGCAGTGCTGGAGTCCTGGATTCAAACCAAAGACAACGTCTGCAAAGCGTTTGTATGTTCTCTCCGTGTTTGCGTGGGTTTCCTCCCACATTCCAAAGACATACTGATAGGGAATTTAGATTGTGAGCCCTGTCAGGGACAGCGATGATGCAAACTGTAAAGCGCTACGGAATATGTTATCGCTATATAAAAATAAAAATAAAGATTTAGGAAGGTTTGTGATTCCCGTTCTTCCATTTGATATTTCCCGGGTGCTTAAGAATCTTAAGAGATTTTTGGGGACCTGGTTTTGGAAAAATTGGGGAAGGAGGTCTCCTTGGGGCACATTGCTGGTCCATTTAGTGATCCTCCATTTGAGGACTTGGTGGTTTCCCTTTTGGGGGTTGTTCCCAAGAAGGAACCAAATAAGTTTTGTCTTATCCATCATTTGTCTTACCCTCGGGGCATGTTTGTAAATGACGGTATTGATCCAGAGCTTTTGGGTCAGGAGGTGTGGAAAGGGGGCTCTGATGGCAAAGACAGATATTGAATCTGCATTTCGGTTATTGCTGATTCACCCGGACAGTGTTAATTTGTTTGGTTGTTGTTGGAAAGGGGAGTTTTTTGTTGACAGGTGTTTGCCTATGGGCTGTTATTTATTGTGTGCCTTTTTCAATGCTTTCAGTTCATTTCTGGAATGGGTGGTTTGGGAAGTTTCATGTTTTGATTCTGTCATTCATTATTTGGATGATTTTTTTGTGCAATAGTCCGGGCAAGTCTGCGCATTGTCAAACCATTTTGAGGGCTATTAAGTGGGTGGCCGAGCGTTTTGGGGTGCCCTTGGCTCCAGGCAAGATGGAAGGCCCAAGTACTTGCTTACATTTTTTCGGCATTTTCATTGACACTGTCAAGTGGGAATTCAGAATGTCGGAGGATAAAGTGGTTGCATTAAGGGAGGAGGTTGCTAGGGCACGCCTGTTAAAGAAATTGTCTCTGCGTGATGTTCAGTCATTGTGAGGTAAGCTTAATTTGCCTCTCGGATTAGCCCAATGGGGAGGGTTTTCTCGCCGAGGTTAGCCAGTGCTGTGGCAGGAGTATGAGCTCCTCACTACTTTGTCCAGCTATAAGTTGAGCACAGAGCGGATTTGGTGGTTTGGATACCTTTTTGGAGCATTTTCATAGTCATTCATTGCTCTTGGAGGAGGCTGTGGATAGTGATGCTTTGGATCTGTTCACGGATGTAGCGGGAGGAATTGGTTTTGGAGCGTACTTTGAGGGTCAATGGTGTATGGCTAAATGGCCGGAGGATTGGGTTTCTTCAGGTTTAACTAGAAATATTGCACTGTTGGAGATATTTCCCATTATGGTGGCTGTGCATTTGTGGAAGCAGAAGTTTCGGGACAGGCGGGTTCACTTTAATTGTGACAACATGGAGGTGGTTTGTGCAATTAATAGTCTTACTGCATCGTCACCCCCTGTTTTTCGGGTGCTAAGGCAGTTGCTCTTGATGTGTTTATCATTGAATTCTCATGTGACGGCATCTAATGTGTCAGGTGTTCGGAAAGCCATTGCTGATTCTCTGTCTTGTTCACAGTGGGATCAGTTTTGGTTGTTGGCTCCGGAGGCAGAGGTCCAGGGGCTGGAGTGGCCGGATGAGCTTTGGAGTGTGGTCTCCGAGCTGTGAAGTCGCTGATTAGGGCTTCGTTGGCTCCTAAGACCTGGGTGGCTTACCAGGTAAGGCCTCTTTCACACGTCCTAATATTTCCGGTACCAGAAAAACCGGTACCGGAGATATCCGTGTCCGTATGTCCGTGTGCTCAAGTGGCACATACGTGCGGCATCCGTGTGCCGCCCGTGTGCCGCCAGAGGACCACACGGACCGTGCAGGAGAGACAGCGCTACACTAAGCGCTGTCACCCCCGCATGTGGTGCTGAAGGCAGAATTCATCTCTTCTCCCCCAGCGTTCGTTGGAGAGAAGAGATGAAAGATCTTTTTTTTGGGGGGGGTGAAAAATAAAGTTTGCATGTGCCCCCGCCTCCCCCCCCAGTGCGCCGCCTGGCCCCTCGCCGCAGAAATACTCACCTAGCTCCCGCGATGTCTCCTCTGTCCTCTCCGCGCTGGCAGCTTCTCCTGTGTGAGTGGTCACGTGGGACCGCTCATTACAGTCAGTGAATATTCCCAGACTGTAATGAGCGGTCCCACGTGACTGCTCACACAGGAGAAGCTGCCAGCGCGGAGAGGACAGAGGAGACATTGCGGGAGCTGGGTGAGTATTTCTGCGTCAAGGGGCCAGGCGGCGCGCTGGGGGGGAGGCGGGGGCACATGCAAACTTTATTTTTCACAAAAAAAACACAAAACTTGATCTTTCATCTCTTCTCTCCTGCGGGGGAGAAGAGATGAATTCTGCCTTCAACACCACAGCGGGGGGGACAGCGCTTACTGTAGCGCTGTCTCTGTTGCGGGCGGTACGTGCACACGGAGGAGAGTGCACACTGTTCTCCGTGTGCACGTGTGCTGTCCGTATTGTGGTCCGTGCTGCTGGTAGAAAACGGACATGTCTACGTGTTTTCAGCACGGACATACGGTCACATGTGCATAGACCCATTCATTTGAATGGGTCTACGTGTGTCAGTGTCTCCGGTACGTGAGAAAACTGTCACTACACGTACCGGAGACACTGACGTGTGAAAGAGGCCTAATATGGTATTCATGAGAGGGTTTGTTGGTGTCTAGCGGTGGTCATTTAACAGTGGTCAATCAGGTGGGGATATTGCTTTCATAGTTGAGTCTCGGGGCGGTGGAAGGATGGTTGCCAGCAAAGGTATCACGGTGTATGTCAGCTTTGGCCTTCGGTTTTAAATTACAGGGTCAGCAGGATTTGACCAAATTGTTTTGGGTAAAGCAGGTGATTAAGGGGTTTTGGAGGAGTAATAGTCGAGGGGACAGGAAGCATCCTGTTTCCTTCGGTTTATTCGAGAGGCTTAGGGGTGTGTTGGGATCGTTATGCATTTCAGATTTCAAAGTTTGCCTTTTCATGTTGGCATTTTGCTTGGCACTTTTGGGGGGTTTGAGAGTGGGAGAACTGGTGTCACCGAGCAAAACTAAGAAAGGGGACTTTTGGCTAGGCATGTGGTCATTACACCAAACGGTGTAGAGTTTTGGTTACATAGGTCAAAGACGGATCAGGAAGGGAGGGGTAAGCGTGTTGTCTTGGGCCCAGTAAATTATTCTTTTATGTGTCCAGTGAGGTGTTTGCAGCTGTTTAGGGTGGTAGAGTCCAGTTTTGGGGGCCCCTTGTTATGTCATGTAGATGGGTCTTTTTTGTCAAGGTACCATTTTACAGCGATATTGTGGAAGGGTGTGCAGTTGCTGGGCTTGGATGAATCGCACTTTGTACCTCATTCTTTTCATATTGAGGTGGCGATGGAGGCCGCTTTGTGTGAGCTGGGGGCTGAAGCCATGCAGCGCATTGGGAGGTGGCGGTCTAGGTGTTATCGTAGCTATGTTAGGCTGCAAGGGGTAATTGTGGAGTTTTAGTGGGTGAAGATTTTTCCTTGAATGTTAATTTTGTTGTGTGTTGGTTTTTCAGATCCTTGTGTTTAACTTACGTTTTCCAGGTCGTTGCTTGTATGGATTTTCAGCCATTCGTATGTACATTGGGGAGTGTTGCGAGCTGACGTGAGGAAGGAGGGTAGACAGCTCGGTTTTCCCAGCAGTACGGTGGTAATCAGGTGGCTCGGCTTTAGAGGGATGTGATGAAATGGGATGTTGTAGGAGATACACAGCAGTGCTCGGTTGGACAGGGCCCCTGATATTTTGGTGTTGCACGTGGGTGGTAACAATCTTGGGGTCCGGCCATTCAGAGAACTGTTATGGACCTGGTGGTTAGGAGCACCTGGAATGACCTGAATACTGAAGACAGGACAAGCTCTGGGAAGTGGGAGCTCTGCTGACCGCAAACCCTAATCCTATCACACACACTAGAAATAGCCGTGGAGCGTACCTAACTCTGCCTAGACGCCTCTTCACAGCCTAAGAGCTAACTACCCCTAAAGATAGGAAATAAAGCCTTACCTTGCTTCAGAGAAATTCCCCAAAGGAAAAGGCAGCCCCCACAAATATTGACTGTGAGTTAAGAGGAAAGTCACAAACACAGGAATGAAACTGGTTTCAGCAAAGGAGGCCAGTCTTACTAAATAGTCAGAAGATAGAAAAGGGATCTTTGCGGTCAGCACAAAAAACTACAAAAAAACACGCAGAGTGTGCAAAAAGACCCCCGCACCGACTCACGGTGCGGAGGTGCCACTCTGCCCCCCAGAGCTTCCAGCTAGCAAGGCAATATCATGATAGCAAGCTGGACTAGAACTTAGTAAGTACTAAGAAATATATTCAGTACACAATGAACAACAAATGAACTAGCAGGGACTTAGCTTCTGCTGGAGTAGACAGGTCATCAGAAAGATCCAAGAGAAATCTGAACCAGTACTGATACATTGACAGCTGGCATCAAGTAACGATCTGAGTGGAGTTAAATAGAGAAGCTAGCCTAGCCCTAAACGAGGGCAGCTGAGGAAGTAACTTCAAGAGCAGCAGCTCCACTTACAGCCACCAGAGGGAGTCCACGGACAGAACTCACCGAAGTACCATTCATGACCACAGGAGGGAGTTCGAGAACGGAATTCACAACAGAACCCCCCCTTGAGGAGGGGTCACCGAACCCTCACCAGAGCCCCCAGGCCGATCAGGACGAGCCAAATGAAAGGCACGAACTAAATCGGCAGCATAGACATCGGAGGCAACAACCCAGGAATTATCCTCCTGACCATAGCCCTTCCATTTGACCAGGTACTGAAGTTTCCGTCTCGAAATACGAGAATCTAAAATCTTCTCCACCACATACTCCAATTCCCCCTCGACCAACAACGGAGCAGGAGGGTCAACGGAGGGAACCATAGGCGCCACATATCTCCGCAACAATGACCTATGGAAAACATTATGGATGGCAAAAGAAGCTGGAAGGGCCAAACGAAACGACACAGGATTGAGGATTTCAGAAATCTTATAAGGACCAATGAAACGAGGCTTAAACTTGGGAGAAGAAACCTTCATAGGAACATAACGAGATGACAACCAAACCAAATCCCCAACACGAAGTCGGGGACCAACACAGCGACGGCGGTTAGCGAAACGTTGAGCCTTCTCCTGGGACAATGTCAAATTGTCCAGTACATGAGTCCAAATTTGCTGCAACCTGTCCACCACAGAATCTACACCAGGACAGTCCGAAGGCTCAACCTGCCCTGAAGAAAAACGAGGATGAAAACCAGAATTCCAAAAAAAAGGTGAAACCAAAGTCGCCGAACTGGCTTGATTATTAAGGGCGACCTCAGCCAATGGCAAGAAGGTCACCCAATCATCCTGATCAGCAGAAACAAAGCATCTCAAATAGGTTTCCAAAGTCTGATTGGTTCGTTCGGTTTGGCCATTTGTCTGAGGATGGAAAGCCGAAGAAAAAGACAAATCAATGCCCATCTTAGCATAAAAGGACCGCCAAAACCTTGAAACAAACTGGGAACCTCTGTCCGACACAATGTTCTCCGGAATGCCATGCAAACGAACCACATGCTGGAAAAATAATGGAACCAAATCAGAGGAGGAAGGCAACTTAGGCAAAGGTACCAAATGGACCATCTTAGAGAAGCGATCACAAACCACCCAGATGACCGACATCCTTTGAGAGACAGGGAGATCTGAAATAAAATCCATGGAAACATGCATCCAGGGCCTTTTCGGGACCGGCAATGGCAAAAGTAACCCACTGGCACGAGAACAGCAGGGCTTGGCCCGAGCACAAGTCCCACAGGACTGCACAAAAGAACGCACATCCTGTGACAATGAAGGCCACCAAAAGGATCTAGCCACCAAATCTCTGGTACCAAAAATCCCCGGATGACCGGCCAACACTGAACAATGAACCTCAGAGATAACTCTACTAGTCCATCTATCAGGGACAAACAGTTTCTCCGCTGGACAACGGTCAGGTCTATCGGCCTGAAACTCCTGCAGCACCCGCCGCAAATCAGGGGAGATGGCAGACAGAATTACCCCCTCTTTGAGAATACCAGCCGGCTGAGGAAATCCCGGAGAATCAGGCACAAAACTCCTTGAAAGGGCATCAGCCTTCACATTCTTAGAACCCAGAAGGTATGAAACCACAAAATCAAAACGGGAGAAAAACAGCGACCATCGAGCCTGTCTTGGACTCAACCGCTTGGCAGACTCGAGATAAGTCAGATTCTTGTGATCCGTTAAGACCACCACGCGATGCTTGGCTCCTTCCAGCCAATGTCGCCACTCCTTGAATGCCCACTTCATAGCCAACAACTCCTGATTGCCAACATCATAATTACGCTCAGCAGGCGAAAACTTTCTTGAAAAGAAAGCACATGGCTTTATCACAGAGCCATCAGAACTTCTTTGAGACAAAACAGTCCCTGCTCCAATCTCAGAAGCATCAACCTTGACCTGAAAAGGGAGCGAAACATCTGGCTGACACAACACAGGGGCCAAAGAGAAACGACATTTCAACTCCTGAAAAGCCTCAACGGCCGCAGAGGACCAATTCACCACATCCGCACCTTTCTTGGTCAAATCAGTCAACGGTTTAACAACACTAGAAAAATTAGCGATGAAGCGACGGTAAAAATTAGCAAAGCCCAGGAATTTCTGAAGGCTCTTCACAGATGTAGGCTGAGTCCAATCATAAATGGCCTGAACTTTAACAGGATCCATCTCGATAGTAGAAGGGGAAAAAATGAAGCCCAAAAAGGAAACCTTCTGAACTCCGAAGAGACATTTAGACCCCTTCACAAACAAGGAATTAGCACGAAGGACCTGGAACACCATTCTGACCTGCTTCACATGAGACTCCCAATCATCCGAAAAGACCAAAATATCATCCAAATATACAATCATGAATCTATCCAGATACTTTCGGAAGATGTCATGCATAAAGGACTGAAACACAGATGGAGCATTAGAAAGCCCGAATGGCATCCTTGCAGCGAGTTGATCCACACAAGAGGACAGACCCTGAATGTCCATATCTACACCTGAGTCCTGAACCACCCAGAGGTTAAGGGGAAAAGAAAGACAAAACACACTGCAAAGAAAAAAAAATGGTCTCAGAACTTCTCTTATCCCACTATTGAGATGCATTAACACTTTGTGGGCCAGCTGTACTGTTATGGACCTGGTGGTTAGGAGCACCTGAAATGACCTGATGGTTAATACTGAAGACAGGACGAGCTCTGGGAAGTGGGAGCTCTGCTGACCGCAAACCCTAATCCTATCACACACACTAGAAATAGCCGTGGAGCGTACCTAACTCTGCCAAGACGCTTCTTCACAGCCTAAGAGCTAACTACCCCTAAAGATAGGAAATAAAGCCTTACCTTGCCTCAGAGAAATTCCCCAAAGGAAAAGGCAGCCCCCACAAATATTGACTGTGAGTTAAGAGGAAAGTCACAAACACAGGAATGAAACAGGTTTCAGCAAAGGAGGCCAGTCTTACTAAATAGTCAGAAGATAGAAAAGGGATCTTTGCGATTAGCACAAAAAACTACAAAAAAACATGCAGAGTGTGCAAAAAGACCCCCGCACCAACTCACGGTGCGGAGGTGCCACTCTGCCCCCCAGGGCTTCCAGCTAGCAAGGCAATATCATGATAGCAAGCTGGACTAGAACTTAGCAAGTACTAAGAAATATATTCAGTACACAATGAACAACAAATGAACTAGCAGGGACTTAGCTTCTGCTGGAGTAGACAGGTCATCAGAAAGATCCAAGAGAAATATGAACCAGTACTGATACATTGACAGCTGGCATCAAGTAACGATCTGAGTGGAGTTAAATAGAGAAGCCAGCCTAGCCCTAAACAAGGGCAGCTGAGGAAGTAACTTCAAGAGCAGCAGCTCCACTTACAGCCACCAGAGGGAGTCCACGGACAGAACTCACCGAAGTTCCATTCATGACCACAGGAGGGAGTTCGAGAACGGAATTCACAACAGAGAACTAGTGAAGGATGTAAAGCATGATTTTCTGCAGCTGTGGAAGTCGTATTCTGGGATCATAACTGTGTGGTCTGAGATCGTGCCATGTAAGTGTTGGCAGAATGCAAGGTCGGTCAAGAGGGTCAATAAAGCCAGAATAAAGGTTATCAGAGCAGTGCCTGCTTTTGTCACTAGGAATGGGGGGGTCAGTGAGGCCTCACTATGAATTGGAAAAGGATGAGGATGATTTTTGGTTGGCGGATGGGGTGCATTTGAATGCGGTGGGTAGTGACATCTGGGAATTTGACTTACAAGAGGGCACTGAAAGGGCCATAGCATTTTGGTGTGGGGGGTCTCAGGCTTTTGAGGTGCTCAAAGGCTCTCTGTCACCATAGGACTGGCAAGTAAACTGGGACCAGGGGCACATTTCCTGGCCCTAGCACTAGGGGGCGCCCTAGCTCGCCCTCTTCCCCAGGATACCTCAGATGGCGAGGATGCCTGGTCCTCCACCCTTGCCTTGTCTCTTAGCTGCAGCCCTGCATCTGTCCCCTTCCCCCACTCAGGGAAGAGAGGCGCTATCATGTACCGCAGTACACCAACCCGACAGACAGGGGAGCAAAGACAAGGGAAAAAGAAAATTCCACTCACACAAAATATACTCTCATAAAAAACAGAGGTATTCACCAGGGTGTGACGGACGGAGGAAGAAAATAAGGCAGGTAAGGATGAGGAATTTCCAAGCATACAAACCAAGCAACAGTTGCACAATAAACTCCTCCAGCTCTCCAGACACCAGCTCCTCACTCTCCAGATCCATGTAGCAAGTGCTAACTCAGACAAGGACCTTGCAAGAAGGCCTAGCTTTTATAGGAGAGAGAAGTGCTAACCGAGCACAGCTGAATGCAGGGATTTTCACATGGCCGATTAACCCCTGTCCTGCTAAAAAAAAAAAAACACATTTAATACACGGGAGAAGTGCTTCTTGTCAGCAGCGAAGCAGGAGCCATCAGATGCTGTGGTCTTCTGGCACTGCTCTGTCGCGGTAATTCTATGACAGTACCCCTCCTTCTTCAAGGGACCTCCAGAACCTCAGGACCTGGTTTATCTGGGTGTGCCACATGAAAGACCCAAACCAGTCTGGCCATATGGACATCAGAAGCTGCATCTTGTCCTCAGGACTGTACCCCTTCCAATGTACCATGCGTTGAAGTGACCAACGAACAAGACGAGAGTCTAAGACCTTTGCTATCTGGAACTCCAGATTACCATCGACAACGACAGGAGAAGGTGACAGAGGTGAAGGTCCTGCCGATGCTACGTACTTCTTGAGAAGTGAACGGTGAAAAACATTATGGATTTTAAAAGTAGGTGGCAGAGCAAGGTAGAACCTACCGGATTGACAACGGCTAAGATCTTATATACCAATAAACCTGGGACCCAATTTCCAAGACGGAAACCTTGAGCTTAATGTTCCTTGAGAACAACCATACCAAGTCACCAACACACAGGTCCGGACCCACCAAACGTCTTCGATCAGCCACACTCTTATATTTGGTACCCATCCTTTGTAAATTATTAATCAGTAGTGATGAGCGAACTTGCTCGCCACTACTCGGTACTCGCCCGAGTATCACTATGCTCGATGTACTCAGCGAGCACCGATTATTTCTGGGATTATTCGGCAGGAGCTTGCATCTCCTTTTAGTTTTAGTGCTTTTCAGAGCTCCAATAAGCATGCAGTGATTGTCTGCCATGCACTGTAATACCACAGCCATCTTTGTTGTGGTATTACAGTGGCTGGCCGCACAGCGTCATCAGGTCTTGCAAAATCGACATAGAATGGATCCATGGGATCAAATATTCGTGAAAACATATATACAGTCTATGTATATATATATATATATATATATATATATATATATATATATATATATACACTCACCGGCCACTTTATTAGGTACACCATGCTAGTAACGGGTTGGACCCCCTTTTGCCTTCAGAACTGCCTCAATTCTTCGTGGCATAGATTCAACAAGGTGCTGGAAGCATTCCTCAGAGATTTTGGTCCATATTGACATGATGGCATCACACAGTTGCCGCAGATTTGTCGGCTGCACATCCCAAAGATGCTCCATACAAGGCAGGATGGATCCATGCTTTCATGTTGTTTACGCCAAATTCTGACCCTACCATCCGAATGTCGCAGCAGAAATCGAGACTCATCAGACCAAGCAACGTTTTTCCAATCTTCTACTGTCCAATTTCGATGAGCTTGTACAAATTGTAGCCTCAGTTTCCTGTTCTTAGCTGAAAGGAGTGGTACCCGGTGTGGTCTTCTGCTGCTGTAGCCCATCTGCCTCAAAGTTCGACGCACTGTGCGTTCAGAGATGCTCTTAGGCCTACCTTGGTTGTAACGGGTGGCGATTTGAGTCACTGTTGCCTTTCTATCAGCTCGAACCAGTCTGCCCATTCTCCTCTGACCTCTGGCATCAACAAGGCATTTCCGCCCACAGAACTGCCGCTCACTGGATTTTTTTTCTTTTTCGGACCATTCTCAGTAAACCCTAGAGATGGTTGTGCGTGAAAATCCCAGTAGATCAGCAGTTTCTGAAATACTCAGACCAGCCCTTCTGGCACCAACAACCATGCCACGTTCAAAGGCACTCAAATCACCTTTCTTCCCCATACTGATGCTCGGTTTGAACTGCAGGAGATTGTCTTGACCATGTCTACATGCCTAAATGCACTGAGTTGCCGCCATGTGATTGGCTGATTAGAAATTAAGTGTTAACAAGAAGTTGGACAGGTGTACCTAATAAAGTGGCCAGTGAGTGAATACATACATATTCTTTATATACAAGAGTTTTTGGCAAAGCCAGGTCACCGCTTTGAAGAAACAGGAATACATCCAACCTGTGGTTACAGTTCGCACGGAAAATGGATTGGGATATATCCACACATGTAAAGGAAAAACTCTTTGTTTCTCCAATGGTTGAGTAAAATATATCTTTTATTTATCCATTAAAAAGTTCCAGATTTCTTCAGTAACAATATTGCATACATTCAATCCCTTATGGACCATTGGACTGATCGCTGGAGAAACAAAAAGTTTTTTCTTTATATATATATATATATATGTCAGTGAGACACACACATATATATATATATATATATATATATATATGTCAGTGAGACACACACATATATATATATATATATATATATATATATATATATATATATATATATATATATATATATATATATTTATATTTATACAGTGCTAGATAGCAGGAAAGCCGGTAATTCAAATGTCGGATTTTGCCATCTCCTTATCAAACCCGATAGGATATTAGACATGGTTTACATACAGTAAAACATTTCATATCCCTTATTTTTTTACATATTCCTCACTACTAATGTTAGAAGTGTCTGTGTGCAAATTTTGGGAGCTTTAGGTGTGAAAATAAAGGGTTAAATCACTGTAAAAACTGGCTTGGACTCCTGTGCAATTTTCTCCACCAGAGTTGGAAAGCCAGTGACTGTGGGCAGATATTAAT
Organism: Ranitomeya variabilis; assembly: GCF_051348905.1. Lineage (NCBI taxonomy): Eukaryota > Metazoa > Chordata > Amphibia > Anura > Dendrobatidae > Ranitomeya > Ranitomeya variabilis. The sequence goes on from NC_135232.1 coordinate 852,654,035, forward strand.
AGCCTAGAGAGTGACGATGGTTATTGCCCCCACCCTGGCTAAAAACATCTGCCCCCAGCCACCCCAGAAAAGGCACATCTGTAAGATGTGCAAATTCTGGCACTTAGCCTCTCTTTTCCCACTCCTCTGTAGAGGTGGGATATGGGGTAATAAAGGGTTAATGTCACCTTGCTAATGTAAGGTGACATTAAGCCTAGTTAATAATGGAGAGATGTCAATAAGACACCTGTTAGGTGTCGATTTCCAGCCTCTGCACAGGGGGAATCTCAAACAATCTCCGCTGCGGTCTCCCATTCTTCTCCAGCCACAGTGGAGTCTGCTCAGAGGAGAGATCAGTCCCAGCGTCTAGCTCAGGCTGATACTGGACAACTGGTTACTACTGCTCTTCCAGGCTCTGTCATTGTAGCCTACAATGTTCAGCAGCAAGCAGGTCTTTCTGGGACTAAGTCCTGCTTTTCACATACTGAGCATGCCCAGGGTAAGATCTCTCCTTGGCCATCAAGGGTCACATGCTTAGATACTGCAGCAAATCCCATTGGTCCTGTAGGAAGGTCCTGAAGGTGCTCAACTTCTGTGGCAGCCTCCCATTGGTCCTTCTGGGAAGGTCCTGTACTTGCTGCAGCTATAAAAGGTTTGCATGACTGCACGGCCATGCGCTAGTTTATACTTGAAATCGTGTGTGTCTTGATTTGTGAAAGTCACTCATTAACCATCCCCTCCCTTGTGAATGACTGCTCGTGTAAGGTGGATGTTTGCTATCTAGCGCCCGACAGAGCCATCAGTACTAAACACATGATACAGCGTCAAGTGCTGTGACCGCCAGCACGGCGCCGTGCGCTATTAAAGAGCTTTCCTATCCCAAGTCTGGGTGGTTAGTGGCATCCCCCAAAGCGGCACAGCACGCACTCTTGTGCATTTAAATTATTTTTTCGGTTGCTCTGACACCCCAGTTGCGGTGTCAAGCACAAGTGGTCTGAACGTGCTCTAATCCTGTGTCTTGGGATAGAGTCCTGAGACTCCTTGCTTGCGCTCTTGGTGCAGTACCGCAGCCCTGTGATGCAACAGGGTTTGCTTCCTTCACACAGGGTGAAGTTAACCCGTGTGTGTATCCATATTGTACTGCCATATAGTCAGTCATTACTCAGCAGCAGGTTCCATCTCTGTACGGTGGACCCCGGGCTGCGAACGCACCTTTTACCATCTCTCATAATTTGGTGCGTTCCATTAGCCCTAACAACACCTATTCATTATTAATCCAATAGTAATAAAGGGTTAAAAAAACACACACATTATGAATAAAGTATTTTAATGAAATAAATACACATGGGTTTTAACATCTTTATTGTACTCTCATTCCAACTGATCACCCTTGTCTTCTGAAAAAAAGGGAAAATAAAAAAAAGCAATATCCCATACGTCCACCGTACAGTCATGTCCCATGATGTAAAACCATCTGAAGGGGTTAAATAATTTTACAACCAGGAGCCTGCTAATGCAGCCACCCCTGGCTGTAAAAACTGGGGGATGAACGGAATGCAGGGGAACGTAGCTTCGTAGACTTGCGGTGATGTGCCCCCTGGTGGCATAAACTCATATGAACTCTAGCGTGGGAATTTTTCTGAATATGGTTCCTCCGTACTGCGCAGCCAGGTTCACCACAGTTAGGCAGTGTTTAAATTAGTATGCCTTGGATATCGCAGACACACAGCTCAAGAGTTGGGGACAGCTGTCCAGGCCAAGATACAGCAATGACTGTCTCCACTGAATCTGCAGCCAGGGAAGGCCATGTATGATAACAGTGCAAACCTAGTGGCAGCCCTACACCCTGGCGACCTCACACACATGAGTTGCCTGGCTCACATCCTCAACTTGGTGGTACAGCAATTATACCAGGCTGTATGCGCTGCTGCAGCAATCATGGTCGCTGTGTGTTCGTTTCTGCCGATTGCACCCCGCAAGTCATCAACTTGAATCACTATAGAGATCTTTTGGCCTACCGGTTTACCATTCGATTTGCAATGTGCAGGCATGGTGGAATTCCACTTTGCACATGTTGCAGCGACTGTGGCAGCAGCGATGAGCCATGGTGCAGTATGTCCTTTTGCATGGCCTGGGGCAATGCAGTGCGGATGTGGTGCAAATCACGCTTGTGGGGTGGGCACAAATGAAGGACCTCTGCACCCTTCTGCACAATTTCAAAATGGCTACTAAGATGATTAGTGCTGATGATGCTGCCATCAGTAGAGATGAGCTAATATTTCAATATTTCAATTTTAAGAGGGGGGAAATGTGCGCACCCTAAGCATAGTGACTGGTCCTACAACTGAACCTTGGTGGACACTGACACCTAATCGGTGAGATGAGGAGGTGGTGTGTTAGTGGGAGACACTAAATGTCCTGTCTGTTAAGTATGAGGAGATCCCACAAAGGGCCAAGTCTGTAATGTCAACAGATCAGAAAGTGTAAAGTAAGAGGGAATTGTCCACAGTGTCAAAGGCAGATGCCAGGTCCAGGAAAAGGAGGAGGACAAACTCGCGTTGCTTTCATTTGGCGGTTAGTAGGTCGTAGGTGAATTTAAGTCATAGAAGTTTCAGTGGAATGGTGTGGTCTGAAGCCAGATTGTAAATGGTCAAAGAGGGAGCAAGAGGAGAGGTGGGAGGACAGTTAAAAATGGACATGCTATTCCAGTAGTTTGGAGGCATAGAGGAGAAATCAGAAATCATATGGGACAACACAGAGGATGGGTGAAGGGCTTTTTGAGGATGGGTGTGATCTACGTATGTTTCAATCAGGAGGTGAAGACACCAGTTGTTAGTGACAGTTTGAAGACATGAGTTAAAATTGTGATGAAGACTGTGTAAAAGTTTGGAATGAGTTCGGAAGTCAATGTGACAAGTTCACAGGTGGTGAGGCTGAGATGAGAGGAGAAGGAGGGGATGCTGGTGGACGCAGGAGAGAAATGAAAGTACTGAATAGCTGTTTAGGGTAGTGAGACAGGTATGATATGAGGGATGAGAAGTCAGCTTGTTTTGCTGCAGTAAGCAATTGTGCATTAACTTACAACTTCTGTTACTGGATAGGCTACTCTATTCCATTTCTTTGGCATCCTTACAGTGGTACGCTTTGTAAATTAGGGCCAGAAAGAACATGTGCTCCAGTAGATGCCAAGCACTGCATCAAGTAGCCTTTGCTCCTCTTCCTCTGCCTTAACATCAAACACAGTACAATCCTTAGTGATGGGACCCCAATTCACCTTGTTTTCACATCACAATTCTCCAACCACCCAACTGATTGTTGGGAACCACAGATGGCTGAGTCTGCTGATCTCTTCACAGATTGTATGCCATGGGCATAAAGGTACCTTCACACGAAGCGACGCTGCAGCGATAGCGACAACGATGCCGATCGCTGCAGTGTCGCTGTTTGATCGCTGGGGAGCTGTCACACAGACCGCTCTTCAGCGACCAACGATGCCGAGGTCCCCGGGTAACCAGGGTAAACATCGGGTTGCTAAGCGCAGGGCCGCGCTTAGTAACCCGATGTTTACCCTGGTTACCAGCGTAAAAGTAAAAAAAACAAACAGTACATGCTCACCTGCGCGTCCCCCAGCATCTGCTTCCTGACCCTAACTGAGCTCCGGCCCTAACAGCACAGCGGTGACGTCACCGCTGTGCTTTCACTTTCACTTTAGGGCCGGCGCTCAGTAAGTGTCAGGAAGCAGACGCTGGGGGACGCGCAGGTGAGTATGTAGTGTTTGTTTTTTTTACTTTTACGCTGGTAACCAGGGTAAACATCGGGTTACTAAGCGCGGCCCTGCGCTTGGTAACCCGATGTTTACCCTGGTTACCAGTGTAAAACATCGCTGGTATCGTTGCTTTTGCTTTCAAACACAACGATACACGGCGATCGGACGACCAAATAAAGTTCTGGACTTTATTCAGCGACCAGCGACATCACAGCATGATCCTGATCGCTGCTGCGTGTCAAACTAAACGATATCGCTAGCGAAGACGCTGCAACGTCACGGATCGCTAGCGATATCGTTACAAAGTCGTTTCGTGTGAAGGTACCTTAAGAAGTGTACTGTAAAGATTCACAGGGTCAAGAGGAGGAAATCATCTCCACCAGTGGCCAATTTTTTTCTTAATTTGATCCACGATGACCAGACAAAGTTGGGTCTGAGCATAATCCAAACCCTGATCAACAGTCGTTAACCCTATTGGGTGAAGGTGATCCATTCGTGTCGAGACAGATACTTGAGGTGTTTGCGGACTGTAGTGTGCTGTCAAGGCAGGAAGACGAGGAGGGTGACTCTCAGGGCGAAGAGTGGGAGAACAGATAGGATGATCGATGAGGTAGTAGATCACACTTGGTGTAAACCCAGAGGAATGCAGCTGAGTTCAGCAGAGGAGGAGGAGGAAGATGAGTAGGTTACATGGACACAGAGCCATGTAACTATGACAACCAATGCATCTTAAGCCCCAGGTCTGGCAGTGGACAGCACATACGTGGTTCTGGAGTTGCCTATCTTGGGTCTTTTTTTCAGACCGGCAAATATCTAAAAAAAAAAATCATGTTAACTTTTTTAAAAAGCGACCTAGTAGAGTAAAAAAATGAAAAAAATTCAGTACTACATGAATGAACTGGCACATGTGTGATCAATTCAACATGCATTAACCTGGGAATATCACTGTGCTCAAATGCAGACTAGCAGGCCTTGCCAACCATTGTCCACCCCATCAACTGCATCTTCTGATTCTTCTTCCTCCCTCACCATGGCAAGTGTTGTCACACAGGTCTCCAGCCTAAGAACCTCCACTTGTTTACCCCCTACAGTTGGGGTGAATAAGAGCTTGTCAGCTGATACGGAATTGGACATGCCTGATTTTTTTGACTGATTTTACATACCAAGCACACCCCATCTTGCTCAGTCCACCATAACATCTCCCCCTACACCTCTCTCACAGTCCAGCAGTTCACTTAAAAGCTTCTTTACTCCTATGATTGATAAAGCTAACAGCTTGAACTTCACCATCTTCAGTCTACTAATAATAACCTTTATTTAAACTGTATATCGCAAATACATTCCACATAACTTTACAAGTCAGCAGCTCATATAAAGCAGTCAAAAGATACAAAGTTTAAGATAATCAAAAATTAAAGCAAAAATACTGATGACCCTGCTCTTCAGAGCTTACAATCTACAATCAAGTGGGGGTGACACAAATTACAGTTGCTTATTTACAATGATGATACAACCATCTTGAGAAAATGGGAGTTAGTTAAAGGTTGCATGATCCTTTTGGGTACTGTTGAGTTTGGTGGCTAATTATGTTCAGAGAAGTAGACAACAAGCTGTATATATATATAAAAAGGACTTTGATTAGGGAACGTGATATGCCGCCCTAAACAGATGTGTTTTTAGGGAGTGCCGAAAAATGTCTAAGTTGTGGTTATACTCCTAATTTCATGGAGGACAAAGGGTAAGAGGTGAGTCATCTAGGTAGGAGTTTGCAGTGAGCCGAACAAAGTCCAGATCAGGGGTCTTACCATCTCAGTGTGTCTCAGAGTTTGAAAGTTGTGAGAAGCCACGAGAATTGGCTAGAGATATAAGCTAGGATGCAGTTAGGGAGGTAGGGCTGGTGAAGTCTCCCAAGATAAGATTTGTCAATTCTGAGGACATGAAGTGTGGTAGCATCGCATAAAAGTGGTCAAGAAAATGGGTGAATGAGCCTGGGAGCCAGTATATGACTTCAACTCTGAGGGAGAGGGGATGGAACACCCTGATGGTGTAAATCTCCAAAGAAGAATGCCGTCCAATCAGCCTTTATTTATTTATTTGGTTAAAAACAAGATTACTGTTGGCAGTGAGGAATGTAGGGTTATCGTGGAGTTAGCAGTGATCGTACGGTGGGATATACACATATTCCATGTGTTCTACTCTGGACGTGGAAAAGCCATACGCTCACTATTACATTTCAGAGAACAAATTATTGTGAACAGCCTGCGGCCTCCTAGGATGATTCGTCACCCAATCATGTCATTGTCTGGATGATAGGGGCCAGCTGAGATCTATTCACTACAAAGATCACAGCACTTGTTTCTGTATGACTCATGGCCTGTGATCTCTGTGATTATTGCATGTCCACTACAATCCGTTGGCCAGTTACCATTACTTCTCTAAGAAAGATGTGCTTGCGCTACAGCAACAAGTCGCAGAAAACATCACCCTTTCTCTGAAATATTTAATGTCTGCCAGGGTGCATTTCAGCAATGACACCTGGGCCAGCTAGCATGGACAGGGGAGTTACATCTAGATGACTGGGTAGTGGGTGATTCTGGTGGGAGTGGGGACAGTTGGGAAAGGGGCTGCTCCACAAGTCTTGCAATCCACAAGGCTTGTGGGGCACTTGGGGATGGAGAAAAAAAAACACTACACACCATAACATGGATAACTAAACTTCAAGATAACAGGAGTTGGAAAACTAAACTAATAAACAGCTAGGGTTGTAGAACCAAACCATTACACACCATACGATGGATAACTAAACTAATAGGCAACAGTTGTTGTAGAACTAAACAACTTTATAAACTATACAAGCTATAAACTTTAGTGAAACACCTAGGGTTCAAAGTTTTCAACACACATCTAGATAAGTTCCTTGGTGGGGTCTAGTTTGCAAAATGGGGTCACTTGTGGGGAAGCTCCAATGTTTAGGCACACAGGGGCTCTCCATAAGTCACATGGTGTCCGCTAACGATTCAAGCAAATTTTCCATTCAATAAGTCAAATGGTGCTTCTTCCCTTTTGAGCCTTGCCGTGCGCTCAAACAGTGGTTTACCCCCACATATGAGGTATCAGTGTACTCAGAAGAAATTGCCCAACAAATTTTAGGATCCATTTTATCCTGTTGCCCATGAGAAAATGAAAAAATGAGGCTAAAAGAAAATTTTTGTGAAAAAAAGTACTTTTTCATATTTACGGATCAATTTGTGAAGCACCTGGGGGTTCAAAGTGCTCACTATGCATCTAGATAAGTTCCTTGGGGAGTCTAGTTTCCGAAATGGGGTCACTTGTGGGGTAGTTCCAATGTCTAGGCACACATGGGCTCTCCATTCGCCACATGGTGTCCGCTAACGATTGGAGCTAATCTGCCAATCAAAAGTCAAATGACTCTCCTTCCCTTCTGAGCCATGCCATGCGCCCAAACAGTGGTTTATGAACACATGTGAGGCATTGGTGTATTCAGGAGAAATTGCCCAACAAATTATAGGATTCATTTTATCCTGTTACCCATTTGAAAATGAAAAAATTGAGGCTAAAAGAACATTTTTGTTGGAAAAACAAAAATGTCCATTTTTTCCTTCCACGTTGCTTTAGTTTCTGTGAAGCACCTGAAGGGTTAATAATCTTCTTGAATGTAGTTTGGAGTAGCGTGAACGGTGCAGTTTTTGAAATGGTGTCCCTTTTGGGTGTTTTCTGTCATATATGCCCCTCAAAGGGACTTAAAATGTGATGTGGTCAGTAAAAAAAATGGTTTTGTAAATTTTGCTGGAAAAATGAGAAATTGCTGATAAACTTTGAACCCTTATGACTTCCTAACAAAAAAAGTTTTTTCCCAAAATTGTACTGATGTAAAGTATACATGTGGGAAATGTTATTTATCAACTGTTTTCTGTCACATAACTCTCTGGTTTAACAGAATAAAAATTCAAAATTTAAAAATTGTGAAATTTTCAAAATTTTTGCCAAATTTCTTTTTTTTTTCACAAATAAACGCAAAAGTTATTGACATAAATTTACCACTAACATGAAGCCCAATATGTCATGAAAAAAACAATATCAGAATCGCTAGGATCCGTTGAAGTGTTCCTGAGTTATTTTCCTCATAAATGGACTCTGGTCAGAATTGCAAAAAATGGCCAGGTCATTAAGGTCAAAATAGACTGGGTCATGAAGGGGTTAATTTCCAAAATGGGATCACTTGAGGGGAGATTCTTCTCTTTTGGAACTTAGGGGCTCTGTATATGGAGTCTGCAAACTATTCTGTGGTTTGATCTCCGATAATCAAATAGCGCTCCTTCTCTTTCGAATCTCGCCATGTGGCAAGAAGTACTGTACAGCCACATTCAGCAGAAATTGTGTGACCAATTTTGGTGCCATTTTTACCCATTTCCCCATTTGAAAATGTGAAATCTGGGGCTAAAACGTTTTTGGGGTAAAACGTAATAATTTTTCTTCACTGCAGAATGGTATAAAATTCTGTGACACATCTGTCTTTTCAATATGATCTCTGCAACCTTGAATAAATTCATTAACAGATGTAGTTTGTAAAATGTGGTCACTTATGGAAGGGTTTGGCTATTGTACCTGAGGGGAATTGCAAATGTAACATGGCACCCTGAAACCATTCCAGCCAAATCTGAGCTCCAATATGGCGCTCACTTTCTTCTGAGCTTTGTACTGTGCCTCAAAAGTAGTTTTCAACCATCTATGTATTGGCATATTCAAGAGAAATGGGTACAATTGTGCAGTCCATTTTTTCCTATTATCAAGATGGGATGAAACTAAAACTTCAATAATGTCACACATTTTTTTTTTATTTTAAGAGGGTATATTAGGAGAAAATGAGCGACAACATTTATTACACAATTTGTTCTGAATTAACCAATACCCCATGTGTGGTTGAACACTACTCATTTGGCACACACATGAACTCAGAAGGGAACCAGCAAATTTTGACTTTTTGAGATTAAAATTTGGCAGGGGATTGTGGCCTTCCAGCCTATGGAGATGGCTGGTTGATCAAGGAGCTCCAAAGCACAGGACCATAAAACTGCTCTACATGGCTTTATATCGACTTGTTTACCCACCCAGACCTGTGTGAGTACCTCATGCCTGTCATGCCCAAGGGGAAACCCCGCAAATCGGCTGTGCTAACTAAACTTACTGACTTTTATCCAAGGGATAAACCAGCTTCTCCCTCCAGTAAAATGTCCCTGCTGTCCTCTGCAGCTGCCTCCTCCTACACATCTCATTCCTCAGGCAGTAAATCTGCATGGAAGGGAAACTATGCTATCTTCACTAAGAGCATCCTTACAAGAAGACTTGTGGGACATGGTAAAACACATTAAATTAAAATGGCACAGTTTACAGAATCACACAATGCACTCATAGATGCTAACGCAGCACTAAAGGAAGAGGTCTTTCCCCTGAATAAAAAACTCTGTGATCAAGAGGACAGAGCAAGGCGTAATAATGTTAAAATCAGGGGTATTCCTGAAGCCATTGCTGACAAAGATGTGCATGACTACTTTCAAAAGTTGCTACAGTGGGTGCTGCCTGACTGGGATACTAGGGATCTTATTGTGGACAGAATCCACAGGGTTCCAAAGCCCAAAAATATAGACCCAGCTCTCCCACGTGATACATTGGCAAGGATTCATTTTTTTCTGGCTAAAGATGCATTCATGCAGAAATTCAAGCAGGATCATCCACCTTCAGACCCTTTTCATAACCTGAAAATCTTCCCTGATTTGTCTGCTGCTACCTTGGTCAAAAGGCGGGAATTTGCAGGGCTGCCTAGGATCCTCCGTGAAAACAATATTCCGTACCGGTGGGGATTTCCAGTTAAAATGGTGGTCACCCATGATGGGAGACTGCACATATCCTTCATGCACAAGACAACTGGAGCAGTTTGCTTTTGAGGAGTGAGCCAAAATACTTGTTGAGAGGTGCAGAAGTCTCATTGACAGTTACAAGAATCATTAGATTGTAGTGGTTGCCTCAAAAGGTTGTGCAGCAAAATATTAAGTTAAGGGTACCATCATTTCTGTCCAGGCCTATTTCATGAGGTTTTTTTTTTTAAATGCTGTGGAAGCATGGTTGAAAAGCAATGTCTGACTTTAATTTTCTAATTTCCATAGATATTTTATTTATTACTACTTTTGTCAGATTCAAGTTATTTCTGTGACCATTGTGGGTTTTTCTGTCCTTAAACGAGGGGTACCAACAATTTTGACCACGTGTGTATGTGGATGCTAACTGTGGTTTGGTCACTCTGTGGGGCTCAGAAAACAAAGGGGAGGATATTCGCTTTTTGTGATTTAGGTGGATTGTTTTTTGGGAGCCATGTTGATTATCCACTTTTGAGCTACTACCAATGCAAAATCTTCTGTGGGAGAGGTTTACAAAATAATGTCACGTGTTCATTGTTATTATATTGGGGTGTAAAATAGAGATGATTCAATATTTTTAATGTCAAACGCACGTCTCAATTTTCATATTTTATTTTTAAAATAATTTCCTTCACAATTCTAAAAACACAATAAAATACAATTAAGCTTGTGGGTGCAACATGAAAATGTAGAAAAATGAAGAAAAATGTGAATACATTTTCAAAGCACTGTAATAGCACAATCAGACTTTTTTTAATTAAAATTGGTGCAAAAACTTTTCCTCTTAGGCTACTTTCACACATTAGGTTTTTCGCGCCATACCGATTCCGGCGTCTCGCCGCAGTGCAAGATCCGGCGTAGTTTGTGAAAACTGGCGGTAAACCGGATCCGTTCCATCCGGTTGGCATCCGTTTCTTCATCCGGTTTTTTGACGGATCCGATTTTGAAAAACGCCCCTGGGAGGCTCCAAAATGTGATTGGCCCCCTGAAAACTATATATACAGTGTTCCTACAGCCCATCAATGACAGGTTGGAGAGGAGCAAGTGTCTGGAGAGCAAGATGGATGTCGTTATTGCGAAGATTATACAGAACAATGTGGATTTCATTATGGAGGTGAATCGCTTGAAAGCAATTGTTCTGGAGAAGGAGCAAGAGAGACAATGCATAATGTGTCTGTACCGACGCCGTTTGTGGATCCACCCCATCACCGCACAGAGAATGACACGACGGGGGGTTTTCTACACTGTACATGGAATTACGAGGAGACCCAGATAAAATGTTCTCATATGTGCGGATGAAAGCGGAGAACTTCGATTGATTGGTGGACCGAATTGGACATGTAATCCGAATGTGTGATACTTATTGACGATTCTCTATTTCACCGGCCCAGCATCTGATGGTCACTCTTCGGTAAGCCATTTTTATTGTATGTACTCCTGTAGTACATTTTAATTGATTGTAATTTGATTTTGTAGTAATTTCTGCCTTGCTTTTGTTCACAGATTCCTTGCTACTGGAGAATCCCTTTTGTCACTACATTTCCAGTTCAGACTGGGAATTTCCACCATCTCCGGAATTGTCAAGCACACTTGCTATGCACTGTGGGACTCTTTGCACGGTGAATTTATACCACATCCCACAATGGAGAGTTGGATGGAAGTAGCCGAGAAATTCCAGCAAGTGTGTCAGTTTCCCAATTGCTTGGGCGCGGTGGAAGGGAAACATATCCATATAGTGAAAACGGCTGGTTCTGGCTTGGAATATTTTAACTATAAAAAATACTTTTCCATTGTGCTGATGGCCATCACCTATGCGGAGTACAAATTTGTAGCAGTGGATATTGGGGCGTATGGCAGCTCAAATCATTCCCAAGTTTTCAAACTGTCTGCAATGGGGCATCATCTGTATGGAAACACCTTTCAATTCCCCCCCAAGACCACTGCCTCAAACCTCTGGGCCACCAATACCTTTTGTTTGTGTTGGGGATGAAGCCTTCCAACTATTGGAACACCTGTTGAAATCATACTCCAGCAGAGGATTAACGCAAACTAAAAGAATTTTTAACTACCGCCTCACATGCGCACGGAGAATGGTGGAGTGCGCTTTTGATTTTGACCGCCAAATGGAGAGTTCTACTGACAGCAAAAAACTTGAAGACTGAGACTGTTGATGAGGTGGTGAAAGTGTGTGATGTCATACACAATTATGTGATATGCAAGGAACAGATTTCCATTGAAGACCACTCTGAAGAAACCACCTTGGCTGATTATAACAACATTACGTATAAAAGTTCGGCGGCAGTTTCCCGAATGAGGGACCAATTTGCAGAATACTTTATTTCATCTGAAGGAAGAATACACTGGCTAGATGAGAGAGTTTGAATAATTTGCCTAGGATCTTGTAACCATATTTTACCATATTGTACTCAAGTTGTGTACCTGTTTGTGTTCACACCAAAGTATTAAACCTTTAATTACCCACTTTGCATACTTGTTTGGGTTGTACCCAAAGTATGTTACCTTCTTTTACCCAATTTGTGTACCTGTTTGGGTTGTACCCAAAATATTTTACCTCTAACCAATAAACCTTGTTTAACCCAACTGTTATATATACCTTATAAAGAAAATACAAATTTGCTTTAAACAACACAGTTTTATTACACATTTTTTTTTACAAAACAAAAATAAATGTGTATTTGGCAACCCAAAAATTAACTTTATTTGGCTGCACAAAAAAACTTTTATAAGTTTGAATAAGTCGGGATGGAGAGATATAGCTGGAGGGGCTATCCGATAGGGACACTTCAACAGTGGGAGTGTGTAGAGAGGAATGTGGCGGTGGTGGGGAAAGATCAGTAGGTAGCTGTGAAGAGGTGGAGAAAGCAAGTGAATGGGTGGACAGGAAACTGGGAGTTGGGTTAGGATTTTGGTATGATAGAGGGGTGTAGCTGATGGATTGGGAGGATTGGGAGGCAGAAGCGGTGATGGGTGGAGAAGAGGGTTGGGTTAGTGACATGACGGGTGAAGGAGGCTGTTGGTAGTGGGCAGGGAGAGGTGGCGCAGAAAATGTTGTTGGAAACTGGTATGGGGCGGGATGTTCATACTGGTCTGGATGGTGGGACAGGGCATGGGCGGGATGCTGGTAGTGGTCTGGATGATGGGAAGGGGCACGGGCACCATGTTGGTAATTGTGAGGTTGCTGGGATGGGGCATGGGCAGGATGCTGGCATGGGTCAGGAATGGATGGTAGTGGCTGTAGTAAGGGACAGTGGCTGAAGGGGGGCAGGTGCAGAAGGGGGGGCAGGTGTGGTGGCTTGGGAGGCAACGAGCGCTAGAGTAGACTGGCAGGCTTCCATTACTTGCATCTGCTGCTCAGTAGATAGCTTATCCATGCGCTCGAGTGCAGACCGGAATAAAGTGTGGTTCGGTGACTGACTTGCCTCTGAAAGCATCCGTAGCAGAAGTGTATGCAACTCGAGAATGCTTTTAGCTATTAAATTTAAACCTGCAGCCATTTACTCAGACAAAACTTTGAGACAGTTCTGGAAGGATGCATTCAGGTGCAAGAACTCAGGTGCATAGCTCTGTACCTGACCCCTCTGCCGCTGCCGCCCCGAAGCCACAGGTGTGCTAGGGGTGGCAGCAGCAGAGGGATGGCGTACAGGAAAAGCTATATCCTCACCAGCAGATTCATGCAATGGAACCGACCAGGATGCTCCAGTGCTGGTGGATGGGACCGAGGGATCAGATGTGTGGGAAGGTGCAAAGTGGGAAGGTGGAGAGGGGCCGGGACTGTCGAAGTGTCCCTTGGTGACAGACTCATGAGGGATTGCCCCAGAAGGGTTCAACTCAGCTCCAGGCTCCTGACTGCTCCTGACTGTGCTGTGGAACAAAGAGAAAAAAAATATAATTAATATACTGATATTGCATGGCCCTGACTGAAACAGCAAAAGAGGGTTAGACATGTAAAACATTGGTTATTACATGTGGTGGGTAATATTTACCTTTGGGTCACCATCGTTGACCTGAGGAACGACAGGGCTTGGGCATATTTGAAATCTGCTCCTGTGTCCTCTGGAACCACTCGCGGCCCGCATCTCTTTGTTGAACTCCTTCTTAAAGCGATCTCTGATCGACCGCCAACGCTTGACAATCCTCTCACCTGTTAAAAAAGGAGAAACACAAATTGGTTAAGATACAATACTTTGAATCCATCAACATAACTAAACTGTGTATACTTATGTGCTTGATTCTGGGCCCGAACACTGAGGTCCTCCCAGTTGTCTACCAGCTGTTTGCAGACTTGCTCCCAGAGTCGACGGATCACTATGACATCAGCATGGTGGCGGTCAGCCATATTTGTTCCACAGCGTCTCCCTGTCTCGGATCAGATCGGTGAGGAGGTCAATATTGAGGCTGACCTCCTCACCGTCCAAATCAGGAGCACGCTGTGAAGCCTGTTATAAAAAAGGTGAAAAAAAAATAAAATTAGATTCAAAACAGCATAAAAAAGCTGCTTACACGATGACGGCCGCCCGCACTCTCACGCCGACAACCCTGGGAGCCACTCGGAGGACCTCTGGATCGAGCACCAGAATCCGAACTCTAGAAGAAAAAGGCCAAAGGTGTAGATGGAAAATAGTAGGGGTCCTAGAACTGAGCCCTGAGGAACACCAACAGACAAGGGGTGAGATGAGGAGGTGGTGTGGGAGAGGGAGACACTGAATGTTCAGTCTTTTAGATATGATGAAATCCAGGATAGGGCCAAGTCTGTGATGCCAAGAGATGATAGAATCTGTAACAGGAGGGAGTGGTCCACAGTGTCAAAGGCAGAAGACAGGTCCAGGAGAAGAGAAGAATAGAGTAGTGTAGTGTAGCTTGCTCTTGGAGGTTAGTAGGTCATTGGTGACTTTAGTTAGGGCAGTTTCAGTTGAGTGAAGCCAGATTGTAACTGATCAAGGAGGGAGCAAGGACAGTTCAAGATGGACATGTTGTTCCAGTAGTTTTGAGGCATAAGAGATATCAGGCGATAGCTAGACACAGAGCATGGGTCAAGGGAGGGATTTTTGAGGATGGGTGTGATCTTGGCATGTTTGAAGGATGAGGGGAAGGCACCAGTTGTGATTGAGAGGTTGCTAGGTGTCGAGTTCCCACCTCTGCGCAGGGGAATCTCGGAACATCGCCGCTGCGGTCACCCATTCTTCTCCAGCTGCAGTGGAGCCTGCTTAGCGGAGACATCGGTCCCAGCATCTGGCTCAAGCTGATACTTTGCGACTGGTTACTGCTGCCCTTTCAGGCTCTGCCTTTGTAGCCAGCACTGATCAGCAGCGAGCAGGTCTTTCTGGGAATAAGTCCGGCTTTTCCCATACTGAGCATGCTCACAGGACGACCTCCCATTGGAGGTCAGGGTCACATGCTCGGGCCCTGTTGTGGCTCCTAATGGACCATCTGGAAGGTCCCATAGCACTGCTGCTATAAAAGGTTTGCATGGCCGCTCGGCCATGCACTAGTGTATACTTGATTACGTGTGTGTGTTGATGTGTAACTGTCGCTCATTAATCATCCCCTTTCTAGTGTTGTTGACTGTTCACGAATGGTGGATGCTATCTAGCGCCCGACAGTGCTACCTACACACCTAGCACACGATACAACGTCTCATTGCAGTGACCGCCAGTATGGCGCCGTGCGCTAATAGAGCGCTTTCCTGGCCCATGTCTGGGTGGTTAGTGGTGCCCGCCAGAGCGGCATTGCACGCACTTGTGCACTAAATTAGTATTTCTGTTAAATTCTGACACCCCAGTAGCGGTGTCGAGTGCAAGAGGTCTAGAGGAACTCTTTCCCTGAGTCTTGGGACAGAATTAATTTTTGTGACTCCTTGCTTGCGCTGCGCTCTTTGTGCGGTACCACGACCCTGTGATGCAACAGGGTTCGCCTCCTTTATAACAGGTGAAGCTAACCCGTGTGTGTATCTACATTATAACGCCATATAGTCCATCATTTCTCAGCAGCAGGTTCCATCTCTGCACAGTGGACCCCGGGCTGCGAACGCATCTTATTCCATCTTTCTCATTATTTGGTGCGTTCTGCTAGCCCTAACAGAGGTTGAAGAGGTGTGTTATGTAATTTAAGCGTATGCTTCCACAAAATAATAACATTAGTAGTTTGTTAAATTAATAAAATACTAACTTTGCCAAGAACTGCTCATGTGGGGTACCCATCTAGGTATTCACCTGTTTCCCTGCGGGATAGTCTGAGCCTGCTTGTTCATTATATTCTCATCATGACAGTGTTCTCCTATATGCAATAATTCGTGTGAAGCAATGTCTTTTAAAGGGACTTGTGTCATGTCTGTGTCACGCAGTGACTAGAGACTGTGGGCGCCTATATGATCCCTCAAACCAGGGGGTGCCCTAGTCTACCTCTGTCCGCCGGATTACCGTGGAAGATGGAGAAGCTGGGGTCATATAACTTGCTATGTTCCTATCCTAGCCCTTATCTGGGAGGTGTGAGGCCGAAGTGTATAGGATTGCATTAACCAGACAGTCAAGGAAAGACATACAGGGATAAAAAAAAAAACTATGATAATACAAATACACTCATATAACACAGAGTGGAATACAAGGGAGGGATATGAAGGAGAACCCAAATAGATGAGGATAAGGATAAACACTCAAACCAACTCCAAGCATCAATATCCAGATTAACTCTCCAAATGCCTATTCCAAACACGAATTCCTCCTCCAACATCAAACCAAATAGAGTGATGCATTTCAAGTGTTTATTTCTGTTAATGTTGATGATTATGGCTTACAGCCAATAAAAGCCCAAAAGTCATAATCTCAGTAAAGTAGAATACTTTATAACACCAGCTTGAAAAAATGATTTTAACATCCAAAATGTTGGCCTACTGAACTGTATGTTCAGTAAATGCACCGAACACTTGATCAGGGCTCCTTTTGCATCTTTTACTGTGTCTATGCAGTGTGGCATGGAGGCGATCAGTCTGTGGCACTGCTGAGGTGTTATGGAATCACAGGTTGCTTTGATAGCAGCCTTCAGCTTGTCTGCATTGTTGGGTCTGGTGTCTCTCATCTTCCTCTTGACAATACCCCATAGATACTCTATGGGATTAAGGTCAGGCAAGTTTGCTGGCCAATCAAGCACAGTGATACTGTTGTTTTTAAACCAGGTATTGGTAATTTTGGCAGTGTGGACAGGGGCCAAGTCCTGCTCGAGAATTAAATTTCCATCTACAATATGCTTGTCAGCAGACAGAAGCATGAAGTGCTCTAAAATTTCCTGGTAGATGGCTGTGCTCACTTTGGTCTTGATAAAACACAGTAGACCTACACCAGCAGATAACATGGCTCCTGAAACCATCATTGTGCAAACATATTATGTCAATGTAAGATAAGATAGATTGGAACAGTTTCACCAAGATCAAGATGGCGGTTAGTCAGCAGATTCCCTTGATGCTGTATCCTGCGAAGCCAGTGGCTGTCCCCCCTCAGTGACTCCTGGAGCATGTCGTAAATTCACTCATCAGGGGAGTAATAAGGAGAAGGTGTGTGTCACATTCATGCAGGACCAACCAAATGTAGTGCTGTCATTTCTCTGTTACCTGTTGCAGTGTGTTTTTATTTATTCTGCTCGTGCTTCCAACAGGTCCGGTATTCTTCCGGTCTGCATTGGAGAGGACTGGATATCCAGTATTTGGAATGCACCAGTAAACTCAGTGGTTTACTACATCCGGCTGCTAGCGTCATGTGATTTCTGGCTCCAGTGGCATCCAGCCGGTGGAACGCAGACGTCACCCAGTGTGACCCACGTCACAGGATGCTAGGGCACATGCGCTTTCATATGTATAAATCGGTGCATGCATACAGTGTTGCTCATTCACTGTAGTCATAGGTACTATTCAAGGAAACCAGTAACACATCTTCTATACAGAGAGGTGGGTCATCTCACTTCTCACTTTTTATTCCCATTTAGTATCAGAGATAAAAAGGAAGGAGATAAAAAAGATCTCCAATATACCAATGGCTTATTTCAGGTTTTCTATTGTTCGGGGCACTTAAACATACAATGGATCACTGGGAGGAGAACTCAAAGGGCTGACCATCCAAAGCACAGGGAGAATTAGAATAGAGGTATGAGAGAGTCTCAAACCAGAATCAGAAAGAAGGAGCACAAAGTACTTGACCCCAATGAGATTGGCATGTTAAATTATCAGGTGACACGTCCGACCATTCAACAACGTCTATCCCTAGATTACCTGTCCCTAGTAAAACCTCAACTGAGAAATGAGGCAAATGACAGTTGTTTGGTAAGGCCAGTAGGGTGTGTTGATTGTAACCAAAAAATCCATTTTGATTCTATCCGCAATAGTAGTTTGTCCTAGTTCCCACCTCTTGGGGGAGGGCTGATTTTATCAATTCCCATTAGTTAGATTTTGTTCTTGTCACCCCGATAGAGTAAATTAACAGTTGTATCTTTTTTTATTGATTGTGTCTTGAATAAGTTCTCTTATCCTCTTACGAAATTCTCTTCTCGTTTTAGCTATATATTCCAGTCCACATTCACAGGTGGTCTAACCGGCACCCTAAGCATGTAGCAGACTAGAGACTCTGGTGTTGAGCCATGGGAACGAAACTGCATGACTGTGCAACCTGCCTGCAAGTGTATACTGTCTCAGAGCATAGACAGACACAAGCAAACATGCAGAGTGGTAGAGTATACACTCATACACACCAAACATAAATGAGACTAGCGAGACCGCGTGCGCCACTGAGAGCCTTTTATATGCTAGGCTCCACCCCAAATACTCACGCCCAATTGATCGAGGCATTGCCTGCGGACCAATCCGGAGCTGCCACATCACCAGAGCAGCTAATGTCCAACCACCAATAAGAAGACGCCACATCTCGGACATGCTCAATAAGGTGATCTCTGAACTTATACTCCGGAGCACAAAAGTGCACCTGTATATCACTGGTTACCATAGACTTGGCTGGAGAGCTAGTAGCAACCAAACGTATACAAGCGTTCCTGTAAATCTTCAGCTTTTCATTTAAAGATAGTGATATCAGAGCAATTTCTGTGAACCATCAGGTATTGTCCTTTGGGCATGTCCCTCTTTAGGGGGACAGGATGACTGCTGTCCCACCTCAAGAGGGAGTTTGTGGCCATAGGTTTCCTGTAGAAACTTGTATTTAGTTCTCCTCTCTCATTTACCCGGACCCAGACATCAGTGAAGGCCAGCACAGAGGAGCTAGTTTCAAAGGTGAAATGTAGTTCTATTAACACTATTATTATTAACATTGAGTTCCACTACAAAATTGCTAAACTCAATTGTGATGCCCTTCCTAATGATAAAAACATTGTTGATGTAGCGGAGCCATACCACAATTTTCTCAATGTTACTTGTGTGTGGATCTCCAAATACAATTGCTTCACCCACCAGCCCAGGAGCAAATTAGCATATGTAGGTGCACATGGGATCCCCATTGCCGTGCCCCTGAGCTCGTGGAAGTACTTAGTGTCAAAAATAAAGACATTGTGTGTCAGCAGAAATTGAGAGCTTTGCGAATGAATGTATTATGTCTACCGTATTGTCAACAGATAGTAGTCCACATCCAGGCAACCCTTATCATGGGGAATTCTGGAGTACAGAGCCTTCACGGCAATATTGCAAAGCAGCATGTCTTTTTCTAGACAGATCCCATCTATTTTACATAGGACGTTGGCCATGTCATGGACATAGGAGTTGAGCAATATGACGAAAGGTCTTAAGACCTTATTGATGTAGATTACTCAGTTCTGTGTGACAATGTCTACTCCTGAAATGATGGCTCTGCCTTTTAGGGGGTTCAACCCCTTGTGCACCTTTGGTAAACAGTAAAAAGTCGCCATGAACATCTGTTCTGGAAGCAGAAACTCCCTCTCACTCTTACCAATGACTCCTCTTTCATATCCGTTATTGACTAGTTTTTGAGTATTTCTTTCATGGACTCCTTGGAAAAATTTCATATCCCATGTCCACCTCTAAGAGGGACAGACGTAGTTTTTTGTAATCTATAGTGTTCATGACCATGATATTTCCACATTTTTATGATGGGTTAATTGTAACATCATGATCTTTCTCCAGATAACATAATGATGATATTTCCTTTTTTGACAGATTGTAATGCTGTTTCCCTGGGTGATGTAAGATGGCCGCCGCATTAGTCCTGGAGGGGAGATATGTGTAATTGCGGTTATTAGCTGCGGTGATGTGAGCTCGGAAATATGCTCCAGCACGTATTGAACTGAGAGAGTTATTTTGTCATTCCAGGGCCAGGTTTCATGAGTGGTCAAAAGAGATGAGAGGGAATGACCACTCACATATTCCAAACTCAGGGGCATGGTTTGGTGAATAAAATGGAGGCCAATTATCTCATTCAGTGTCTGTTGCTGGAGGTGTGGAAACCTCCATTGTGTGGAATGTCTAGGAATGTCTAGCCATCAAATGGGCATAGGACTCTCTAAGGTACTACCTCTTTGGTAGGAAGCTCAGACTGGTGTCAGACCATGCCCCACTGAAGTGGATGAGGGAGAAAAAGGGAACATTGCCTAGAGACCAGGTGGTTCCAAGCACTTCAGGATTTTAACTTCCATGTGGAGCATAGGTCAGGGAAACTGCATGGCAATGCTGATGCACTGTTGATGATTCTCTGTTTGATGGCCAGCTTTGAGCAGAGGGGGAGGGTATGTAAGACAGCCGCTGGATGAGTCGTGGAGGGGAGATATGTGTCATTGCGGCTATTAGCTGCAGTGATGTGAGTTCGGAAGTATGCTCCAGCATGTATTGTGCTGAGAGAGTTATTTGGTCATTTCAGGGCCAGGTTTTAAAAGCGGTCATAAGAGATGGGTAGGAATGACTGCTCACATATCCCAACCCCAGGGGCGTGGCTGGCAAATAAAATGGAGGCCAACTGCCTCATTCAGTGTCTGTGGCTGGAGGTGTGGAAACCTCCATTGTGTGTGCTAAATACACTGACCTGAGAGGCTGGACCCGCAGTATAATATGAACTGTTTATTTTTCTGTTGGTTACTTTGTGCCGGAAAAGGCTGTTCATTTGTTTTTCTATCCAGATCAGTTTATGCCATTTTAATAAACTTGCTTGGACATTTCAGCAATACCACTACCTGTGCCTACTTCAATCTCAGCCGAATGAGTACAGATCCCTACAGTGGATATGCTCATGAGGTCCCTCGAAACTAAATTAAGAAAGACATCAATTAAATCTCAGGTCAGTACATGGAGGACGCATATTCACACTTTTGTTTTTTAAACTCATGAAAAGCGACAATCAGCTTACCTGAAGGACAGGCAGTAGGGACATCCCCCTGAGCCTCTTTGACCTCCTTCTCCAGATCAGAACATATCACAGCAATAACTACTCTTTTCCTAATATGGAAACCGGCTCTTAATTATTACCTCACAAAAAAGTTGAATTTGGTAAAAAAAACAATGACCATTTTGGCTTTCTAGGAGTCAGACTTTTTTTGATTCCAGAAACAAAAGATTTTTGTGATCAGTGATAATCATGATTGGATGAACTGCTCCCTCCAAAAAAATGCTGCTATTCCTCAAAAGAAAAAACAAAGTCCAGCTCACCATGTCGACATTCCCGGAGGCTCGGAGCACGGAACCGCTGTGTCAGGGCGTAGGCAAACATAAAAGGAGAAGAATCCAGCTCAACGATACAGTGAAAAATCCGTAGCTTTATTTCACTTCAAAATAGCGTGTAAGGACAAGTCATCAGCATATTAAAACCAAGATCGACGCGTTTCCGGTGGCTAAGCACCCTTAATCATGATACCTGGTATGTGTCATGTCTCATGCTTATATACAGATATCCGGTCGTCACACCGGTATTGTGATTAGTTTGAGTAAATCAATTCAATAAAGTAGAAACACATGGACATGACACATCAAGTACTATTTAAGATCGAGACAAATGTTCCAGCTGAATGAATACAAAAGAAGTACAAAAGAATACAAAAAAATAACAAAAAATGGACAATAAATGCAAAAAACCACATATAATAATTGAATAAATATAGAACTATGTACAAAATTGCATTTGGAACTACAGAAAATACTGGTATAATAATCCCAATAAGATATACCTGATGCAATCACAAATATTGGACGAAGCATATGATATATTAGCAGGGAACACATTGGTATTGAAGCTTGAGTATATTTTATGTTGAATTTAATGAATGTTTAATTTAATAAAAAAATAATGCAAAAAATGTAGTTTGACGAGGAACACGAACTTTTGTAGATATCGGCAAATGCTTTCTATATACAGAGATGCAAAGTGCAGGAGGAGCTCATTGACGGCAGAGCTACAGGCTCTTTCAGTGCTAGAATCACCTCGAAGATATGTCAGGTTCGTGACTAATTGTCAGCATGTAGCAATTACAAGTGAGGTGATAGTGACCTGGAGACTCTCATTATCGTAACAAATCTGGGGCACCGGTGTGACCGCAATAACGTTGTAAACGCAGTCACTGAGCGAAAAGAAAACAATACTAGAGAAAATATACAGAAGTGAATGCATGAATATTTGTTCTTAATGAGAATTGAATTTATTAAAGAAGATTTAATTAATTGTTTGAGTGCAGGGAAAGCTATTAGAAAGAGGACACGAACTTTTATGGGTGCTAGTAAATGTTAGCTCTATTCACAGTTAAATAGTACATGTAAGACTCGTAATCAGCAGAGCTACAAGTTTCTTTTAGTTTCAGAGTAGTCTAGAGACTATTATAGACTCATAAATAGTTGTAAAACAATCATCCTCAAAGGCATGGTAAATTGGAAACTCTCTTTATCAAAACAAAACAAGATGTAACGCCGCTGTGAGCGCCTTGGTGAAATTATTAGCGTAATTACTAAGCAAGGGGGAAAAGAGAAAGAAGGTTACAGTAGTAACTATTGGTTCATGGAAGAATAAGTTGTTAAGTTATTATGCAAGTAATAGGCAGAATCTATGTAGAAAAAATAAACCACACATAGTCAGTGACTAGGGGTGGAAAGGAAAGTTGCATTAATAGTAAGCTGCCAATATGTCAATAAAAAAGCATTAAATCCTTCCTTTTATTTAAACCATGTGGAATTCTGGTTCCAAGTTTAAAAATCCACCATATTTCTCTATTTCTCAAGGTCGCTTCAGTGTCTCCTCCTCTAAACGGTCTATTAATTTTTTCGATTGCATAGATTTTAAGTGGCTCAAGATTAGACTGGTGACAAGTAATAAAATGTTGGGAGACTTGTGATGTATTTCTATTGGCATTTCCGTTCTCAATATCATAGATATGTTCACGAATTCGTTTCTTGAGAGGACGTATAGTGCTCCCAACATATTTCAGATGACAAGCTGTGCATTCCATAATGTATACCACGTTTTTAGTATTGCAATTGAGAAATGTTTTAATTAAATAAATATTCTGGTTGGCAGCATCAGAGAAATTGTAACATTTACTCGAGAATTTACACGTTTTACATGCCACAGCACCACATTTGTGAAAGCCTTTTGTACTGAGCCAATGAGAAGGCTGTATATGTGGAGTGCTAAAAGAGCTCGGTGAAAGACTAGAACCCAGAGAGGGTGCCTTTCTGGACACGATTCTGCACCCATTTCTCAGGACCTCAGCTATATCGGGATCCTCTTTAAGGATGATCAGATTATTATTGATAATTTTCTTTATGGAGTTAAATTGGCTACTGTATTGAAAGACTGCAGTGATTGGATTTTGTGCAGATTGGTTGCGATTTTCTTTCGTATGAAAACGTGATCGTCGTCCGACGATTTTTTCTGCTCTTTTCAAATGCCAATCACTGTAGCCTCTCTGTACAAGTCTCTCTTTTATGCCCTCAACTTCTTGAGAGTAATCATTTTGTCTGCTACAATTCCGTTTTGCCCTTACCATCTCTCCCACGGGAATACTTTTAATTGTATGCTTAGGATGGTGACTATTTGCACGCAGTATTGTGTTTCCTGCTGTATTTTTCCGGAAAGTGGAAGTGATGATGGGGGTATTAGGTATGCCCCTCAATTTTAAATCCAAGAACTCTATGGATATATGATCGTGCCGTGAGATAAATTTAAGATTAAAAGGATTACAATTAAAGTAATTAGTTAGATCTTGTACGGTAGATACATCGGAATTCCAAATGAGGATCAAATCGTCGATGTATCTACCGTACCAACATATACAATCTTTAAACGGATTCTCGTCATTATAGATGTAGGATTCTTCCCACCAACTCATTACCAAATTAGCAATAGAAGGTGAATACTTGGCGCCCATTGAGACACCGCTAATTTGCAAAAAGTATCTTTGATTGAAACAGAAAAAATTAGTGGTCATAAGAAAAGAGGTGACCTCTATGACATAGGACTGAAGGTCCATAGAATACCAGGTATCATGATTAAGGGTGCTTAGCCACCGGAAACGCGTCGATCTTGGTTTTAATATGCTGATGACTTGTCCTTACACGCTATTTTGAAGTGAAATAAAGCTACGGATTTTTCACTGTATCGTTGAGCTGGATTCTTCTCCTTTTATATTCCTCAAAAGCCAACTTTATTGTCAAGAGCTTCCTATTATCAAAGTCATAATTCTTTTCGGTGGATGACAATTTTTTTGAGAAAACAAACTTTTCACAGGCTGGTTTAGGCCATTTGAGAAAGTCTGTTTCTTTTCTTGTCATATCTGTAATTGGTTTGGCCACTAACAAAAAGTCATTGATGAACTTGCGGTAGTAGTTGGCAAAACCCAGAAACCACCGGAAAGCTTTTAAATTTTCAGGACAATCCCAATCCAGTATCTCCTGGACTTTTATAGGATCCATAGGAAAGCCAATGGAATATAATCTATATCCCAGAAAAGGAATCTCCTGAACAGTAAACACACATATTTATGACTTGACATAAAGTTTATTTTCCCTGAGTATTTGTAGGAAATTCCTTTCATGTACCTGATGTGAACCAAGATACTGTGAATAAATCAATATGTCATACAGATAGACTACCACAAATCTACCTTCCAGATGAGGGAAACTGTAATTTACAAAGTGCTGAAACACAGCGGGAGCATTGATCAATTCAAAAGGCATGACAAGGTTTTCGTAGTGTTCCTCTGGTGTATTAAAAGCATTAAGTAAAAGTATTAAGATCCAAGATGGAAAACTACTTAGTCTCGATGATCTGATTAAAGAGATTCAGAATGAGAGGGAGTGGTTATGGATGCTGAACAGTGACCCAATTTAGCTTACCAAAATCCAGGCAGGGGCGCAGCCCCCAATCTTTTTTCTTAACCCTCCAGAAATGATGTGAGTCCGATTTGTCCCTTAGCCAGGCTCTCTGTAATACAATCTTTCATGCCCTGCCTATAAGGACTAGGGATGAATGAACATGCTCGGTGATTCTCTGATATCATTTGTGTATCTGGGTGGTTGGATGTGCTTGGCACTCTGTGAGCATTAGCTGGTGCTCATATTTGAAGCTCGAATCCTCATCCTGCATGTTTGGCACCTGTTACACAGCTAATAAACATGTGGGGGTTGCCTGTCAGTCACTTTAATGGCATAGAAATCTTGATAGTGACATTACTGTGATTGGCGAGCCGCATTACTTCATCAGAGGTTATAAAAGGACTTACCCCATTGCACAGCTCAGGGACAGTTATGAATGAGGGAGAGAGCAGTTATTCAGGCCTTGGTGTGCACAGCTTAACCAGTCAGAGTCCTCTAGAGTTGATTCTGGTGCTGATGCTGAGCCATAATACTTACAGTCCTTTCAAGGATAATCTTGAACTTTGCTGTTTGTACCAGATACATTCTGAATTTAGCCTGGGGACAGTTGCAGTATCAGGGGGAGTGGCAAAATACAGCCTCTGGGCACTGTTTAGCACTTTGCAATCTGTTGCCAAATATATGTCTGCTGAACATGACCATATTCTTTTTTGTGGGTGAAAAAATTGAGTACATTGTCATCCATAGAGTATTATGTGCTTAGTGGTACATTTTGGTGGTATATAACATGCCAAAAAGAGTTCCAAAACTGTTCCTGGATTGAATTTTTCATCCATAGAGTATTACATGCTTTCTGTTATATTTTGGTGGTATATAACACTCCAAAAAAGCATTCAAATTTTTTTCTGGATTCAATTTGTTATGCATAGAATAATATGTGCTTTGTTTTAAATTTCAGTGGTATATAACACTCAAAAAAAGCATTCAAAAACTTTTCTGGGTTCAATTTGTTACCCATAGAGTAGTACGTGCTTTGTTTTGCATTTCTGTGATATACAACACTCCAAAAAAGGTTCAAAAATGTTTCTGGAATCAATTTGCTATCTATAGAGTAAAAATAGAGTATACCAAGAGTATAGCTATAGGCCTGTTCATTCAAAAAGGCTTCATCCTGCACCCTTCCTTCTGGGATCACACCCAATGCATACCAGCGATGTTCCCCCTCCATTTTGTGGAATGTGACCCTGGTTCTAGCCATCAGCTCTTGTAGCCTTCAAAGTCAGTGTTCCTTCTCTACTGCCTGATGGTTGAACGAGATGTGATGATGGATCCGAAACTTATCAATGGACTCCCTTCTCCATTGACATAACAAACACCCTCCAGGATGTCAACTCTTGGGTACCTTGCCACTAACGGGCCTGATAACATTTCTACAAACCTTGCTCTTTGTCTCTTCCGAGAAGCGTAGGCTCCACAGTCCACTTACCAGTTCCTGTATCCTGGCTCTCCCATTCGCAGTCAGCAAGAACCCCAGCGATAAAAAATGTGGCAGCATTGGTGGTTCCAGGAATCTAGATCTATACCATAGATTCCTGCCACTTCTGCTGTTGTGTCAGATTTCTCTAGCTCCAATATTCCTATGGTCACTCCCTCAGGAGTCTTGAAGGGTTCTGCCATCTGTTTTGCCCAGTAAGCATGTTACACTGTATAGATGTCTAACTGAAAACAGCAAAAAATTGTAAAACTTTTTTAGAGTGTTATATACCACAGAAATGTATCCCAGACCAAGGAAGAGTGTATGACCGAGAAGTTTAGCCAAGCAAAAATTTTCAAATGCTTTTCTGGAGTGATAGATATCACAGTAATGTACCCCAGACCAAGGGATACTGTATGGGTGAGTAATTGAACCTAGAAACATTTTTAAACACATTTTAGTTGGGTTAGATATCACATAAATGTACCCCACTCCACAGAAAACTGTATGAGTGAGTAATTTAACCCCCCAAAATAATTTTATGCTTTTTGGAAATCGTACATATCACATAAATGTACCCCACACCACGGAATACTGTATGGGTGAGTAAATGAACCTTGAAAAAAATGTAGACGCTTTTTTGCAGTGTTAGATATCGCATAAATGTACCCCACAACACTGAATACAGTATGGATCAGAAATTTAACCCAACAACATTTTTCACACTTTTTTTGAGTGTTATATACCACAAAATGTGCCCCAGACCACAGAATACTGTATGGAGTGATAGATATCACATAAATGTACCCCACACCACGGAATTACTGTATGGCTGAGAAATTTAACCCAATAAAATTTTAAACACTTTTTTGGAGTGATATATATCACAGTAATGTTTTTTTGAATGATAAAAATCATAGTAATGTACCCCAGACCGTGGAATACTGTATGGTTGAGCAATTAAACTCCCCAAAAAAATTAAATTCTTTTTTGGAGTGACAGATATCACAGTAATGTGCCCAATACCACTGAATACTGTATGGGTGAGTAATTGAACCCAGAAACATTTTAAATGCTTTTTTAACATGCTAGATATCACATAAATGTACCACATGCCACAGAATACTGTATGGCTGAAAAATTTAACCAGCAAAATGTTTTTAAAACTTTTTTTGGAGTGATAGATATCACAATAATGTATCCCAGACCACGGAAATATGAGAAAGATTACATCATTGATGCTACAGTGGTACCTACTGAAAATTATAATAGCCTCTTTGAAAAACTTCAGTAGACAACATGCGTCCCTTATTTGCTGTAAATGTCAGATCTTAGGACATGTGAACACGTCGCGGTTTTTACTGCGGATCTGCAGCGTTTTGCATGCAGTGTACAGTACCATGTTAGCCTATGGAAAATAAAAACCGCTGTGCACATGCTGCGGAAAAAAATGCGCGGAAACGCAGCAGTTTATTTTCCGCAGCATGTCAATTCTTTGTGCGGATTCCTCAGCGGTCTTACACCTGCTCCATAATAGAAAACCGCAGTAGAATCCGCACAAAAACCGCGGTAAATCCGAAGTAAATCCAAGATAAATCCAGAGGAAAAATGCAGTGTTTTTGCCCTGCGGATTTATCAAAGTCAGTGCGGAAAAATCCACACACCAGTCCGCAGCGTGTGCACATAGCCTTAAAGTTATCCAAGCCCCTCTCAAAGTCCATTAGCAGAGGATCGATTTGAACCTTATCTAGTATCCATCTTTTTATCTACAATTGAAAACTGTGAATACATTATCCAACTACGATAGAACAGTGGGACATAAGAGAATTCCTAATCTGGATTTCTATCCTGTTCAATCAAGAGCAGCAGTAATTCTGACTTTTCAATCAGCTATCAAGATAGAACAACACTACTACAGACATAACTAGAGGATGTTTTTAATCTTAAATACAAAGAAAGGAGAGACTTAAAGTGCTTTAAAATTTAGCATTCATGTCCATGAATTTTTCCACATTTTTTCTCATTACTCTCACAAAATTAAATGTATTTTGTTGGGATTTTATCTGGTATGCCAACACAAAGTAGAAAGCATTTTTGAAGTGTAAAGGAAATGATCCATGGTTTTCTAATTTTTTTTTAAATATATAAAACTGAAACTTGTGATGTGAATGTGTATTCAGCCCCCATGACTCAGTACTTTGCAGGATCAAGTTTTGTTGCAATTACTGCAGCGTATTTTGGGGTTTGCTGGTTTATGGGTTTACCTCTTTCTGCTGTCCATTATCCACTGCATCATCCATTGTTCGTGTAGGAGGAGAGGCTGACCTGAATACTTCTCCCCCTAGGAAGTAAGTGTTGAGCTGACTCCCTACCCCTTCAGTTGTTATACAAATACCGTACCTAAGAAAAGGACGTCTGGGCCTGGCAGAAGCAAACTGGTTAGGCAATTAGTCAATTTTCCACATTTACAATACCTAATAATTATGTTTTCCTTTCACATTTTTCTGCATCTTTTTCCCTACCCCCTCTTTTTAGGAAGCATCTCCTTTTCAGATCCTTTTTTCTTGTGTCAGGTACATCACATTGGATGTACCGCATATCCCCTGAAAAATAAAGTTTGTGCAACATATTACACATTCTGTTCTTCACACAACATGGCTTAACTCTTTTATATTAGGCTTTTTAAATGTTTTTTTGGAATGCACTCCGTAAATCTTTCCCATCTAAAGGACATTGCCTTACAAATAGTTAAAAACCATTGTCATGAGTATGTCACGTTCCACCTAGGGTTAGAAAGTCATTATGTATTGTGAATCGTAGGTCATCCATTTAGCTTATGCGGTTCATGTCCCATATTAAATGGATTTCATCTCCTTTGGTGCTGAAGAGGTTAACATCCTTTTCTATGCTGGTTTGAAACATGCAGATCCCTCTCTCAGCTGCTCCTGATCTGGTCATTCCCCCTCTCTATAAAAACTGGCCAGGCTTTCTTTTCCTCAGCACTGAAAGTTCTACTTTCTGGTTCCATGGAGTGGCTGTGCTGAGTTGGAGATTGTTTGTTGCTGCTGGAGATTGTTGTATTCTGTTTATGGGTGTATGCTTTTCTCCTTGTCCTATTCTTATTTGGTTTATACATTCCTCCCCTTCTCTATATACCCCTCTGCCTTTGGTGTTTGTTTTCGTCTCTTAGTGGCTTTCTGTTATCCCTGTTTGTTTTATGTGTTGATAACCTAGCATTTCTGTCCCGATCTTCCTGTGGGAGAGGTTGGGGACAGCTTAGAAGAACAGTAAGGCAGGAGGCTCAAACCTCCTCACCTTCAGAGGTACCTTTAAGAACAGTGATAGTTAGGGCCCCAGACCGAGGGACAGTGAGGGGTCTATTTACTTATCTCATACACTGTCACAGCATGACAACCAAAGAGGGGAAGAGGCCGGAAAAAATTGATATGTGCACAGTAATCATATTGGATTCTGACACACAATACAGTGCTCAAACAGAAATAGCTGGCACTCACCATTCCAAAAAAAGTCCATTTATTTAATTTACTTTCAAAACAAGGATGTGGGAGGTTGCTGACAGCGTTGTGAATGACGGCCGTTTCGCGTATCACCGAGCTTTTACAGGTCCTAGAGGGAAGAATGCTAGAAAGATTGATAAGTGCACAGGAATCATATTAAATTATCACACTTAATACAGTTATTTCATTGGCCTTAAATACAAAGTGGACCTCAAGTATTTACATTAATCATATCATTCAGTTTTTGTTGAGTTTCTCCCACTTGATTGTTAGATAGCCTAACATAAGAAATCCTGCTGCACTGATACACCTATGTATATGTTTGCCAATTCTGGTTCGAACTATTTTCTTAATCCTTTCTGATAAATATATTTTTGTGAAAAATGGATTGTTGAATTTATATGCTGAATTTATATGGGTAATCTCACTGTTTTAGGGTTTCTTTGTAATAGATGTGGTTTTGCTGTGTAACCTGTGTCTTTCACATTGGCAATTCTATTCTAACCTTTTAATGTCATTAATGTTTGGCAAGACAAACATTTTCTCCCTAGGATATGCATTTTGGCTCAGTAGGCTGTCCATCGATAAATTAAACATGATTCATACTGTTAATGTATCCTTTGTGCCACTAAAGATCACACAAATTATAGTAGATGTCCAGACTTTATATGATGATTACATTTCTTTGGCTCTATGAACAGAACTAAATTAGCTGAATATAGTTCATATGGTAGTTTTTGTATAATCCATTGGTGAGGCTTTTGTAACGCATCCTTATTTTTAAAAACCACAAAATATACAGTAATGGCAGCAGGTTGAGTACTTATATTCAGACTATTGTACGTTATTGAACAAATAACACTATATTCTGACCTAATGCGACATACAATAGGCTTACTAGATCATCAAAAATAACGTTAAAAATAGAAGCATTTGCCAGTCTCACCATTAAAGGGAATAATGGAAAATCTATTATAACCTCAAATTCGTTATTTTCAAGTAGTATTAATAACAAAGCAATCAAATAAAAAGCTTTAATTGCTGCACTTGGTCTTTTAGTTATAAGCAGTGTAATAGCTATAATGGACATATCACAAAGCTTTTATTTAAAGGTTTCAATGCCATTTATTTCTAATAACAGAGAACATCATGCTTCGATGGATAAGAGCAGAGACATGCAGGTGAACATGTTATGAAGATTTAAGAAATCTTCTTATGCTCACATCTATTACATGTCAGATTGGCAGTTGGTATATATAATTCTAGAACAAAGATTCGCAAAGATTTAGATTAGAAATTGCCTTGTGAATTAGTTCACCTAGCAGGATTTGCAGTGGAACAGATAATATTACAACACTGGAAGTAATTATTTTTGAGAAATTCACAAATGTGTTTTTCTGCAAGTAGAGAAAGTATAGTGTCATCCATTCCCCCTGTCCTTCTGAAGTTTGTCAATTGAATCTCAACAAGAAGCTCATAATCACCAAATCTATATCTAAAGTTAGTAGTATTCAATAGCTTCATAATTCCATGTGTCTCTATTATAAATCACAGGGGATTCTGGACACATTGTCATGTTAAGTCATTAAATCGCATAGTCATTAAATCAGAACAACGTGACTCTCTAAGACAATTAGTGAGTGATATTACTTGTCAATTTGTAATTATCAGGTGGGAATTGAGTCAGTATACACAGGCAATATTCTCTGATTATAAAAGCACAATTTATATTTTGATTACAGTTCTACATTTCTGACATTTCTAACTTTAAGGTTAGAATCACACATAAAGATTTAGGTGCAATTGTTGTAGCAGTCTTATGAGCAAATGTTACAATGGAAGGGAGAAGTAAAAGAAGGACCTATACATTTCTGCTGGATCCACTTCTTAATTTGGCTTATAAAAATAATAAAAAATTACATTTGTATTTTAAGCAAAAAGGGGTTATCTAATCTCATTTAATGGGTTAAATTGCAAAGTCTGCATCTGGCCAGCTTCACTTCCCCTGGGCCCCTGTTAGAAATATGAAAGAGAGTGCTGAGTTCGAGCCCAAAGCTCTACCATGTCTCTGACCCAATCTGTCAATCATCAGGAGGAAATTGCCTCCTACCAGCAATCGCAAAGCTGGGAGGCAGGGAAGTAATCATGCCTATGTAATGATAGTAACTTGAGACAACCACTGTAACATCATGTTGGCATCACCATTTAACTTATCTTCCATTGATATCAGAAACCTACTTTAAAGAAGAGATGGAATATGTGTTTTGCTTTTACTTGTTCACTAGAATCTAACATTGTTTAATTTTTAGTTATGGCTCCTTTTTTTCTTGAGCCATAGTCCTTTCTAACCAACTTGGCATGATCCTCAAGAGGACTGTCATAGAGAAATTATAAACACAGCACCTACTTGGCTAAAAAAAAGCCCCTAGATTTATATACAGGAAATAGAGGGTCATATCTCAGGAAGGACGTGGTACTGGAATAACAGCCAAACTACTCTAGATTAAGGAGAACACCAATACTTACAACAGGTAAAAAAAATAAAGTGACAAGAACTTTAAAGGGAATCTGTCAGGTCTACTAACACTGTTAACCCCTTCAACTTGAAGTCTGTTTTCATCTTCTTTATAGACAACTTTTTTAAATTCTGACCATTGTCACTTTATGATTAGTGATGAGTGAGTGTGATCACCACTGCTTGATACTCGATCGAGCATCAGGGTGCTTGGCTATGATGAACACTACTCGATCGAGTATTGCGAGTGCTTAAGTGCCATGCCCAAGTCCCCGCCCTGTATGCTTGGCACCTGTTAAACAGGCAATGGACATGCGGGAAATACCGACATACACAGTAATGCTGTAGTCATGTTGGATACTGGTATTATTGTGATTGCCATGGGGTCTTACAGTTGTGCCCAAAAGTTTACATACCCCTGCAGAATTTTTGCTTTCCTGGCCTTTTTCGATAGAATATAAATGATGACATCAAAATGTTTTCTCCACTCATAGTTAGTGGTTGGGTGAAGCCATTTATTGTCAAACTACTGTTTTCTCTTTTTAAATCAGAATGACAACCCAAAACATCCAAATGACCCTGACCAAAAGTTTACATACCCCATTTCTTAATACTGTGTATTGCTTCCTCTACCATCAATGACAGCTTGAAGTTTTTTGTTGTAGATGTGCATGAGGTTCTTTATTTTCTCAGATGATAAAGCTGCCCACACTTCTTGGCAAAAAGCCTCCAGATCCTGTAAATTACTGGGCCTGAGATCTCCCCAGAGTGGCTCAATGATATTGAGGTCAGGAGACTCAGAGGGCCACTCCAGAGCCTTCATTTTGTTCTGCTGTAGCCAATGACAGGTCGACTTGGCCTTGAATTTTGGATCGTTGTCATGTTGGAACATCCCAGTACGTTCCATATGCAGCTTCCAGGCTGATGAGTGCAAATTTGCCTCTAGTATTTGCTGATAACGCTGCATTCATCTTTCCTTCAAATTTGACCACGTTTCCTGTGCATTTGTATCTCACACATCCCCAAAACATCAGCAATCCACTTCTGTGCTTTAGAGTATGAATGGTGTTCCTTTCATCTTAGGCCTTGTTCAATTTTGGTCTCATTACTCCAAATTACCTTGTTCCAGAAGTTTTGAGGCTTGTCTCTGTGCTGTTTTGCATATTGTAGGCAAGATACTTTGTGGCATTTGTGCAGTAATGGCTTTCCTCTGGCGACTCGATCATGCAGCCCATTTTTCTTCAAGTGCCTCCTTATTTTGCATCTTGAAATAGCCACACCGCTAGTTTTCAGAGAGTCCAGTATTTCAGCTTATGTCATTTGTGGGTTTTTCTTTGCATCCCGAACAATTTTCCTGGCAGTCGTGGACAAAATATTTGTTGGTCTACCTGACCATGGTTTGTTTTTACAGAGCTCCTGACTTTCTATTTGTTAATCACAGTTTGAACGCTGCTGACTGGCATTATCAATTCCTTATATATCTTTTTGTATCCCTTTCCTGTTTCGTACAGTTCAACTACCTTTTCCCGTAGATCCATTGACAATTCTTTTGCTTTCCCCTCGACTTACAATCCAGAAATGTCAGTGGCCGGATGCAAGATGCTAGATTCTTCTAGGTTATGTAAACATTTGAGCAGAACTGTATATAGGGTCTTATATAAGGCCCGGTGATGTGATGCTCGTCACACTGTCCACAGGAAGCAGTTCAGGGTGAGTTTTAATAGGAGGGAAAGTGTATTTCAGAGCAGGCATATAGTCAGGGTTTATTGCATTACAATTCTCGTAAAGGTATATTGTGGCTGCAAACTAAACACAAAAACCATTTTCAGGGCTACATATTTTCCTTTCTGTAGTAAAACCACAATTATCTGCATTCAGTGGAGAGAAAGCTTTGGATTAGAGGTGTCTAGGCATGGTTTAATTTTGCTATTGTTAAACAGTAAAAAATATATATCCAAGGGAACAAATAGTGCATACACATAACCCTTTTAAACACTGATATCTATTAATTAATTTTAAAAAGGCACCTAATCCCAATAGTGCACAACAAAAAACATGCAGAGACAACTACAATTATAAGTTGGATCAGACCACAGTGATAGTCTGTTTTTTTATATGCATGCATTTTTAAATTTGCTATTGTAGTACCGCTGCTGCACCATTAAAACAACAGTCCTTTAGAGGGCTAAATATTTTCCTTTCTGTAGTAAAACAGCTGTTAGGCTGCTTTCACACATCAGTTTTTTGCCTTCAGTCACAATCCGTCGAATGTTGAAAAAAATGGATACAGCTACTTGGATCCTAAAAAAATCGGAGCATGCTCAGTTAAAAAAAAGGAATCCATCACCGGATTCCGTCATTTGACAGATCCGGCGCCACAGGGTTCCATTCCAGCAAACAACAAACAGCGATGGATCCGCCGCTGTCCGTTTTTTCAACGGACACAAAAACGTTACTATGTTCATTTTCTCCGGCTGCCGGAAAAACAATTTTCAATGGATCTGGAAAAACACGGATGAAACATGAGGCCATCCATCGCAATCCGTCGCTGATAGAAGTCTATGAGAAAAAAAACAGATCCGGCGGCAACTTTTGCCGGATACGTTTTTTTCAAAATTTGCCGGATTGTGACTGAGGCAAAAAACTGATGTGTGACAGCAGCCTTACCTGCATTCAGTGGAGGGTTAGTTTTGAATTAGAGGCATATAGGAAGGGTCTATTATTTGTATTTGTATACTGCTGCTGCACCGTCAAAACAATAGTCTTTAACAGGGTTAAATATTTTCTTTTCGGCAGTAAAACCATTGTTTCCTGCATTCAATGGAGGGATAGTGTTGGATTAGAAGCATCTACATAGGGTTTAATACTGCTATTGCAGTACTTATATACCACTGCTGCACCGTTAAAGGAAAAGGCCTTTTCAAGGCTAAATATTTTATTTTCCCTATTAATACTGGAAAGTTTGCAAGCATAGAAATACTGTATATACAGTAACTAATTTAAAATGCACTAGGCGTGCGGTAAAGGACAGGAAAATTTATGTAAGGCTAATGGTGCATGCAGAGACCGTGGACCAGGTGAAACTGTGCCTGCTGCATGAGCACAACAAACACGCTCATCCATGAGACCTAGTTTCCTGTCCCATTTTGCAGGGTGGTGCATGACATCACTCTTTAAGCCAGAACAGTGCAAACAGGTGTTCGGTTGGATGGCAGATAATGCTTCCAGTATGTTTCCCAGGACCACCATGTTTTCTACTAGTCCAGTCTCACAAGCCAAGAGTCTGGACCACATATTAATCACACTAATGCTCCTTTTCCCCAGTGGCGAATCCCAGGAGACGAGTGGCCCCACACTCGGACACTCCAAGGAGCTCTTTATATGTCCATTTAATGATTCTGACCTCTCGCCCTGCATATTTCAAAAGAGACATGAGGTGCTTGTGCATAGTAATGCCCAAATATTTGAACAGCCAACAGGTAGATGATGATGAGACACAGTTTCCAACAAGTGATGTTGTTAAGGCAACAAGTCAGGAGGAACAGACTGCGGAAGTGGAAGACAAGGTGTTGGAAGATGAATTCACTGACCCAACCTAGGAAGGTGCCATGTAGAACAAGGCCAGCAGCCAGAGGGAGAGGAATCTACATCAATGCATCATGCAGTAACAGGCAATGGAGTGGTCAGAGGGAAAAGGCAGGCAAATGTTCCCAGAGCATCCCCATGCAGCAAGTATCCAAGCCAAGGGTTATGTGTTCCCCAGATGAAAGAATGGTCACTTGAAAAGTGTGCCATGCCAAGATTAGCAGGGAACAGACCACTGCTGGCCTGACCACCACCAGCATGTTTAGGCACGTCATCAAAGCACCCAACTATGCAGGCCGACAGCCTGGGTTCACAATCAGTGTCTGTAGGTGACACCAATGCCTCTTCCTCTGCGCTATGTGTTTGCCAATTCCCTGTCCATGACACAGACATGGATGCCTCCCACCCTGCACCTCTCGTTGCACATTCGCATGCACAATCAGCAACCACATCCAATTCCTTCCCCCAGTGCGTCATTCAGCACATGTGCTGGCAAAATCAAGGATTGTGATCCCCAGTTCCATCTGGGTTTCCTCCACTTCTTACACCAGTTACTGCAGCCCCTCCTCCTCCATCTCCAAATTATCATCCATATCAGTTGCAAGCTGGAGGCACTGCAGCACAGCCATGTTGAAGTGGCAACTGGAACTTCTGAAATTAGTTTGATTAGGTGTCAAACAGCACACCATCGCAGAGTTGTTGAAAGGCCAGACAGATCTGTAATTCTCACTACTGAACCTACTACTAGGCATGGTCGTGTGTAATGATGGTCATAATCTGATGGAGACTCTGAAGCTTGGCGAGCACACACATGTACCATGCCTGGCCCATGTGGTTAACTTAGTGGTTCAGTGTTTTTTTAAAACTTGTCTATATCTGCCTGAGTTACTTGTAAAGGTATTCCATTAGTTTGCCCATTTCTGCAAGTCAGTTTCAGCTGCTATCAGTCTGGCAGGGCTGCAACAGCGCTTGCAAGTGCCAGCTCACCGACAGATATGGGACATGACCACGTGCTAAAGATCCACATTACATACGTTGGCAAGACTTTGTAAGCAGCAGAGGGCAGTAACTCATTACCAGCTACAACATGCCCATTGGTATGCCGGTCAACCTCCACACAACTGACGAGTGGGCATGGATGTCTGACATCTGTGAGGTTCTCTAAAACTTTGAGGAATCAACCATGATGGTGAACGGCGATGATGCCATAATCAGCGTAACCTTCCTGCTTCTGTGTCTACTCAAACACTCGCAGCTCACAATTAAAGAGGAAGCTTTGCATGTGGACCAGGTGGAGATGGAGGAAGAAAGTGCACAGGGTGATACTGCCAAGCTTAGTCTCATCTCATTTTATCATCAAAAATTTGGAGACAATAAAGGGGGAAGATGAGGCTGAGGTGGAGGAAGAACAGGAGATAGTTGCCTGTGCTACAGAGGGTACTACCCACACCAGCTTCATCCGTCTGACCAGCGTAAATGAGCTGGAAAAGGAGGTGGAGAGGGAGGAGGAGGATATGGAGATTCATCCTCCCGGTGGGGACAGGGAAGGCTTGACTGTTGGGTGTCTGGTACACAAGGAGAACCATTTGACTTTTGGCTTGAATAGATAGCGGACACCATGTTGTGTTTGCAGAGCCTCTGATGTACCTACACAGTGGAAACCCCTGCAACTGACACCATTTTGAAACAGCACCCCCCAAGGAATTTATGTAGAGATGTGTTGAGCACATTGGTGCCTCACAGAATTTGATAATGTTGAGCCATGAAAATGAGAATTAAGATTTTTCCCACAAAAATGTTGCTTGAGCCCCATTTTTTTCATTTTCACAAGGGTGGTAGGAGAAAATTGACCCCAAAATTTATTGTGCAATTTCTTCTGAGTACACCGATACCCCAATGTCTGGTGGGAAAATACACTTATCTACACTTTAAAAAATATTTTAACAACATTTTTAATAACTTTTTTCTCCTTTTTACCTGGTCTCTCCGTAAGACATCAACTTTCCCTTCTCTGATCGCCAATCTAATACTCTGCAATGCTCTTGAATGGCAGGACATTTGATTAGTCATTTGTACAGATGCCAGATGCGTGTAAGGTCCTGATGTCAGCATGACCTTACAGGCCACCAGACTTAGTTATCCCTACAGCCATTATTTGGCCTAGGGTCATTATAGAGACCATAAGCACAACGCAATTGCAATTGCATTTTGCCGATTGGAGCAGAGAGGGAGCTCCCTTCCTCTGTAAGGTGATCGCTGCTGCTGTCAATATTGACAGCGGCATCAGAGAGGTTAAACACATTTGATCAGTGCCAGCACAGGTGATATAGCGTGTCAGTTATGATATGCAGGTGACACCAGCTGCAAGAGAGTCAATGCGATTGTCAATCTGCACATGTACGCTGCGCTGTACATATACGTCGGATGATGATAAGGGGTTAAAAGCGTTATGAAGGTGCCTGGCTCCAGTACTGAAAGTGAGGCACCCAGGAGAAAATGAACTTCATTTCCCCAGGAAACCACTAGTTTTCAGTCATGCAAGGGTGCCCACGGCAATTATAGTTACTGCTCAAAGCCCTGAGAGCGGCAGCAGAATGTACGTTCTAGCACTGACTGGCAGACAACTCAGTGCAGAGCCAGCTGGCAGTACTATGAGGGGTGACCAGGGTCGGACTGGCCCACCGGAGAACCGTAGGATTCTTCGGTGGGCCCAGGTACTGACACCTGCTGGCATATGGGCCAGCAGCTGCCTAGGGCCCCCACTGCTCCAGGGGCCCCCCAGCCAGTGGAGTGTCACTACTAGCAGCACACCTAGCTGCTATGGGGCCCCTGAGTCAAGGGGGGCCCTCCTGGTGCCAGAGAACAGCAGATGGACAGGAGCCTGTCCCCACTGCTAAAGAGAAATTAATATTCACGCTTCCCCACGCCCCCATGGGCATGGAGAGGAGTGAATACCATTTCACTTTAATGGCGGGCAGCATTAGCCGCAGGCTGAGGCTAACACCGCCCGCTGCTGCTGCTGAATGGGGGGCCCCAGTGGTTGGCCCCTAAAGGGCGGCAATTCTTGATTGCGATCCCTGCAGCTTGGGACCAGAGAGGAGCTGCAGGGATCGACGCCGTCCTCCTTCCTGCCCGGCACTTCCTGTCTGACTCAGCATGGCTGGATGATGTAATCATTCACCGGGACTGTTTCAGAGAGAAGGTTGCACGGATGTGCTGCGGCTGCTGGGAACGTGCGGAGAGGTAAGTGGGTGCTGTGTGTGTGCAGCTGTATGTGTGCCTGTGTGTTCATCTCTGCCTGCCTGCATGTGTGTCCCTGCCTCCGTGTGTACAACTGTGTGTGTGGGGGAGTCAATGATGGTGATGGTGCTGGAGGCAATGATGATGGTGGTGGGGGCATTGATGATGGTGCTGGAGGCAATGATGATCGTGCTGAAGGCAATGATTATGGTGGTGGGGCAATGATGATGGTGCTGGAGGCAATGATGATGGTGGTGGGGCAATGATGATGGTGCTGGAGGCAATGATGATGGTGGTGGGGGCAATGATGATGATGGTGGTGGGGCAATGATGATGATGGTGCTGGAGTCAATGATGATGGTGGTGGGGACAATGATGATGGAGCTGGAGGCAATGATGATGTGCTGGGGGCAATGATGATGGTGGTGGAGGCAATTATGATGGTGGTGGGGGCAATGATGATGTGCTGGAGGCAATGATGGTGGTGGGGGCAATAATGATAGTGCTGGAGGCAATTATGGTGGTGGGGCAATGCTGTTGGTGCTAGAGGCGATGATGATGGTGCTGGAGGCAATCATGATGGTGGTGGGGCAATGATGATGGTGCTGGAGGCAATGATGATGGTGCTGGAGGCAATGATGATGGTGGTGGGGGCAATGATGATGGTGCTGGAGGCAATGATGATGGTGCTGGATGCAATAATGATGTGGTGGGGCAATGATGATGGTGCTGGAGGCAATGATGATGGTGGGGGCAATGATGATGATGGTGCTGGAGGCAATGATGATGGTGGGGGTAATGATGATGCTGGTGGTGGGGCAATGATGATGGTGGTGGGGGCAATGATGATGATGGTAGTGGGGGCAGCAATGATGGTGCTGGAGGCAATGATGATGGTGCTGGAGGCAATGATGATGGTGGTGGTGGCAATGATGATGGTGGTGGGGGTAATGATGATGATGGTGGTGGGGCAATGATGGTGGTGGGGGAAGCAATGATGATGGTGGTGGGGGAGGCAATGATGATGATGGTGGTGGGGAAGCAATGATGGTGGTGGGGAGGCAATGATTATGGTGGTGGTGGGGGAGGCAGTGATGATGGTGGTGGGGAAGAAAGCAATGATGGTTGTGGTGTAAAGGACAAAGATGGTGGTGGTGGTGGAAAGGACAATTGTGGTGGGGGAGGAAGCAACGATAGAGGTGGTAATGATTACAATGGTGGAGGGAAGAACAATGATGATGGTGGAGGGGGCTGCATTATAACCTTTCAGGGGGCTGCATTATACCCTATGAGGGGGCTACATTATAATTCTGTGGGGGGCTGCATTATTCTCTGAGGGGGCTACATCATACTATATGAGGGGAGCTGCATTATGCCCTATGAGGGGCTACAGTATATTCTATGGGTGGCTGCCTTATGAAGGGGTTGCATTATACTCTGAGGAGCTACATTATATTCTGTGGAGGGGCTGCATTATACCTTATGAGGGGGTTGCATTATATTTTGTGGGGTGCTGTATTATACCCTATGAGGGGGGCAGCATTATATTCCATGAGGGAGGCTACATTATATTCTATGAGGGAGCTGCATTATATTCTATGGGGGACTGCATTATATTCTGTGGGCCCAAGGTGCTCCAGTCCGATGCTGGGTGACTATAATTGCTCTGGGCACACCTTCATGACAGAAAGCTTGTGGTTCCCTGGAGAAATAAAGTTCATTTTCTCCCAGGTGCCGCTCTTTCAGTATAGCTGCTGGGCATCTTTATGATGATATTAGGCTGCAGATAAATCCTGTATATGCAGGTTAATAGATTTATGGGACCTGAAAGGTTCCCTTTTATGATACTTCATTTGCTGACTGGGTACTTCCCTTTCTGGAGAAGCCTCACACGTCAGAGGCTATTGCTGTGTGACAGTCATCACTATGCAATCTTTGAGTACTTCTTTATATGAACTTCTTCCATCTATCCCCACCCCTTATCAGGTAAAATGGACCTGTCAATCAGGAAGGGAAGGATGCTGCTAGATAGGAAATGTAGCATTAGGTCAGGGTCACACTAGAGTTTTACGGACGTATGAGAGGCGCAAAAACAACGCATTGCACATGGACCAATGATTCTCTATGGGGCAGCTTCTATCTGGCTTATATTTCGCAGCCGTATATAAGGGCCGTAGAAAATCGCATCGTGCTGCGTTTGTCAGCGTATTGCACAAAAAATCTGCCAATTAAAGTCTATGGGGGTGAGAAAAATATGAATTACACACGGACCATCAGTGTGACTTGCGAGAATTACGCAGCAGTGTTCTATAGAAAAGCCGGTAATTCAGCGCGGTGCACAGTAAAATCACACCGACAGGTTAGAAAAGAATAGATAGAATAAATGTCTACACATAGTATAGGTATAGATATACAGTATATATATATGTCATTGAGACACACACACATATATATATACTAGATGTTTCGGCACGCTCATTGCTATCTAATTAACGCTGCTGGTGATTAAACTAAAGTAAATAATGAGTAAAAGCTCACAGACACAAAAAGAGGACATAAAAATCCTCCAGAAAATTGGAAAAAAAATTACAGAGAAAAAAGCAGAGATGATTACCTGCTGAAGCCTCCAAACAAATGCACCAGCAGGGCGCATCGGACCCGAATAATGATGGCAAAAACACAGGTGCAAAAAATACCGATGAAACAACCACTTTCAATCCAGTGTTGGCTGTTTGGCATTAGTGCACAGAAAGATAAGCGATAATAGTATGTATGTGGCATTGTTCACACAGGCAATGCAGAGCATCTGGTTTACAGTCCATTAATAACGCACATACAGGCGGGCTGCCCAGTGCTACAAAAGGCATGCTGTGTGAATAGAGGCCTACAGTTTACAGAGCCATCTTGGTCCGACTGCGCCCTGCAAAATTATTTATTTTTTCTTTGCACTTTATCTTGCAGGGCGCAGTCAGACCAAGATGGCTCTGTAAACTGTAGGCCTCTATTCACACAGCATGCATTTTGTAGCACTGGGCAGCCCGCCTGTATGTGCGTTAGTAATAGGCTGTAGACCAGATGCTCTGCATTGCTTGTGTGAACAATGCCACATACAGACTATTATTGCTTATCTTTTTGTGCACTAATGCCAAACAGCCAACACTGGATTGAAAGTGGTTGTTTCATCGATATTTTTTGCACCTGTATTTTTGCCATCATTAATCGAGTCCGATGCGCCCTGATGGTGCATTTGGTTGGAGGCCTCAGCAGGTAACCATCTCTGCTTTTTTCTCTGTAAAGTAAATAATGACAACATTCAATAGCGCTTACGCAGGTGGTAAATTAACTTAAAAT
This sequence comes from Ranitomeya variabilis, assembly GCF_051348905.1. Classification (NCBI taxonomy): domain Eukaryota; kingdom Metazoa; phylum Chordata; class Amphibia; order Anura; family Dendrobatidae; genus Ranitomeya; species Ranitomeya variabilis. Next base: position 852,696,706 of record NC_135232.1, read on the forward strand.
GAAGTTAATAACAATAGTGTGGTGATGTGTTGGGGGCTGGATTATGTGTGCTGATGTGGGGGGGCAGGATTATGTGTGGTAATGGGGTGGGGGGGCGGGATTATGTGTGGTAATGGGGTGGGGGGGCGGGATTATGTGTGGTAATGGGGTGGGGGGCGGTATTATGTGTGGTAATGGGGTGGGGGGCAGGATTATGTGTGGTAATGGAATGGGGGGCGGGATTATGTGTGGTAATGGGTGGAGGGGCAGGATTATGTGTGGTAATGGGGTGGGGGGGCAGGATTATGTGTGGTAATGGGGTGGGGGGCAGGATTATGTGTGGTAATGTGGGGGGCAGGATTATGTGTGGTAATGTGGTGGGGGGCAGGATTATGTGTAGTAATGTGGTGGGCGGGTGGGATTTTGTGTAGTGCTGGGGTGGGGGGGGCAGGATTATGTGTGGTAATGGGGTGGGGGGGCAGGATTATGTGTGGTAATGTGGTGGGGGGCAGGATTATGTGTGGTAATGTGGTGGGGGGCAGGATTATGTGTAGTAATGTGGTGGGCGGGTGGGATTTTGTGTAGTGCTGGGGTGGGGGGGCGGGATTATGTGTGGTAATGGGGTGGGGGGGCAGGATTATGTGTGGTAATGTGGTGGGGGGCGGGATTATGTGTGGTGATGTGGTGGGCGGGCGGGATTATGTGTGGTGATGTGGTGGGCGGGCTAGTTTGTGTGGTAATGTGGTGGGGGGCGGGATTATGTGTGGCAATGTTTTATGTGTGGTAATATGGTGGGGGGGCGGGATTATGTGTGATAATGTGGTGGGGGGTGGAATTATCTATGGTAATGTGGAGGGGGGCGGGATTAAGTGTGGCAAAGTGGTGGGGGGCTGGATTATCTGTGGTAATGTGGTGGGGGGCGGGATTATGTGTGGCAATGTGGTGGGGGGCATGATTATCTTTGGTAATGGGGTGGGGGGCGGGATTATCTGTGGTAATTGGGTGGGGGACAGGATTATATGCGGTGATGTGGTGGGGGGCAGGATTATATGGGGTGGGGGGGCGGGATTATGTGTGGTGATGTGTTGGGGCGCGGGATTATTTGTGGTGATGTGGTGGGTGGGTGGGTTTATGTGCAGTAATGTGGTGGGGGGCGGGATTATGTGTGGTGATGTGGTGGGGGGTGGGATTATGTCTGGTGATGGGGTGGGGGGAGGGATTATGTGTGGTGATGGGTTGGGGGGCGGGATTATGTGTGTTGATGTGGTGGGGGGCAGGATTATATGGGGTGGGGGGGCAGGATTATATGGGGTGGGGGGACGGGATTATGTGTGGTGATGTGTTGGGGGCGCGAGATTATTTGTAGTGATGTGGTGGGTGGGCAGGTTTATGTGTAGTAATGTGGTGGGGGGCGGGATTATGTGTGGTGATGCGGTGGGGGGTGGGATTATGTGTGGTGATGTGGTGGGGGGCGGGATTATGTGTGGTGATGTGGTGGGGGGCGGGATTATCTGTGGTAATGTGGTGGGGGGCAGGATTATGTGTGGTAATATGGTGGGAGGCGAGATTATCTGTAGTAATGTGGTGGTGGTGGGATTATGTGGTAATGTGGTGGGGGGTGGGATTATCTGTGGTAATGAGGTGGGGGGTGGGATTCTCTGTGGTTTTGTGGTGGGGGGTGGGATTATGTGTGGTAATGGGGTGGGGGAGCGGGATTTTGTGTGATGATGCGGTGGGGGGCGGGATTATGTGTGGTAATGGGGTGGGGGTGCAGGATTATGTGTGGTAATGGGGTGGGGGCGGGATTATGTGTGGTGATGGGGTGGTGGGGTGGGATTATGTGTGGTGATGTGTTGCGGGCGTGGGATTATGAGTGGAGATGTGGTGGGGCGGGATTATGTGTGGTGATGTGGTGGGGGGCGGGATTATGTGTGGTAATGGGGTGGGGGGCGGGATTAAGTGTGGTGATGGGGTGGGGGGTGGGATTATGTGTGGTGATGGGGTGGTGGGCGGGATTATGTGTGGTGATGGGGTGTGGGGGTGGGATTATGTGTGGAGATGGGGTGGGGGGCATGATTATGTGTGGTGATGGGGTGGGGGGGTTGTATTATGTGTGGTGATGTGTTGGGGGCACAGGATTATGTGTGTTGATGTGGTGGGCGGGCGGGATTATGTGTGGTGATGTGGTGGGTGCGCGGGATTATGTGTGGTGATGTGGTGGGTGGGCGTAATTATCTGTGGTAATGTGGTGGGGGGCGGGATAAAGTGTGGTAATGTGGTTTGAGGCTGGATTATCTGTGGTAATGTGGCGGAGGGGCGGGATTATGTGTGGTAATGTGGTGGGGGGCATGATTATCTTTGGTAATGGGGTGGTGGGCGGGATTATCTGTGGTAATGGGGTGGAGGGCGGGATTATATGTGGTGATATGGTGGGGGGGCAGGATTATATGGGGTGGGGGTGCAGGATTATATGGGGTGGGGGGGATTATATGTGGTGATGGGGTGGGGGGACGGGATTATGTGTGGTAATGGGGTGGGGGGGCGGGATTATGTGTGGTAATGGGGTGGGGGGGCGGGATTATGTGTGGTAATGGGGTGGGGGGGCAGGATTATGTGTGGTAATGTGGTGGGGGGCGGGATTATGTGTGGTGATGTGGTGGGCGGGCGGGATTATGTGTGGTGATGTGGTGGGCGGGTGGGATTATGTGTGGCAATGTTTTATGTGTGGTAATATGGTGGGGGGGCGGGATTATGTGTGATAATGTGGTGGGGGGCGGAATTATCTGTGGTAATGTGGTGGGGGGCGGGAATATCTGTGGTGATGTGGTGGGTGGGTGGGATTATGTCTGGTGATGGGGTGGAGGGAGGGATTATGTGTGGTGATGGGTTGGGGGGTGGGATTATGTGTGTTGATGTGGTGGGGGGGCAGGATTATATGGGGTGGGAGGCAGGATAATATTGGGTGGGGGGGCGGGATTATATGGGGTGGGGGGGCGGGATTATGTGTGGTGATGTGTTGGGGGCGCGAGATTATTTGTGGTGATGTGGTGGGTGGGCGGGTTTATGTGTAGTAATGTGGTGGGGGGCGGGATTATGTGTGGTGATGTGGTGGGGGGTGGGATTATGTGTGGTGATGTGGTGGGGGGCGGGATTATGTGTGGTGATGTGGTGAGGGGCGGGATTATCTGTGGTAATGTGGTGGGGGGCAGGATTATGTGTGGTAATATGATGGGAGGCGGGATTATCTGTAGTAATGTGGTGGGGGAGGGATTATGTGGTAATGTGGTGGGGGGTGGGATTATCTGTGGTAATGACGTGGGGGTTGGGATTATGTGTGGTAATGGGGTGGGGGAGCGGGATTTTGTGTGATGATGTGGTGGGGGGCGGGATTATGTGTGGTAATGGGGTGGGGGTGCAGGATTATGTGTGGTAATGGGGTGGGGGTGGGATTATGTGTGGTGATGTAGTGGTGGGGCGGGATTATGTGTGGTGATGTGTTGCGGGCATGGGATTATGTGTGGTGATGTGGTGGGGCGGGATTATGTGTGGTTATGTGGTGGGGGGCGGGATTATGTGTTGTAATGGGGTGGGGGGCGGGTTTAAGTGTGGTGATGGGGTGGGGGGCGGGATTAAGTGTGGTGATGGGGTGGGGGGGTGGGATTAAGTGTGGTGATGGGGTGGTGTGCGGGATTATGTGTGGTGATGGGGTGGGGGGGCGGGATTATGTGTGGTGATGGGGTGGGGGGGCGGGATTATGTGTGGTGATGGGGTGGGGGGGTGGGATTATGTGTGGTGATGTGTTGGGGGCACAGGATTATGTGTGGTGATGTGGTGGGCGGGCGGGATTATGTGTGGTGATGTTTTGGGGGCACGGGATTATTTGTGGTGATGTGGTGGGGGGCGGAATTATGTGTGGTAATGTGGTGGGGGGCGGGATTATGTGTGGTAATGTGGTGGTGGGCCTGGATTATGTGTGGTGATGAGTTGGGGAGCGGGATTATGTGTGGTAATGTGGTGGGGGGCTGGATTATGTATGGCAATGCGGTAGGGGGGCGGGATTATCTGTAGTAATGTGGTGGGGGGCAGAATTATGTGTGGTAATGTTTTATGTGTGGTAATGTGGTGGGGGGCGGGATTATGTGTGGTAATGTGGTGGGGGGAGGGATTATCTGTGGTAATGTGGTGGGGGGTGAGATTAAGTGTGGTAATGTGGTGGGGGAGGGATTATCTGTGGTAATGTGATGGGGGGATTATGTGTGGTGATGTGGTGGGGGGCAGGATTATGTGTGGTGATGAGGTGTGTGGGTGGGTTTATGTGTAGTAATGTGGTGGGGGGCGGAATTATGTGTGGTGTTGTGGTAGGGGGGTGGGATTATGTGTGGTGATGGGGTGGGAGGGCGGTATTATGTGTGGTGATGGGTTGGGGGGTGGGATTATGTGTGGTGATGTGTTGGGGTCGTGGGATTATGTGTGGTAATGTGGTGGGGGGGCGGGATTATGTGTGGTAATGTGGTGGGGGGGCGGGATTATGTGTGGTGATGTGGTGGGTGGGCGGGATTATGTGTAGTGATGTGGTGGGGGGTGGGATTATGTGTGGTAATGTGGTAGGGGGCGGGATTATGTGTGGTAATGTGGTGTGGGGGAGGGATTATCTGTAGTAATGTGGTGGATGGGCCGGATCATGTGTGGTAATTTTTATGTGTGGTGATGTGGTGGGCAGGCTAGTTTATGTGTGGTAATGTGGTGGGGGGCGGGATTATGTGTGGCAATGTTTTATGTGTGGTAATATGGTGGGGGGGCGGGATTATGTGTGGTAATGTGGTGGGGGGATTATGTGTGGTAATGTGGTGGGGGGCGGGATTATGTGTGGTAATGTGGTGGGGGGCGGGATTATATGGGGTGGGGGGGCAGGATTACGTGTGGTGATGCGGGGGGCGGGATTATGTGTGGTGATGTGGTGGGGGGCGGGATTATGTGTTGTGATGTGGTGGGCGGGATTATGTGTGGTGATGAGGTGTGTGGGCGGGTTTATGTGTAGTAATGTGGTGGGGGCAGAATTATGTGTGGTGATGTGGTGGGGGTGGGATTATGTGTGGTGATAGTGTGGGGGGCGGGATTATGTGTGGTGATGGGTTGGGGGTGGGATTAAGTGTGGTGATGTGTTGGGGGCGTGGGATTATGTGTGGTGATGTGGTGGGGGGGCGTGATTATGTGTGGTGATGTGGTGGGTGGGCGGGATTATGTGTAGTGATGTGGTTGGGGATGAGATTATGTGTGGTAATGTGGTAGGGGGCGGGATTATGTGTGGTAATGTGTGGGGGAGGGATTATCTGTAGTAATGTGGTGTGGGGCGGGATTATGTGTGGTAATGTTTTATGTGTGGTAGTGTGGTTGGGGCGGCATTATGTGTGGTAATGTGGTGGGGCAGGATTGTTTGTGGTAATGTGGTGGGGGGCAGGATTATGTGTGGTAATGTGGTGGGAGGCGGGATTATCTGTAGTAATGTGGTGGGGGGGTGGGATTATGTGTGGTAATATGGTGGGGGTGGGATTATCTGTGGTAATGTGGTGGGGGCGGGATTATCTATGGTATTGTGGTGGGGGGGTGGGATTATGTGTGGTAATGGGGTGGGGGAGCGGTATTATGTGTGGTGATGCGGGGGGCGGGATTATGTGTGGTGATGTGGTGGAGGGGCGGGATTATGTGTGGTGATGTGGTGGGTGGGTGGGATTATGTGTAGTAATGTGGTGGGGGGCGGGATTATGTGTGGTGATGAGTTGGGGAGCGGGATTATGTGTGGTAATGTGGTGGGGGGCTGGATTATGTATGGCAATGCGGTGGGGGGGCGGGATTATCTGTAGTAATGTGGTGGGGGGCAGAATTATGTGTGGTAATGTTTTATGTGTGGTAATGTGGTGGGGGGCGGGATTATGTGTGGTAATGTGGTGGGGGGAGGGATTATCTGTGGTAATGTGGTGGGGGTGAGATTAAGTGTGGTAATGTGGTGGGGGGAGGGATTATCTGTGGTAATGTGATGGGGGGATTATGTGTGGTGATGTGGTGGGGGGCAGGATTATGTGTGGTGATGAGGTGTGTGGGTGGGTTTATGTGTAGTAATGTGGTGGGGGGCGGAATTATGTGTGGTTTTGTGGTAGGGGGGTGGGATTATGTGTGGTGATGGGGTGGGAGGGCGGTATTATGTGTGGTGATGGGTTGGGGGGTGGGATTATGTGTGGTGATGTGTTGGGGTCGTGGGATTATGTGTGGTAATGTGGTGGGGGGGCGGGATTATGTGTGGTGATGTGGTGGGTGGGCGGGATTATGTGTAGTGATGTGGTGGGGGGTGGGATTATGTGTGGTAATGTGGTAGGGGGCGGCATTATGTGTGGTAATGTGGTGTGGGGGAGGGATTATCTGTAGTAATGTGGTGGGTGGGCGGGATTATGTGTGGTAATGTGGTGGGCGGGCGGGATTTTGTGTGGTGATGTGGTGGGCAGGCTAGTTTATGTGTGGTAATATGGTGGGGGGGCGGGATTATGTGTGGTAATGTGGTGGGGGGATTATGTGTGGTAATGTGGTGGGGGGTGGGATTATGTGTGGTAATGTGGTGGGGGGCGGGATTATATGGGGTGGGGGGGCAGGATTATGTGTGGTGATAATTTGGGGGTGTGGCATTGTGTGTGGTGATGTGGTGGGGGGCGGGATTATGTGTTGTGATGTGGTGGGTGGGATTATGTGTGGTGATGAGGTGTGTGGGCGGGTTTATGTGTAGTAATGTGGTGGGGGCGGAATTATGTGTGGTGATGTGGTGGGGGTGGGATTATGTGTGGTGATAGTGTGGGGGGCGGGATTATGTGTGGTGATGGGTTGGGGGGTGGGATTAAGTGTGGTGATGTGTTGGGGGCGTGGGATTATGTGTGGTGATGTGGTGGGGGGGCGTGATTATGTGTGGTGATGTGGTGGGTGGGCGGGATTATGTGTAGTGATGTGGTTGGGGATGGGATTATGTGTGGTAATGTGGTAGGGGGCGGGATTATGTGTGGTAATGTGTGGGGGAGGGATTATCTGTAGTAATGTGGTGTGGGGCGGGATTATGTGTGGTAATGTTTTATGTGTGGTAGTGTGGTTGGGGCGGCATTATGTGTGGTAATGTGGTGGGGCAGGATTGTTTGTGGTAATGTGGTGGGGGGCAGGATTATGTGTGGTAATGTGGTGGGAGGCGGGATTATCTGTAGTAATGTGGTGGGGGGGTGGGATTATGTGTGGTAATATGGTGGGGCTGGGATTATCTGTGGTAATGTGGTGGGGGCGGGATTATCTATGGTATTGTGGTGGGGGGCTGGGATTATGTGTGGTAATGGGGTGGGGGAGCGGTATTATGTGTGGTGATGCGGGGGGCGGGATTATGTGTGGTAATGTGGTAGGGGGCGGCATTATGTGTGGTAATGTGGTGTGGGGGAGGGATTATCTGTAGTAATGTGGTGGGTGGGCGGGATTATGTGTGGTAATGTGGTGGGCGGGCGGGATTTTGTGTGGTGATGTGGTGGGCAGGCTAGTTTATGTGTGGTAATATGGTGGGGGGGCGGGATTATGTGTGGTAATGTGGTGGGGGGATTATGTGTGGTAATGTGGTGGGGGGTGGGATTATGTGTGGTAATGTGGTGGGGGGCGGGATTATATGGGGTGGGGGGGCAGGATTATGTGTGGTGATAATTTGGGGGTGTGGCATTGTGTGTGGTGATGTGGTGGGGGGCGGGATTATGTGTTGTGATGTGGTGGGTGGGATTATGTGTGGTGATGAGGTGTGTGGGCGGGTTTATGTGTAGTAATGTGGTGGGGGCGGAATTATGTGTGGTGATGTGGTGGGGGTGGGATTATGTGTGGTGATAGTGTGGGGGGCGGGATTATGTGTGGTGATGGGTTGGGGGGTGGGATTAAGTGTGGTGATGTGTTGGGGGCGTGGGATTATGTGTGGTGATGTGGTGGGGGGGCGTGATTATGTGTGGTGATGTGGTGGGTGGGCGGGATTATGTGTAGTGATGTGGTTGGGGATGGGATTATGTGTGGTAATGTGGTAGGGGGCGGGATTATGTGTGGTAATGTGTGGGGGAGGGATTATCTGTAGTAATGTGGTGTGGGGCGGGATTATGTGTGGTAATGTTTTATGTGTGGTAGTGTGGTTGGGGCGGCATTATGTGTGGTAATGTGGTGGGGCAGGATTGTTTGTGGTAATGTGGTGGGGGGCAGGATTATGTGTGGTAATGTGGTGGGAGGCGGGATTATCTGTAGTAATGTGGTGGGGGGGTGGGATTATGTGTGGTAATATGGTGGGGCTGGGATTATCTGTGGTAATGTGGTGGGGGCGGGATTATCTATGGTATTGTGGTGGGGGGCTGGGATTATGTGTGGTAATGGGGTGGGGGAGCGGTATTATGTGTGGTGATGCGGGGGGCGGGATTATGTGTGGTGATGTGGTGGAGGGGCGGGATTATGTGTGGTGATGTGGTGGGTGGGTGGGATTATGTGTAGTAATGTGGTGGGGGGCGGGATTATGTGTGGTGATGGGGTGGGGGGCGGTATTATGTGTGGTAATGTGGTGGGGGGGCAGGATTATCTGTGGTAATATAGTGGGGGCGGGATTATGTGTGGTAATGTGGTGGGGGGCGGGATTATCTGTGGTAATGTGGTGGGGGGCCGGATTATGTGTGGTAATGTGGTGGGGTGGCGGGATTATGTGTGGTAAAGTGGTGGGGGGGCGGGATTATGTGTGTTAATGTGGGGGGGCGGGATTATGTGTGGTAATGTGGTATGGGGGCAGGATTATGTGTGGCAAAGTGGGGGGCGGGATTATGTGTGGTAATGTGGTGGGGGGCAGGATTGTCTGTGGTAATGTGGTGGGGGGCGGAATTATCTTTGGTAATGTGGTGGAGGCGGGATTATGTGTATTAATGTGGTGGGGTGGCGGGATTATGTGTGGTGATGTGGTGGGGGGGCAGGATTATGTGTGGTAAAGTGGGGGGCGGGATTATGTGTGGTAATGTGGTGGGGGTGGGATTATGTTTGGTAATGTGGTGGGGGGGTGGGATTATGTGTGGTAATGTGGTTGGGGGTGGGATTATGTGTGGTAATGTGGTGGGGGCGGGATTATGTGTGGTAATGTGGTGGGGGACGGGATTATGTGTGGTAATGTGGTGGGGGGCGGGATTATGTGTGGTAATGTGGTGGGGGCAGGATTATCTGTATTAATGTGGTGGGGGCGGGATTATGTGTGGTAATGTGGTGGGGGGCGGGATTATGTGTGGTAATGTGGTGGGGGTGGGATTATGTTTGGTAATGTGGTGGGGGGGTGGGATTATGTGTGGTAATGTGGTTGGGGGCGGGATTATGTGTGGTAATGTGGTGGGGGGCGGGATTATGTGTGGTAATGTGGTGGGGGTGGGATTATGTTTGGTAATGTGGTGGGGGGGTGGGATTATGTGTGGTAATGTGGTTGGGGGCGGGATTATGTGTGGTGATGTGGTGGGGGGTGGGATTATGTGTGGTAATGGGGTGGGGGGATTATATGTGGTGATGTGATGGCGGCGGGTTTATGTGTGGTGATGTGGTGGGGGGCGGGATTATGTGTGGTGATGGGTTGGGGGACGGGATTATGTGTGGTGATGTGGTGGGGGGCGGGATTTGTGGGGGGCAGGATTGTGTGTGGTGATGTGGTGCGGATTGTGTGTGGTAATTTGGTGGGGGGCAGGATTATGTGTGGTGATGTGGTGGGGGGCGGAGCTACTGTGCAGGGGGCGGGATTAGGCGGGAGTAATCACTATGCCTCTTATATACATAGATATATATATATATTGAAAGAAAGGAGTATAACGGAGCAAAGGAATAGTATAAATATAATTTATTATTTTACAAAAAAATAGTGCATAGATACATACTAGTGATACAAAAAGGATGGTAGAAAATAGAGTGAGTCTCCACCAGTAGCCACACCGCCCCAATAAGTATCCCACATAGAAGATAATAATAGGAGGAAAGCAGCCACATGTGCACACTGGGTTACCCCGGGGGGAACTAGTATACCTCCCGCAGTGTAAAATACCGGTAACCAGGCGGCGCTTACCAAAGGAATGTGCAGAGGCGGTGTGTACCGGGCAGGATTCAATCCATAAAGGTCCCCGACGCGCGTTTCGCTGATGCGAGTGTTCGGCTTTCTCAAGGGGAGGTGATATATATATATATATATATATATAAATTTAATACAGAGCTAGATAGCATAAAAGCCGGTAATTCAATTGCGGGCTTTTGCTATCTCCTTATCAAACCCGACAGGATATGAGACATGGTTTACATACATAGTTACATAGTTACATAGTTATTAAGGTTGAAGGAAGACTGTAAGTCCATCTAGTTCAACCCATAGCCTAACCTAACATGCCCTAACATGTTGATCCAGAGGAAGGCAAAATTGTTGATCCAGAGGAAGGCAAAATAAACCCATGTGGCAAAGAGTAACTCCACCATGGGGAAAAAAATTCCTTCCCGACTCTACATACGGCAATCAGACTAGTTCCCTGGATCAACGCCTTATCAAGGAATCTAGTGTATATACCCTGTAACATTATACTTTTCCAGAAAGGTATCCAGTCCCCTCTTAAATTTAATTAATGAATCACTCATTACAACATCATACGGCAGAGAGTTCCATAGTCTCACTGCTCTTACAGTAAAGAATCCGCATCTGTTATTATGCTTAAACCTTCTTTCCTCCAGACGTAGAGGATGCCCCCTTGTCCCTGTCTCAGGTCTATGATTAAAAAGATCATCAGAAAGGTCTTTGTACTGTCCCCTCATATATTTATACATTAAAATAAGATCACCCCTTAGTCTTCGTTTTTCCAAACTAAATAGCCCCAAGTGTAATAACCTATCTTGGTATTGTAGACCCCTCAGTCCTCTAATAACCTTGGTCGCTCTTCTCTGCACCCGCTCCAGTTCAGCTATGTCTTTCTTATACACCGGAGACCAGAACTGTGCACAGTATTCTAAGTGTGGTCGAACTAGTGACTTGTATAGAGGTAAAATTATGTTCTCCTCATGAGCATCTATGCCTCTTTTAATACATCCCATTATTTTATTTGCCTTTGTAGCAGCTGCCTGACACTGGCCACTGAATATGAGTTTGTCATCCACCCATATACCCAGGTCTTTTTCATTGACGGTTTTGCCCAGAGTTTTAGAATTAAGCACATAGTTATACATCTTATTACTTCTACCCAAGTGCATGACCTTACATTTATCCCCATTAAAGCTCATTTGCCATTTATCAGCCCAAGCTTCTAGTTTACATAAATCATCCTGTAATATAAAATTGTCCTCCCCTGTATTGATTACCCTGCAGAGTTTAGTGTCATCTGCAAATATTGAAATTCTACTCTGAATGCCCCCTACAAGGTCATTAATAAATATGTTAAAAAGAAGAGGGCCCAATACTGACCCCTGTGGTACCCCACTGCTAACCGCAACCCAGTCCGAGTGTGCTCCATTAATAACCACCCTTTGTTTCCTATCCCTGAGCCAGCTCTCAACCCACTTGCACATATTTTCCCCTATCCCCATTACTCTCATTTTATGTAACAACCTTTTGTGTGGCACCGTATCAAAAGCTTTGGAAAAGTCCATATACACTACGTCCACTGGGTTCCCTTGGTCCAGTCCGGAACTTACCTCTTCATAGAAGCTGATCAAATTAGTCTGACATGAACGGTCCCTAGTAAACCCGTGCTGATACTGGGTCATAAGGTTATTCCTCTTCAGATACTCCAGTATAGTATCCCTTAGAATGCCCTCCAGGATTTTACCCACAGTAGAGGTTAAGCTTACTGGCCTATAATTACCGAGTTCAGTTTTTGCCCCTGTTTTGAATATTGGCACCACATTTGCTATACGCCAGTCCTGTGGTACAGACCCTGTTATTATGGAGTCTTTAAAGATTAAAAATAATGGTCTATCAATGACTGTACTTAGTTCCTGCAGTACTCGGGGGTGTATCCCATCCGGGCCCGGAGATTTGTCAATTTTAGTTATTTTTAGACGCCGCTGTACTTCCTGCTGGGTTAAGCAGGTGACATTTAATGGGGAATTTTTATCACTAGTCATTTTGTCTGCCATGGGATTTTCTTTTGTAAATACTGATGAAAAAAAGTCATTTAGCATATTGGCTTTTTCCTCATCCTCATCCACCATTTCCCCCAGATTATTTTTAAGGGGGCCAACACTGTCATTTTTTAGTTTCTTACTATTTATATAGTTAAAGAATATTTTGGGATTATTTTTACTCTCTCTGGCAATGAGTCTCTCTGTCTCAATCTTTGCTGCCTTGATTTGCTTTTTACAGAATTTATTTAATTTTCTGTATTTATTTAATGCCTCCTCACTACCTACTTCCTTTAATTCTCTAAATGCTTTCTTTTTGTCCCTTATTGCGCCCCTTACAGCTCTATTTAGCCATGTTGGTTTCCTCCTATTTCTAGTATGTTTATTCCCATACGGTATATACTGTGCACAGGTCCTATCCAGGATGCTAATAAACGTCTCCCATTTTCTTTGTGTATTTTTGTGTCTCAGGATATCGTCCCAGTTAATTGCACCAAGATCCTCTCTCATCCGTTGGAAATTTGCCCTCCTGAAGTTTAGTGTCCTTGTCACCCCCCTACTACCCATCTTATTAAAGGTTACATGAAAACTTATTATTTTGTGATCACTATTCCCCAAGTGACCCCCAACCCTTATATTTGATATGCGGTCTGGCCTGTTGGTTAATATTAGGTCTAGCAGTGCCCCCCTCCTTGTTGGGTCCTGAACCAGTTGTGAAAGGTAATTGTCTCTCATAGTTGTCAAAAACCGATTACCTTTGCTGGAACTGCAGGTTTCTGTTCCCCAATCTATTTCAGGGTAGTTGAAGTCCCCCATAATAATGACTTCTCCTTGAGTCGCAGCTTCATCTAATTGCTTTACGAGGATATTCTCCATTGCTTCCATTATTTTTGGAGATTTATAACAAATCCCTATCAGTAATTTATTATTTTTCCCCCTCCCCTTATCTCCACCCACAGGGACATTTTCATTAAATTCACCTATATTATCACGCAGGATGGGTTTTAAGGAAGATTTACATATAGGCACACCCCTCCCCCTCGCTTATCTGTACGGTCATTTCTGAACAGGCTATAGCCCTGCAAGTTAACAGCCCAGTCATGGCTCTCATCCAGCCACGTCTCAGATATCCCCACCATGTCATAATTATGCTCCAACAACATTAGTTCTAATTCATCCATTTTGTTGGCGAGGCTTCTGGCATTAGTATACATGCACTTGATGTTACTCTCTGTACCTCTATTCTTTCTTAAATTATTAACTGTTCTAACCCCACCCCCCATGCCACCGCCACCCCCAACTTCCTTATTTGTGCCCAGGTCTCTATCTGCACTATCTTCTCCTCCTATAAAATGAATACCCTCCCCCCCAATCCCTAGTTTAAACACTCCTCCAACCTTCTAACCATTTTCTCCCCCAGCACAGCTGCCCCTTCCCCATTGAAGTGCAGCCCGTCCCTAGCGTAGAGCCTGTAGCCAACTGAGAAGTCGGCCCAGTTCTGCAGGAACCCAAACCCCTCCTTCCTACACCAATTCTTGAGCCACTTATTAACCTCCCTAATCTCCCGTTGCCTCTCTGGCGTGGCACGTGGTACAGGCAGTATTTCGGAAAATACCACGTTGGAGGTCCTTGCTTTCAGCTTGCAGCCTAATTCCCTGAAATCATCTTTAAGGACCTTCCACCTACCTCTAACTTTGTAATTTGTGCCAATGTGCACCATGACCGCTGGGTCCTCACCAGCCCCTCCCAGTAATCTGTCCACCCAATCAGCGATGTGTCGGACTCGAGCGCCAGGTAGGCAGCACACCGTCCGACGATCCCTGTCTTTGTGACAGATTGCCCTATCTGTTCCCCTAATAATTGAGTCCCCCACTACCAGTAGTAAAGAGTTAATAATACACACACATTATGAATAAAGTATTTTAATGAAATAAATACACATATGGGGTTTTAAAATCTTTATTGTATGCTTAATCCACCTGAAGATTCAGAAAAATACCCACGCTAGAGTTCATATGAGTTTATGCCAGCAGGGGGCGCATCACCTCAAGTCTATGATGCTATGTTCCCCTGCATTCCATTCATTCCCCAGTTTTTGGATTGGATTAATAATGGATAGGTGTCTTATTGACATCTCTCCATTATTAACCAGGCTTAGTGTCACCTTACATTAGCATGGTGACATTAACCCTTTATTACGCCATATCCCACCGCTACTCGGGAGTGGGAAGAGAGAGGCTAAGTGCCAGAATAGGCGTATCTTACAGATGTGCCTTTTCTTGGATGGCTGGGGGAAGATGTTTTAGCCAGGGGGGGCCAACAACCATGGTCCCTCTCTAGGCTATTAATATCTGCCCTCAGTCACTGGCTTTACCAGAAAATTGCGCGGGAGCCCACACTAGTTTTTTCCGTGATTTAACCCTTTATTTTAACAGCCACCAAATTTTGAACACAGACACTTCTAACATTAGTAGTGAGGAATATGTAAAAAAATAAGGGATATGAAATGGTTTACTGTATTTAAACCATGTCTCAAATCCTGTCAGATTTGATAAGGAGATAGCAAAAGCCGGCAATTGAATTACCGGCTTTTAAGATATCTAGCGCTGCATGAAATATAAATATATATATGTGTGTCTCATGGATCCATTATATGTCCATTTTGCAAGGTTGCGAGAAAAAAACGCAGTACGGATGCCATATGGATTACATGCGGCGGTTTACATGCGTAAAATATGCAGCCACACCCTGCCAACGGATGACATACGGATCACTGTTTAGGGAACATTTCTGGGTATTACGCCTGTAAAAAATGGACCGTATTTCCTTATGCCAAGTGTGACCCCAGCCTTAGGCTGAGAAGGTAGAACTGCATCGTCAGACTCTAAAATAGCTCCAGATACAACATCAAAAGTTTGATTTCTTGCAGGTGCAGCAGTGTATTGGGGTTATAAAGGGATCAACTGTCTTATCTTTTAAAGGTCTCTTAAAGGTCTACACAACAACGTTAATCGTTTGAGGGGGTAAAAAGTTCTGAAAGGTTTTCTTTAAAATGAAAAGATCTGTTCAGTTTAGAATTGGCACTACTCTTATCCATGGATTGTATCTACTCTTGTATCTCTGCAGCAAATTAGAGCTGTTTCTGAAAAAAGTTGACTTTTTATCTAATCTCAGATAACCTCTTTGGCCGCCATGAGATGGTTAATGCTATATTTGATGCTGTGCTACAGACTTTTCTCTTTGTATATTCTTTTGTGTATTCAGCTGTTCTTCATAGAAAATAAATAAACTGAGACTATGTCTGCATTATCAAGAGCTTACAAATAAGAAATGCTTTTGTCTAGTTTAACAATTAACAAGCATGATTCAGAGTTTGTTCTTCACAGAGTCAATAAGGCACATGAAGATACAGAAACTTCATGAAAAAATATTACTTTCTTTGCAATTGTTTAATGTGTGCTTTTAATTTTTACTTTCAAGATATTATATAGGTATCAAACTTTTGCCTCAGCTGGGCTTTCTTCCCCATGGCAGCCACACATTTACTGTGTTCCACATTAGGTTTTGCAACTTGCCTGGCAGGTCTCAGTGACATCATCTCCTTAGGCTTCTAACGTCCCAGTTACATACACCCCTTTGTCTGAGTGTGCGGGGTGTGAAGGGGTTAAGTCATGCCCTGCATCCCTTTACGTTCCTTCCTAATAAAGCAGGTACGTTTTATGTGTAAAATGGTGTGTTATGTGGTACTGTCTTAATTTGTAGTAATAAGCTAAACAATGTTATGATGTTTGTATCTGTGTAAGTTATGCATCTTTATGGAGTAGGGATAGAGATAGGAGGATTCAGTGTTAGGGTACCGTCTCACTATACGATTTACCAACGATCACGACCTGCGATACGACCTGGCCGTGATCGTTGGTAAGTCGTTGTGTGGTCGCTGGGGAGCTGTTGAAGGAACCGCAGGTAAAGAAGGATGCAGGGACAAAAAGGAGCCAGAAAGCACATAACGTTTTTAACTTTCCTTTAACTTCCAACCCAACAAAGATAACAACAGTTTTCCACGCAGGGAACTTAAGTACAAGATCACAATTTCACAGTAAATCCTATCTACTATATAGGCGCCCTGAACTATACCCGCGGAATGCGACAACGCCTCACTAGTGACCCCCTAACAAGAAAAAGTCAACAAAGTTCACTTATCAGCGCTGTTTCAGTGATGCAGTCCTGATGGTGAAGCTCCGTCAGCGACGTAGTCCTGATGGCGGGGGAAGGAGGTGTCCTCCGTCGACGGGCCCAGGTGTAAATTCGAGACCAGAATGTCTGTTGCGGTGCTGCGTCACCCCCTGCAGGCGGACGTTGATCCGGGGTAACAGTTTCCAAGTCCAAAGAGGAGTCTTTACGAGGAGAATTAGCGGAGTAATCCCTATCAGTGACAGCTGAGACAAACCCAGGAGGGACCGGAGCACTTTCTGGCAAGATACTCCCGGTGAGCGTCGTAATACTGTCTCTGAGATGATCAGCGATACCCCTCTGCTTTGGGGGTCGCTGACGACGGACCCGCCGCTTTCTGGGGGCTCTGGTAATTGCCCGCAACGTCTGCTGCACGTTCTCCCTCTGCTTCCAGCAAGTCTCACTGCGGCCTGCACACACACGACAACTGCGCTGCAGTTCCCTCTCCTCAGAGTTCTCCCGCGCTTCTCTGCCCCTGCTTTCGCGCGCTTTCCTTTTTATCCGTCCCTCTCCCTGCGTCACTCTGTCTCCTGTCACCTCAGCCTGGCTTCTCCTACGCCCTTCAAATCCGTCCCCCGGAACCCCGACTCCCGGCAACAATGGTTCCACTCGTCTGTACGGCTCTCCAGATCCCCATCCCCTACACTGTCACACAGACCGCTCTCCAGCGACCAACGATGCCGAGGTTCGCTGGTAACCAGGGTAAACATCGGGTTACTAGGCGCAGGGCCACACTTAGTAACCCGATGTTTACCGTGGTTACCAGCGTAAAAGTAAAAAAAAAAAAACCGTACATACTCACCATCTGATGTCCGTCAGGTCCCTTGCCGTCTGCTTCCTGCTCTGACTGAGTGCCGCCGTACAGTGA
This sequence comes from Ranitomeya variabilis, assembly GCF_051348905.1. Classification (NCBI taxonomy): domain Eukaryota; kingdom Metazoa; phylum Chordata; class Amphibia; order Anura; family Dendrobatidae; genus Ranitomeya; species Ranitomeya variabilis. Next base: position 852,713,933 of record NC_135232.1, read on the forward strand.
GAGCAGAGTGCAGCGGTGATGTCACCGCTGTGATCTGCTCTCACTTTCCGGCCGGCAGTCAGTCAGAGCGGGAAGCAGACGGCAAGGGACCTGACGGACATCAGATGGTGAGTATGTATGGTTTGGTTTTTTTTACTGTTACGCTGGTAACCACGGTAAACATTGGGTTACTAAGCGCAGCCCTGCGCTTAGTAACCCGATGTTTACCCTGGTTACCAGCGAACGCATTGCTGGATCGCTGTCACACACAACGATCCAGCGATGACAGCGGGAGATCCAGCGACGAAAGAAAGTTTCAAACGATCTGCTACGACGTACGATTCTCAGCAGGGTCCCTGATCGCTGCTGCGTGTCAGACACTGCGAGATCGTAACTTTATCGCTAGAACATCACGAATTGTGCCGTCGTAGCGATGAAAATGCCACTGTGTGACGGTACCCTTAGAGTAAGGTTTAGTAATAGTAATGGGTAATACAAGCTTTAGTACAGTGGGGGTGCTGTAGACTAGGAGATAAGATAAGGTTAGGATTAGAAGTAGGACATTTCCGAGTAGGTGGAGCCAGGTTAGTGATAGTTGAGAAACTTCCTGGTTTTAGTTAGTAAGAGTGTGGGATGAGGAGAAGTGAGGTTGTTGCAGTAACAAGTTCAAAAGAAGTCCAGCAATCCGGGGCTTCGGGACCGGAAGTCACACAAACACAAAGGGACAAGTGCAGCAAGAGAGTAATAGAAGCTAAGTTTAATGGGAAATTCCAGAACCTCGGAGACCTACAGTCTGAGAAGGATTGGTAAGTGCCATCCTCTATTTCGCCCTCGGAGGGGAAAACGGGTGGATGACCCCATGCACGAACTAGTTTGGCTAGTCGGAACGCTGTGGTACCGGAGGGTGCAGTACATGAACAAAGAATTTTAGGAGAACAAGGGACAGCAAAGAAGAAAGGATATATGCTCGATGAGGATTACTGTTCTATGCCTGTGACTGAACTGGACGAGCTGAGTAAAGCTCTGTTGTTAAAAATGAACTTGGACTCTGGCAATCATTGTGTAATGATGTCTGAAACCAGAATGCTACAACCTGAAGAAGACTCTAACATAAAAGTGAGTGACTTGCACTACACACACATCACACGGCAGTGGGACTGTGTAATTTCTTTGCGGGGTGCTAGTTTGTGCCAGAAGAGCAGGCCCTCGACACGACTACCAGCCTGGCCACCTCACATGAGTAGTAAGACTAAATAATGTGATGAACTTATGTTTGCAAACTTCTGTGTTTCTACAAACCCTCAGACCTGTTTGTTAACCCTCTACTAGTACTCTCCGGGTTAACGCATCATTTACTGTGAACATCACAAATTGCTATTTAAGACTGTCTACATTAAACAATTATGCCACCAACATCTGTGTGCTGCTTTACACTTGACATTATCCTCCTCATCTGCACACTTGTTCTATGGCTTCCAGCATGTTTTACCTAGCTTGTCTGCTCTCCAGCATAGCCAATTGTCCAGGCCTAACTGTTAGATATGCTGTCCAGCCTAATATGCCAATGCTATGAGACTATGAGGTCAGCCTCACTTTCAGCTTTGTAAATCCACCTCACCAGGTTAGCCTAAAAGCAAAAGATATGTATATTACAATACATTATAGGGTTATTAAATACCTGTCAAGGGTTCACCTGGTGAGGTGAACCGAACTGAAGATGAATGCTCAATCCTAGACTTGCATAAAAAAGATTAAACAAAGTTGTTTGCTACTATCAGATAGAAGGTCAATGGCAGAGATGTATGCAATCAACAGATGATTGCCTGTTTGTTAGGCAATCCCCACATGTATTCAAGCTGTCTAGCAGCCGCAAATCATGCAGCTGCGTCGACATAAACCAAATCTCCGAGCACGCCGAAATACTCGGAGAAACCCGAGTAACGAGCATTCTCACTCACCACTAATGGTCAACATTGCAGCAATAATAACTGAATACTTACTTACAGAAAAGATGATACACTGTTGCAGCGAGTTGTGTGATGACAGTGATGCTCTAGCTCCTCGTTGGCTATCCCTTCTGTCCCTTAACCTCTCTAAATAAATCAAAAATCAATAATAATATTATCTATGGTTTCCAAAACCCAAGAAATAGCTGGTATCAAATATGTAAGAATAAACTGTGATCATTTAGCCCAAAATTGCCACCATTAATAATAATAATTGTCATAGAATATCACAAGATAATTGACATTTAATATTACAAAATTACTTGATATAGGAATATCAGCATTACAGTGTCATATATCCTGTATATAACAAGTCTATTCCTACAAAGACTAGGGTTCATTTCTCTAATGCCACCAATATTATTTGAAAGAGAATACTCTGCAAAAAAATGTTTTATAATTTCACATGTGGTGCTGTATATGCAGAGAAGTTCAGGGGGAGTGGGGGGGGGGGGAGAAACTTCCCTAAACTTATCTCCTACCTATGCCACGGAGGTTGGCACCCTAGGGAAATGACAACGGCACCCTCATTCCTCTTCGGCTATCCCTAATATGCCCTACCCTCTCTATTCCAAACAATACATAATGATATCACTAAATAAAGTGTCAAACAAAGGGGCATAGTGATCTCACCGATAAATATACTCTCATATATAGAGTGATAATGATCTTACAAATGCATATGTACTCTTATGGATAAATAGAGAGATATATAGTATGAGCTAAAAGTCAAAAATAGCGGAAGGTAAGGTAACAAAGAATTGTCTGCAGTCAAAAACAGGTCAAAATCTTTTCTGATTAAACTATAGGTAGACATGGATAACTAACACAAGATTTAGCCTCAGACGTAGAAAAACGTTTTGGCAATTAATAAAATAATTTAGCCATTGCATACTACACAAAATCAACTTTTCCTAAGTTAGTGTATTCGTGATGATAAGAAATCACCAGACTATGTCATCATCATACATTTCTTCTTTTTAGAGATCATTTAATCTTCAACTTGCTTAACTATTCACAAGAACAGTAATTTTGACCAGGGGTGCCCAAACATTTAGATGCCACTGTATGGTTACTGAATGCTCAGACACCATACAGCTGTCTGAGTTGATCAAATAGGTATTTGGGTGACGATATTAAATATGGTTGCTAGATCACCACAGTAACCTGACGTAGACTGGTATAAATGGAACTGGCCTTAGGGAAAGAAACCATTAGACAACACCTGAGTCAAGATAGGTGACTAACAATATCATTCTAGACAAAAGATTTTAAGCTGTCTAAAAGACATTTCAGTTTTCAAATACATTATGGAGTAAAAAAAATGTAAAATGTATAAATGAAGGCGTAAAAAGATTGGCCACTTTCTATCCATGTTTGTACAATTCCCTTATCTGTTGTGTTTTGACCTAATTATTTTTATTTAGAATTTTTAGACATTACGATGATGCGTCCAGATCAATAAAGATGTCAGCAGTCACAAAAGCCAACCTCTTTTTCACCATTCTCTTCTATACATGCGCTAAAAGCATTGGACACGTGGGTAAATACAGGCTGCAGAAACTTCTGTATTTGGGCATGTGCTTTATGCTTTTAATGCCTGAACAGAGAAAGATTGAGCAAGACAAGAGGTCACATAGGTAACTCATCCTTTGATTTTGTTTGTGTAACCAGATCTCTTAGACCTAATCGGTTTGATGTAATTACCTTGACATTTCCAAATTTTCTTTTTAATTCTAAACATCAACCCCTTCATGACCTTGGGATTTTCCGTTTTTCGTGTTCGTTTTTCGCTCCCCTACTTCCCAGAGCCATAACTTTTTTATTTTTCCATCAATATGGCCATGTGAGGGCTTATTTTTTGCGGGACGAGTTGTACTTTTGAAAAACATCGTTGGTTTTAGCATGTCGTATACTAGAAAATGGGAAAAAATATCAAGTGCGGTGAAATTGCAAAAAAAGTGCAGTCCCACACTTGTTTTTTGTTTGGCTTTTTTGCTAGGTTCACTATATGCTAATACTGACCTGCCATTATGATTCTCCAGGTCATTATGAGTTCATAGACACCTAACATGACTAGGTTATTTTTTACCTAAGTGGTGAAAAAAATTCCAAACTTTGCTAAAAAAAAAAATAAATTGCGCCATATTCCGATACCCGTAGCGTCTCCATTTTTCATGATCTGGGGTCGGGCTTATTTTTTGTGTGCTGAACTGGCGTTTTTAATTATACCATTTTGGTGCAGATACCTGCTTTTGATCGCCCTTTATTGCATTTTAATTCAATGTCACGGTGACCAAAAAAACGTAATTCTGGCGTTTCGAATTTTTTCTTGCTAAGCTGTTTAGCGATCAGGTTAATGCTTTTTTTTATTGATAGATCGGGCGATTCTGAATGCGGCGATACCAAATATGTGTAGGTTTGATTTTTTATTGATTTATTTTGAATGGGGCGAAAGGGGGGTGATTTAAACTTTTATATATTTTTTATTTTTTTCACATTTTTTTTTACTTTTGCCATGCTTCAATAGCCTCCATAGGAGGCTAGAAGCTGGCACAACGCGATCGGCTCTGCTACATAGCAGCGATCATCAGATCGCTGCTGTGCAGCAGAAATGCAGGTGTGCTATGAGCGCCGACCACAGGGTGGCGCTCACAGCTACCGGGGATCAGTAACCATAGAGGTCTCAAGGACCTCTATGGTTACTATACAGAGGCATCGCTGACCCCCGATCATGTGACGGGGGTCAGCGATGCGCTCATTTCCGTCCGACCGTCCGGAAGCGCCGGTTAAATGCCGCTGAGCGCCGGTTAAATGCCGCTGTCTGCGTTTGACAGCGGTATTTAACTAGTTAATAGCAGCGGGTGAATCGCGATTTCACCCGCCACTATTGCGGGCACATGTCAGCTGTTCAAAACAGCTGACATGTCCCGGCTTTGATGCGGGCTCACCGCTGGAGCCTTGCATCAAAGCGGGGGTTCTGACCTCGGACGTACTATCCCATCCGAGGTCAGAAAGGGGTTAAGAGAAGTATTAAATGAGTTCAGCTAGCACTGGAAACTGGATACCTGAAAAATTTTTAAGAAACATTTATACAGCTGAAATCAATTTTTAGAATAGAGTAAGTACACGGGTTTCACCAAATCGTAGGTGTCAGAGATGACACTCCGCTGCCTCCAACTATCAGAACAATTACACAATTGCCTGAGAAGTGATGGACGAGGCCATGGCTGTGTTCACTACTACGACAGTTTTTGGGAACTCCCAGTGAGCGTATGGTATATAATAGGGTGACTGCCAATCTCCACAATAACAAAAAGAACTAATTGCCACCACCAATTGTTTATACAGGCCGATTGGACACTCGTTCAAATAGTGTATTGCTTTAGGGGTTTGGTTTACAGCGGAAGAGGAACTAAGCTATTACATTTTATAATAATAATCTTTATTTTTTATATAGCGCTAACATATTCCGCAGTGCTTTACAGTTTGCACACATTGTCCCCGATCGGGCTCACAATCTAAATTCCCTATCAGTAGGTCTTTGGAATGTGGGAGGAAACCGGAGCACCCGGAGGAAACTCACGCAAACACGGAGAGAACATACAAACTCTTTGCAGATGTTGTGCTGGGTAGGATTAGAACCCAGGTCGCTGCAAGGCTGCTGTGCTAACCACTGCGCCACCGTGCTTTATATATTTAATCTGAAAAAGTAGGCAGTGTTTATAAAAATATATAAAAATGTTACAAAATGGACAAAACAGTACATTATAAACATTAAATAAAGTAAGAAAGGTAAACATAAGAAATGTACTAAACCTGATGTCTTAGGGTTGGATCTGGCTTTTATGAATTTGTTTGGCTCTTTGTTTTTTGGGGGGAAACGGACAGAAGTACAGTAAACTGCATCTCCCAGGGCATCATCTATCTGACCATTATTTAATTTGTAGGTGTTATGGTCACCGCCCAGTACGTACACCACTTTGTCACAATTGAGAAAATATGACTTTCATATCTAAAGTTTTATATCTATGCCGTTCATAAAAAGCTCAATATATATATAATTTGAATGGAACAAAGAAGCTCACATCAGTCTTTTAGTAGTTCTGAAACACAGGCATGCCAGGGCCATAAATCTGTCACGCTATGTATTCCTAGGCAAGATTGGAATGGGGCTCACATATGCCATCCATTAGCTAATACTCTTTAATTACCTGTTTGCAGAGGAAGAGATGGCAGAAGTTGGATGGTCACAGTCCAAGACAAGGGTCTAACAAGGGTTAGTACCCAGCTTTTTGCTCCATTTAATCCACTCTTGAATTTTAATATGAGAACTTAATAGATGTTTAAAATCATATCTATAACATAAGAGTAAGCACAGAAAGTATTTGCAGTAGAAATTTCTTTGTCAAAAACGCATGTCTTGGTAGAATAATACAAGCATTTTTAATGTGTTTGACTATTCATTTGAATTCATGAAAAACACAGCAAAATCACTAAGAGCATTGACACATTGCAGATTTGAAACAGCTTCAAATCTGCAAGGAAAAAGTAAGCAGCATGTGCATGAGATTTCAGTATACACCCACCACAATCTCAACTGGACAGACCTGACTGTGGTATTTACTACACTTTGTGACACAGCAGGTTATTATCACCTTTTTATGTATGCAATGGGTTGGGTGTCTGATGACCAAATATACTTTACAGTAAAGATAAATGAACCCGGCACTCAACTTAGATGCAACTTGAACATTTATTGCGCAGTACTGGTACTGCGCAATAAATGTTCAAGTTGCATCTAAGTTGAGTGCCGGGTTCATTTATCTTTACAGTATTAGGCCGGCGTCACACTTGGCGTAAGACAATACGCCACGTATTATACGTCCGTACTATGGCCGTAATACGGAGAAATGTTCCCAAAATATTGATCCGTAGTCAGGGTGTGTCAGCGTATTTTGCGCATGGCATCCTCCGTATGTAATCCGTATGGCATCCGTACTGCGAGATTTTCGTGCAGGCTTGCAAAACCGACATCTAATGGATTTATGTGCTCAAATGTTCGGGAAAACATATATACAGTATATATATATATATATATATATATATATATATATATATATGTCATTGAGACACACATATATATATTCTGTATTTAGATTTCATTCAGCGCGATATCTGTGAACAGCCGGTAATTCAATTGCCGGCTTTTCATTTCTCCTGCACAAACCCGACAGGATATGAGACATGGTTTACATATAGTAAACCATCTCATATCCCCATTTTTTTTGCATATTCCACACTACTAATGTTAGTAGTGTATATGTGCAAAATTTCAGCACTGTAGCTGCTAAAATAAAGGGTTAAATGGCGGAAAAAATTGGCGTGGGCTCCCGCGCAATTTTCTCCGCCAGAATGGTAAAGCCAGTGACTGAGGGCAGATATTAATAGCCAGGAGAGGGTCCATGGTTATTGGCCCCCCCCTGGCTACAAACATCTGCCCCCAGCCACCCCAGAAAAGGCACATCTGGAAGATGCGCTTATTCTGGCACTTGGCCACTCTCTTCCCACTCCCTGTAGCGGTGGGATATGGGGTAATGAAGGGTTAATGCCACCTTGCTATTGTAAGGTGACATTAAGCCAGATTAATAATGGAGAGGCGTCAATTATGTCACCTATCCATTATTAATCCAATTGGTTGAAAGGGTTAAAAAACACACACACATGATTTAAAAGTATTTTAATGAAATAAACACAGCGGTTGTTTAAATAATTTATTGCTCTCTCAATCCATTTGCAGGCCCTCGCTTGGCAAAATAATAAACGCACAAGATACATACCCTCAGCTGAACCGTCACGTCCCACGAGGTAATCCATCTGAAGGGGTTAATTATTTTACAGGCAGGAGCCCTGCAAATGCAGCTGTGTGCTCGTGCTTGTAATTCCCCGGTGAATGAAGGAAATGTAGGTCATTGACCTACATTTCCTTCAGTCGTGGTGATGCACCCCCTGGTGGATGTCCTCATATGACCTGGAGCGTGGGAAAAAGTTCCCAGGCTGCAGTTCATGAGAACATCCAGCAGGGGCGCATCACCGCGACTCAATGTAAGTACAGATCCAGCTTTCCTTTCAGCACCCGGGGGATTACAGGCACGAGCGAGTGGTTTATCGCAGCTCGTGCCTGTAATATTAGTTAACCCCTTCAGATGGATTACCTCGTTGGACGTGATAGGTCATCTGAAGGTATGTATCTTGTGCGTTTATTATTTTGCCAAGCGAGGGTCTGCAAATGGATTGAGAGAGCAATAAATTATTAAAACAACCGCTGTGTTTATTTCATTAAAATACTTTTAAATCATGTGTGTGTGTGTTTTTTAACCCTTTCAAACAATTGGATTAATAATGGATAGGTGTCATAATTGACGCCTCTCCATTATTAATCTGGCTTAATGTCACCTTACAATAGCAAGGTGGCATTAACCCTTCATTACCCCATATCCCACCGCTACAGGGAGTGGGAAGAGAGTGGCCAAGTGCCAGAATAGGCGCATCTTCCAGATGTGCCTTTTCTGGGGTGGCTGGGGGCAGATGTTTGTAGCCAGGGGGGCCAATAACCATGGACCCTCTCTAGGCTATTAATATCTGCCCTCAGTCACTTGCTTTACCGCTCTGGCGGAGAAAATTGCGCGGGAGCCCACGCCAATTTTTTCCGCCATTTAACCCTTTATTTTAGCAGCTACAGCGCTGAAATTTTGCACATACACACTACTAACATTAGTAGTGTGGAATATGCAAAAAAAATGGGGATATGAGATGGTTTACTATATGCAAACCATGTCTCATATCCTGTCGGGTTTGTGCAGGAGAAATGAAAAGCCGGCAATTGAATTACCGACTTTTCACTAACACCGCTGCGTATTTCTCACAAGTCACACTGCTGGTCCGTGTGGAATCCGTATTTTTCTCGCCCCCATAGACTTTCATTGGCGATTTTTTTTGCGCAATACGCTGACAAACGCAGCATGCTGCGATTTTGTACGGCCGTAGAAAGCCGTATATTACGGATCCGTAATATACGGCTGATAGGAGCAGCCCCATTGAGAATAATTGTGCCGTATGTTATGCGAGTTTTACGGACGTAGTTTCTGCGCTCTTACGTCCGTAAAACTCGCATGTGTGACGCCGGCCTTAAGGTGTGGGAACCTACCCGTGCACCCCCGTAGCAGTGTTCACGGCCTTTGTTCACCAAATATACTTTACAAACACACAGACAGGAATGGAGACCATATGACAAGATAAGAGATATTTCTCCCACTGTTTCTTGGAGTACCAGGTTTTCCAGGGACCAAAAGAGACAATAGATGAATACACTGACAGATGCCAGGATCCTAAAAAAGACAAACTAACAACAGCCATGTTAGTAGCTGTATATATGAATGAGAATGTGACCACAGCCCAATGACTTGAAGCATTCCCTCTAACACTAAACTACTAAATCTCTCAGGACAAGACTCAGTCTAGCCCACCTTTTACTAGTTTAATAAATTAGATTCTCTTTTCCTGTCTTCCTCAATCTGCATACTGTCCCCTCAATACTGTGTCTTCACGCTGTCCCTCCTTTTCCATACTGCTTCCCAGACTGTGCTACTACAGGACACCTCTTCCTCCACCTCCACAGTTTACAGTAAAAGTCCCTTGTGTACAGTGTCGGACTGGGCTGTCAAGGGCCCACAAGTAACATTGACATTGGGGGGGGGCATTTTTCACCTGCATACAAATATTACACTACCCTCATTCACAAATTTACCTATAGCTCTATATAGTAATAAAATTAGTAGTTTTGCTAGTGGATGATGATATGCTGCTTTTTTTCTGTACAGAGTGAATCAAGTGAATTATGCCAAGTACTGCCTATATAGTGGGGTTGGGTACCCAGATCTGCACACCGGGGGATTCCCCTGTTACCCTATGGACCAGTCTGAGCCTGCTTGTGTATCATCAACTACATGATGGACCGCTTACCTTCTTGCATATTTCTCCTCCTTTGTGGCACTCTTGAGTCGCCCGCCAGGGCCTTGGGGTACTCGGTACCGGGTCCGGTCAGCTTAAAGGGGGATGTCATGGTGATGTTATGGTAGCTAAGACGGTATAACTACCCACAGGTGAAGTTGGGTCCCCAGGGCTCCTGGTGTGTAGATGGAGATGGTGAATGGTGCGGTAAGAAATGGAGGACACAGGTTTGCAGTCTCTTTACCTGGTTTACTGAAGACTTCAGGCAGCCACAGTCCAGGGCACCAGATCACATGTACAGGCAGGGTCCCACCGGCTTGGAAGTAAATTCAGAGTCCCCTTTACCAGGTGGAGTTAGAAGCCTTCCTATTAGCGCATTGATATTGTAGTCACTTACTGCCTTTGGCTTCTGGCAAGGTCCTCACAATTCTCTCTGTCCTCCTTGAAGGTTAGGACACAAACCCATAAGACAGGTGGCTTGAGCCTTTTTATAGGGTCTCAATCACTACCCGGGCTCTATGTGCCACTGTGCCTCCTGGGTATTATGGAGGACCTCGGTTACTGGAATCTGCAATTGGCCAGGGAGGTAGCACAAATGCTGCTATGCTCCCCTGGTGTCTCTCTCCTGTGCTTCGTTCTCCTGCACACTCACTAAACACCGTTCTTCTTTTGTACTCTCTCAATCCTGGAGCTGCAGCACCTCGGGCTGCACGGCCCCACACTCGTCCTTCTCCTCAGACTGCTCCAGTCTGCTGTCTGGCACTAACTAACTAACTTTCCCACCAGACCAGAATATATCAAAAGGGAAGTTCCCCTGGAAAGCCGGGTTCAGGGCTCCCCCTTCTGGCCTGGAGTGTGAACACGTTGTGTGCTTTCTGTTTACCTGGTGAAAGAGATCTTCCTTCGCTTCCAAGCATGACATCACTCTCCCCGTGAAGAAAGTAATGCCACTGTAACAACCAGGAACCTGGGGTGTTACACTCTGTCATACACAGAAACAGCCTGCACTCCCAAGTTAACCTTTCCCACACACACAGCTTGTACCCCATGTAACCCACTATCACAAACACAACCTGCAAACATATGTAATCCTCTATCACACACAGCCTGCATCCCAATGTAACTTGCATACAGCTTGCACTCCCTTGAACCCTAAATACAACCTGCATCCCCATATACCTCACATATACCTCACATACAGCCTGCACCTCACATACATTATTCACTCCTATGGACCAGACATAGTGCCTGCATCCTATATTTCCCTGTTTCTTCATTACCTGATCCTACTGCTTTTCTTTATGCCAAGAAAAACACTTCACGGCCTGCAATATCTAGGATGGATGCTCCCACACAAGTCACATTGGCATGATGTCATCACAGGTCCTTTACTAGTGGGACTTATCATCATCTGGGCAGATAGTTGATTAGTGTTTAGAATAGATTATTTGGCTCAAACCAATTTCACCATAAATCTGATTAGCAGGAAGGAAGCAACAGGCGCACATTGCAACTGCACCAATATACAAAATAAAAAATGGTACTTGGTCCGGTGGAGCTGCCTTAGGCACCAGCTTTCCGGTGCCCGATGGCAAATACCGTTCTGAAGATAGCAATTAAAGATTTTTACCTCATTACTAGGGTTGAGCGAAACGGGTCGTTCATTTTCAAAAGTCGCCGACTTTTGGCAAAGTCGGCGTCTCATGAAACCGAGCCGATCCCAGCGTTGCATCTGCCATGCGGTACGCGACTTTCGCGCCAAAGTCGCGTTTCAATGACGCGAAAAGCGCCATTTCTCAGCCAATGAAGGTGAACGAAGAGTGTGGGCAGCGTGATGACATAGGTCCTGGTCCCCACCATCTTAGAGAAGGGCATTGCAGTGATTGGCTTGCTGTCTGCGGCGTCACAGGGGCTATAAAGGGGCATTCCCGCCGACCGCCATCTCACTGCTGCTGATCTGAGCTTAGGGAGAGGTTGCTGCCGCTTCATTAGAAGCAGGGAGAGCGTTAGGCAGGGTCCATTAACCACCAAACCGCTTGTGCTGTAGCGATTTCCACTGTCCAACACCACCTTCGGTGTGCAGGGACAGTGGAAGCTACATTTTTTTTTTCTCTCAGCGCTGTAGCTCATTGGGCTGCCCTAGAAGGCTCCCTGATAGCTGTATTGCTGTGTGTACGCCACTGTGCAAACCAACTGCTTTTTTCAAAGCACATATCCTCTTGTTCCTTCCTTTCTGCACAGCTATCTTTTTTGTTTGTCCACACTTTTTATTTAATTTGTGCATCAGTCCACTCCTTATTGCTGCCTGCCATACCTGGCTGAGATTACTGCAGGGAGATAGTAATTGTAGGACAGTCCCTGTTTTTTTTTTTTTTTTGTGGGAGATTAAGATTGGCATTTCTGCTAGAGTGCCATCCCTGTGTGTGCCATCTCTCACTCAGTGGGCCATAGAAAGCCTATTTATTTTTTTGCTTGATTTGGGTTCTAAAATTTACCTGAAAAAAAATCACTACATCAATCAGTGGGAGATTAATATTGCCCTTTCTGCTTGTGTGCCACTCCTGACTCCTGTGTGTGCCATCTCTCACTCAGTGGGCCATAGAAAGCCTATTTATTTTTTATTATTTGGTTTCTAAAGTCTCCCTGAAAAAGAAAAAAAGAATAAAACAGTGGGAGATTAATATTGCCCTTTCTGCTTGTGTGCCACTCCTGACTCCTGTGTGTGCCATCTCTCACTCAGTGGGCCATAGAAAGCCTATTCATTTTTTTGCTTGATTTGGGTTCTAAAATCTACCTGAAAAAAAACCACTACATCAATCAGTGGGAGAAAAATATTGGCCTCAAGGCTTGTGTGCCACTCCTGACTCCTGTGTGTGCCATCTCTCACTCAGTGGGCCATAGAAAGCCTATTAATTTTTTTGCTTGATTTGGGTTCTAAAATCTACCTTAAAAAAAATCACTACATCAATCAGTGGGAGAAAAATATTGGCCTCAGTCAGGGCTTGTGTGCCACTCCTGACTCCTGTGTGTGCCATCTCTCACTCAGTGGGCCATAGAAAGCCTATTTATTTTTTTGCTTGATTTGGGTTCTAAAATCTACCTGAAAACAAATCACTACATCAATCAGTGGGAGAAAAATATTGGCCTCAGTCAAGGCTTGTGTGCCACTCCTGACTCCTGTGTGTGCCATCTCTCACTCAGTGGGCCATAGAAAACCTATTTATTTTTTATTATTTGGTTTCTAAAGTCTCCCTGAAAAAGAAAAAAAAAATAAAACAGTGGGAGATTAATATTGCCCTTTCTGCTTGTGTGCCACTCCTGACTCCTGTGTGTGCCATCTCTCACTCAGTGGGCCATAGAAAGCCTTTGTTTTTTTTATTATTTGGTTTCTAAAGTCTCCCTGAAAAAGAAAAAAAAAATTAAAACAGTGGGAGATTAATATTGCCCTTTCTGCTTGTGTGCCACTCCTGACTCCTGTGTGTGCCATCTCTCACTCAGTGGGCCATAGAAAGCCTATTTATTTTTTATTATTTGGTTTCTAAAGTCTCCCTGAAAAAGAAAAAAAAAAATAAAACAGTGGGAGATTAATATTGCCCTTTCTGCTTGTGTGCCACTCCTGACTCCTGTGTGTGCCATCTCTCACTCAGTGGGCCATAGAAAGCCTATTTATTTTTTATTATTTGGTTTCTAAAGTCTCCCTGAAAAAGAAAAAAAAATAAAACAGTGGGAGATTAATATTGCCCTTTCTGCTTGTGTGCCACTCCTGACTCCTGTGTGTGCCATCTCTCACTCAGTGGGCCATAGAAAGCCTATTAATTTTTTTGCTTGATTTGGGTTCTAAAATCTACCTGAAAAAAAATCACTACATCAATCAGTGGGAGAAAAATATTGGCCTCAGGGCTTGTGTGCCACTCCTGACTCCTGTGTGTGCCATCTCTCACTCAGTGGGCCATAGAAAGCCTATTTATTTATTTGATTGATTTGGGTTCTAAAATCTACCTGAAAAAAAATCACTACATCAATCAGTGGGAGAAAAATATTGGCCTCAGTCAGGGCTTGTGTGCCACTTCTGACTCCTGTGTGTGCCATCTCTCACTCAGTGGGCCATAGAAAGCTTATTTATTTTTTATTATTTGGTTTCTAAAGTCTCCCTGAAAAAGAAAAAAAAAATAAACAGTGGGAGATTAATACTGCCCTTTCTGCTTGTGTGCCACTCCTGACTCCTGTGTGTGCCATCTCTCACTCAGTGGGCCATAGAAAGCCTATTTATTTTTTATTATTTGGTTTCTAAAGTCTCCCTGAAAAAGAAAAAAAAAATAAAACAGTGGGAGATTAATATTGACATTTGTGCTTGAGTGACAGTCCTGCGTGTGTGGCATCTCTGTGATTTGGTGCCACAGAAAACAGAGTGTGTAACATTGTGCCTGATTTTCCTTGTGGTCTCACCAACCTGTTAAGGGATATTGAAATCATACTGAAGTTATAGCTCACCGTGTAAGTTGTTTGACAGCAACAAATAAAGTTACTTTGGTTAAGTTTTTAAAACAATGAGGAAGTCTGGTGCAAGAGGTCGTCGTGGCCGTGGGCGTTCATTGTCAGCTGGTAATGATGGTAGTGGTAGTGGAGCATCAGGTGGTCGTGGGGATAAAAATATTCCACCTAAGTCTGGAGCTGTGGAGCCAGTTTCGTCGTCTGGCTACACAAGGCCTCGAACGCTCTCTTTTCTGGGAGTAGGAAAACCGCTTTTAAAGGCGGAGCAGCAACAGCAAGTTTTGGCTTACATTGCAGACTCAGCCTCTAGCTCTTTTGCCTCCTCTTCTGAAACTGGTAAATGTAAAAGCAGCGCGTCGCTTGTGGATGTTCACGGTCAGGGACAAGTCACTTCCTTGTCCTCTTCAGCAAAAACTACAACAAGAGAGAAGGATGCAGCAGGCGACACAACGGGTTACTCCATGGAGCTCTTTACACATACCGTCCCTGGCTTAGAAAATGAAACACTTAACAGGCCATGCCCATTATAAGTAGATTCTGACATGGAGTGCACTGATGCACAGCCACAGCCAGAGTACTATGCTGCTCCTTTGACTCTGACCACCACATTGCCCTCTCAGGGTACTGATCCACAATCAGACCCTGATGAGACTATGTTGCCCCGCCACGAACGCTATACCAGAGACCGACACAGTGACACAGACGAAGTTGCATACGAGCTCGAAGAGGAGGTAATAGATGACCCAGTTGTTGACCCCGATTGGCAGCCATTGGGGGAACAGGGTGCAGGCGGCAGTAGTTCAGAAGCGGAGGTGGAGGAGGGGCCGCAGCAGGCATCAACATCGCAACAGGTTCCATCTGCCGGGCCCGTATCTGGCCCAAAACGCGTGTCAAAGCCAAAACCTGTTGGAGGACAGCATGGCCATCCGGTTAAAGCTCAGTCTGCAATCCCTGAAAAGGGATCCGATACTAGGAAGAGTGCAGTCTGGCATTTTTTTAAACAACATCCAATTGATCAGCGCAAAGTCATCTGTTAAAAATGTTCAACTAGCTTAAGCAGAGGTCAGAATCTGAAAAGTCTAAATACTAGTTGCATGCATAGACACTTAACCACCATGCATTTTCAAGCCTGGACTAACTACCAAACGTCCCGTAAGGTTGTAGCACCCTCGGCCAATGAAGCTAGTCAGCAACGCAACATCCCTTCCGTCACTGTAAGGCCACCATTTTCCGCACCACCGGCAGTATCTGTGCAGGTTTCTTTGCCAGCCAAAAGCAGTCAGAGTCAGGGAATCACCAGTTTTGTAGGAGGAAATATTGCATCTAGGGCACCGGCGGAAACAATACCGTCTCCAACCGTCTCTCAGTCTGCCATGTACACCGGCACACCCAAAAGTGCCACGATCTCCAGCTCTCCAGTCCAGCTCACCCTACATGAGACTCTGGTTAGAAAAAGGAAGTACTTATCCTCGCATCCGCGTACACAGGGTTTTAACGCCCACATAGCTAGACTAATCTCGTTAGAGATGATGCCCTACCGGTTAGTTGAAAGCTTTCAAAGCCCTGATGGAGTACGCTGAACCACGATACGAGCTACCCAGTCGACACTTTTTTTCCAGAAAAGCCATCCCAGCCCTGCACCAGCATGTTAAACAGCGCATCGTCCATGCACTCAGGCAATCTGTGAGTACAAAGGTGCACCTGACTACAGATGCATGGACCAGTAGGCATGGCCAGGGACGTTATGTGTCCATCACGGCACACTGGGTGAATGTGGTGGATGCAGGGTCCACAGGGGACATCAATTTCGGGACAGTTGTGCCTAGCCCACGGTCTAGGAAACAGTTGGCTGTAGGCGTTCGCACCCCCTCCTCCTCGTCCTCCTGCAGAAGCTACAGCTCTTCCACAGACCGCAGTCGGCCAACCACTCTATCGGCAGATGACACTGTTGCACACCAGTTGTCCCATTATGGGTCAGTTACTGGCAAGCGTCAGCAGGCTGTATTGGCTATGAAGTGTTTGGGCGACAACAGACACACTGCGGAAGTTCTGTCCGAGTTCTTGCAACAAGAAACGCAGTCGTGGCTGGGCACAGTAGATCTTGAGGCAGGCAAGGTAGTGAGTGATAACGGAAGGAATTTCATGGCTGCCATCTCCCTTTCCCAACTGAAACACATTCCTTGCCTGGCTCACACCTTAAACCTGGTGGTGCAGTGCTTATTGAAAACTTATCCTGGGTTCTCCGACCTGCTCCTCAAAGTGCGTGGACTTTGCTCACATATCCGACGTTCGCCTGTACACTCCAGCCATATGCAGACCTATCAGCGGTCTTTGAACCTTCCCCAGCATCGCCTAATCATAGACGTTGCAACAAGGTGGAACTCAACACTGCACATGCTTCAGAGACTGTGCCAACAGAGGCGGGCTGTTATGTTTTTGTGGGAGGATACACATACACGGGCAGGCAGTAGGATGGCAGACATGGAGTTGTCAGGTGTGCAGTGGTCGAAGATACAAGACATGTGTCAAGTCCTTCAGTGTTTTGAGGAATGCACACGGCAGGTTAGTGCAGACAACGCCGCAATAAGCTTGAGCATCCCCCTAATGCGTCTGCTGATGCAAAGTTTGACGCACATAAAGGATCAGGCGTCTGCACCAGAGGAAGAGGAAAGCCTTAATGACAGTCAGCCATTGTCTGGTCAGGGCAGTGTACAGGACGAGGTAGCGGGCGAAGAGGAGGTGGAGGACGAGGAGGATGATGGGGATGAGTATATTTTTAATGCGGAAGCTTTCCCGGGGGCACTGGATATTGGTTGTGTGGCAAGGCCGGGTTCTGGTTTTTTGAGGGACACAAGTGACGTAGATTTGCCTGAAACTGCCCCTCAACCAATCACAACCGTAGATTTGACAACTGGAACTTTGGCCCACATGGCGGATTATGCCTTACGTATCCTAAAAAGGGACACACGCATTACGAAAATGATGAACGATGACGATTACTGGTTGGCCTGCCTCCTTAATCCACGCGATAAAGGCAAATTGCAAAATATTATGCCACATGAGAATTTGGAACTAATATTAGCAACCAAACAATCAACTCTTGTTGACCGTTTGCTTCAGGCATTCCCAGCACACAGCGCACGTGATCGTTCTCACACGAGCTCCAGGGGGCAGCAGACTAGGAGTGTTAGGGGTGCACACATCAGAAGTGGCGTTGGACAGAGGGGTTTTCTGACCAGGTTGTGCAGTGATTTTGCTATGACCGCAGACAGGACAGGTACTGCTGCATCAATTGAAAGTGACAGGCGACAACATTTGTCCAGTATGGTTACTAACTATTTTTCATCCCTTATCGATGTTATCCCTCAACCGTCATTCCCATTTGATTACTGGGCATCAAAATTAGACACCTGGCCAGAATTGGCAGAATATGCATTGCAGGAGCTTGCTTGCCCGGCAGCAAGTGTCCTATCAGAAAGAGTATTCAGTGCTGCAGGTTCAATATTAACCGAAAAAAGGACTCGTCTGGCTACCCAAAATGTTGACGATCTAACATTCATTAAAATGAACCACAACTGGATTTCGAAATCTTTTGCCCCACCTTGCCCGGCCGACACCTAGCTTTCCTATGAAAAGCTCTTGCCTGTGGACTACTGTGAATTACTTTTCTAATGTCTAATTTTCTGCAGCTGATTGTCCAGCATACGACATGTTTACACCTCCCTAAATGGCCAAACTCCTAACACGAGGCCGTGGTATCGCGACTTGGCGCAAGCACCCGTGAGACTGCTGTTTGTCTGAAGAGGTGGGTGTGCTCGCTTTTGGTCGATGGCATTGCTACTGGGTCCCTCATAGTACAATAAAGTGTCTCTGGCGGTGGTGGTGCGCACCCAACGTCAGACACACTGTTGTAACATGAGGGGCCCTGGGCCTGTACCGCCGGCCACAAGAGAGTTCACCCACCCCCAGGTCAAACATTGCTCTACCACTTCCACAGTTATCTCTCACACTTCCACCAATGTTTAGTCTATGCGCTGACATCCTTCCATACCTGACACTGACAATACCATTGTGTTGACATGTATGATGGTACTTAACATAGTCAGGGGCAGTGTCCTCTATTTACCACAGTAAATACTTTGCGCTAAATTAGTAGGTCTGAAACAACGCAGAGGATCCCACCCCTGAACCTAATGATTGCACCCTTTAGTGTTTTTGTTTTGTTTTAATGCAAGACATTCACATTTAATTGTTGTTTTTGACTACTAACTGGCAGACACTCATTACAATCGGCCTCCGTTGACCAGACCACTGCTGCCCGTGTACCCCTGGAACCAATTATAAAGTGCCTACAGCCAGCCCGTTTTATTGTGTTAGGCCTTCGAAGCCTGTCTGCGGTCCCTCCTTCCACTAGGCCTCCACTGACCAGACCACTGCTGCCCGTGTACCCCTGGAACCAATTATAAAGTGCCTACAGCCAGCCCATTTTATTGTGTTAGGCCTTCGAAGCCTGTCTGCGGTCCCTCCTTCCACTAGGCCTCCACTGACCAGACCACTGCTGCCCGTGTACCCCTGGAACCAATTATAAAGTGCCTACAGCCAGCCCATTTTATTGTATTAGGCCTTCGAAGCCTGTCTGCGGTCCCTCCTTCCACTAGGCCTCCACTGACCAGACCACTGCTGCCCGTGTACCCCTGGAACCAATTATAAAGTGCCTACAGCCAGCCCATTTTATTGTGTTAGGCCTTCGAAGCCTGTCTGTGGTCCCTCCTTCCACTAGGCCTCCACTGACCTGACCACTGCTGCCCGTGTACCCCTGGAACCAATTATAAAGTGCCTACAGCCAGCCCATTTTATTGTGTTAGGCCATCGAAGCCTGTCTGCGGTCCCTCCTTCCACTAGGCCTCCACTGACCAGACCACTGCTGCCCGTGTACCCCTGGAACCAATTATAAAGTGCCTACAGCCAGCCCATTTTATTGTGTTAGGCCTTCGAAGCCTGTCTGCGGTCCCTCCTTCCACTAGGCCTCCACTGACCAGACCACTGCTGCCCGTGTACCCCTGGAACCAATTATAAAGTGCCTACAGCCAGCCCATTTTATTGTGTTAGGCCGTCGAAGCCTGTCTGCGGTCCCTCCTTCCACTAGGCCTCCACTGACCAGACCACTGCTGCCCGTGTACCCCTGGAACCAATTATAAAGTGCCTACAGCCAGCCCATTTTATTGTGTTAGGCCTTCAAAGCCTGTCTGCGGTCCCTCCTTCCACTAGGCCTCCACTGACCTGACCACTGCTGCCCGTGTACCCCTGGAACCAATTATAAAGTGCCTACAGCCAGCCCATTTTATTGTGTTAGGCCTTCGAAGCCTGTCTGCGGTCCCTCCTTCCACTAGGCCTCCACTGACCAAACCACTGCTGCCCGTGTACCCCTGGAACCAATTATAAAGTGCCTACAGCCAGCCCATTTTATTGTGTTAGGCCTTCGAAGCCTGTCTGCGGTCCCTCCTTCCACTAGGCCTCCACTGACCTGACCACTGCTGCCCGTGTACCCCTGGAACCAATTATAAAGTGCCTACAGCCAGCCCATTTTATTGTGTTAGGCCTTCGAAGCCTGTCTGCGGTCCCTCCTTCCACTAGGCCTCCACTGACCAGACCACTGCTGCCCGTGTACCCCTGGAACCAATTATAAAGTGCCTACAGCCAGCCCATTTTATTGTGTTAGGCCTTCGAAGCCTGTCTGCGGTCCCTCCTTCCACTAGGCCTCCACTGACCAGACCACTGCTGCCCGTGTACCCCTGGAACCAATTATAAAGTGCCTACAGCCAGCCCATTTTATTGTGTTAGGCCTTCGAAGCCTGTCTGCGGTCCCTCCTTCCACTAGGCCTCCACTGACCAGACCACTGCTGCCCGTGTACCCCTGGAACCTATTTTACAGTGCATAGAGCCTATTTTTTTATTTTATTTAATATTAATAAAGCCAGGATGGACTACGATGTACCACGCTATGAGCTAGCCAGTTGACAATTCTTTTGCGAGAAAAGCCATCCCACCCCTCCACCAGCATGTTAAAGATCGCATTGTCCTTGCATTCTGTCAATATGTGAGTCCAAAGGTATACCTGACAACAGACACATGGACCTGTAGGCATAGCCACGGAAGGTTACTTGTCCTTTGTGGCTCAATGGGTTAATGTATTGGATGCATGGTCCACACAGGGGACAGCCTGCTAAGTCTGTCTGCAGTCCCTAATTCAAGTTGTCCTCAACTGAATAAAGCTGAGCTTCTACCTTCTGGCTCTGATTAACTGCTGTTTTTAAACAAATTGGTGGTTCCGGCCTACTAACGGTGTCTGCCCCTGCCTGGTGTTGTCCTCAACTGAATAAAGCTGAGCTTCTACCTTCTGGCTCTGATTAACTGCTGTTTTTAAACAAATTGGTGGTTCCGGCCTACTAACGGTGTCTGCCCCTGCCTGGTGTTGTCCTCAACTGAATAAAGCTGAGCTTCTACCTTCAGGCTCTGATTAACTGCTGTTTTTAAACAAATTGGTGGTTCCGGCCTACTAACGGTGTCTGCCCCTGCCTGGTGTTGTCCTCAACTGAATAAAGCTGTGCTTCTACCTTCTGGCTCTGATTAACTGCTGTTTTTAAACAAATTGGTAGTTCCGGCCTACTAACGGTGTCTGCCCCTCCCTGGTGTTGTCCTCAACTGAATAAAGCTGAGCTTCCACCTTCTGGTTCTTATTAAGCTTTTTTTTTCTTTTTTTTTTTTTTTTTTAATTGCTGGATGGGGCCTAATACCTCTGTTTGCTGCTCCCTGGTGTTTGTCCTCAACTGAATACAGCTGAGCTTCTACCTTCTGGCTCACATTAAGTGCTGTGTTTTTAAAAAATGGTGTTTAGGGCCTACTAACGGTGTCTGCCCCTGCCTGGTGTTTGTCCTCAACTGAATAAAGCTGAGCTTCTACCTTCTGGCTCTGATTAACTGCTGTTTTTAAACAAATTGGTGGTTCCGGCCTACTAACGGTGTCTGCCCCTGCCTGGTGTTGTCCTCAACTGAATAAAGCTGTGCTTCAACCTTCTGGCTCTCATTAAGTGCTGTTTATTTTTTAAAAAAATTGTGTTTAGGGCCTACTAACGGTGTCTGCCCCTGCCTGGTGTTTGTCCTCAACTGAATACAGCTGAGCTTCTACCTTCTGGCTTTTGGCCTATAGTATCAGATATTAAACTGCATTTGGCCTACTGGTGTGGTTGGGCCCTTGAAAAAGTGTTTGCTGCTCTTGGGTTTGCTACTCCACTGAACAAAGCAATGCCGCCTGTTTAGTCCTGTTACCAATTTTGAACTGCATTTAGCCTAATTTATTCTTTGGCCCTATATCTGTTTCCTCCTCATCCTGCCCATTGCCCAGCCACTGCTACATGAGTCTGCTGGTACATTGACCTAGACCACTACATTCCCCTTGCACTCTACACAGCCAGAATCTGACCCTGCTGAAAGTAAGGTTCCCCTTCCCGCATGTTATACCACCTTACACAGGGACAAAGAGGAAGGTGCAGATGAAAGTGCAGGTTCCTTCATCAGGTGGGGGGGGCATACTCGTTGGCGACGTCACTGGCACAGGGCCCCTCAGAGTACGCAAAAGTGTCACTGCTGGTGGGAGGCGCCCCCGCCATGCAAACACACCACCATACTTTGAGGGGCCCTGTGCCAGTGCCAATGCGAACGAGTGGGCACCCCCTGCTTGCTCAGGATCACAGCACTTGCAACGTTGAAATACTTACCTCTCCCTGCTCCACCGCCGTGACGTAGTCCACGTTTCCTGGGCCCATTAAAACCTTGAACCAGCCCTACCCCCAACAACTTTTGCCAAATGACCCCCAAGTTCCAATGCCCAACTATTATTATAAAGTTAATTAAGATTGACAAGCTTCAGAAACAAGAATGGATGTTTTTGGCATTAAAATGTGCACTGTAGGTGTTTTCCTGGCCTCCACTCACTGCCGACTATGCTTCCCCATTGACTTGCATTGGGTTTCGTGTTTCGGTCGATCCCCGACTTTTAGCGACAATTGGCCGACTGCACTCGACTCGACTCTGGACAAAATCGGGTTTCCCAAAACCCGACTCGATCTTAAAAAAATGAAAGTCGCTCAACCCTACTCATTACATAAATCAATCTCTGATTCTGACTGAAAATCTCTTTTTTCCTTTGCTAATTCTATAGGTAATTATAACTGTGTGGGTAGGTTAGCATAGATACAGTAAAATGGGTGAATGGACACTGCTCTCATGGATGGACTCCATAGAAGCTTGGTTGAGCAAGTTCTTTGATTCAGTCCTTAAACCAGTTGTTGCAATGGTTGTTTTTATCCTGATTTGGTGCTTTGCATCTTGAATCATCCTGTGTATTTTCAAATAGTGTAGTTATAGCTTGTAAAAGCTCCTATTGATATATATGTTTTTGTAACAAAAAATAGCTGATAAAAAAAATAATTAATACAGCCATTATAATCCATAATTTTCAAATGTCTTATATACAGGTCCTTCTCAAAAAATTAGCATATAGTGTTAAATTTCATTATTTACCATAATGTAATGATTACAATTAAACTTTCATATACTATAGATTCATTATCCACCAACTGAAATTTGTCAGGTCTTTTATTGTTTTAATACTGATGATTTTGGCATACAACTCCTGATAACCCAAAAAACCTGTCTCAATAAATTAGCATATTTCACCCGACCAATCAAATAAAAGTGTTTTTTAATACCAAACAAAAAAAACATCAAATAATAATGTTCAGTTATGCACTCAATACTTGGTCGGGAATCCTTTGGCAGAAATGACTGCTTCAATGCGGCGTGGCATGGAGGCAATCAGCCTGTGACACTGCTGAGATGTTATGGAGGCCCAGGATGCTTCAATAGCGGCCTTAAGCTCATCCAGAGTGTTGGGTCTTGCGTCTCTCAACTTTCTCTTCACAATATCCCACAGATTCTCTATGGGGTTCAGGTCAGGAGAGTTGGCAGGCCAATTGAGCACAGTAATACCATGGTCAGTAAACCATTTACCAGTGGTTTTGGCACTGTGAGCAGGTGCCAGGTCATGCTGAAAACTGAAATCTTCATCTCCATAAAGCATTTCAGCCGATGAAAGCATGAAGTGCTCCAAAATCTCCTGATAGCTAGCTGCATTGACCCTGCCCTTGATGAAACACAGTGGACCAACACCAGCAGCTGACATGGCACCCCACACCATCACTGACTGTGGATACTTGACACTGGACTTCAGGCATTTTGGCATTTCCTTCTCCCCAGTCTTCCTCCAGACTCTGGCACCTTGATTTCCGAATGACATGCAAAATTTGCTTTCATCAGAAAAAAGTACTTGGGACCACTTAGCAACAGTCCAGTGCTGCTTCTCTGTAGCCGAGGTCAGGCGCTTCTGCCGCTGTTTATGGTTCAAAAGTGGCTTTACCTGGGGAATGCGGCACCTGTAGCCCATTTCCTGCACACGCCTGTGCACGGTGGCTCTGGATGTTTCCACACCAGACTCAGTCCACTGCTTCCTCAGGTACCGGTCACCTCTTCTCGTTGTACAGCGTTTTCTGCCACATTGTTTCCTTCCAACAGACTTACCATTGAGGTGCCTTGATACAGCACTCTGGGAACAGCCTATTTGTTGAGAAATTTCTTTCTGGGTCTTACCCTCTTGCTTGAGGGTGTCAATGATGGCCTTCTTGACATCTGTCAGGTCGCTAGTCTTACCCATGATGGGGGTTTTGAGTAATGAACCAGGCAGGGAGTTTTTAAAAGCCTCAGGTATCTTTTGCATGTGTTTAGAGTTAATTAGTTGATTCAGAAGATTAGGGTAATAGGTAATTTAGAGAACCTTTTCTTGATATGCTAATTTATTGAGACAGGTTTTTTGGGTTATCAGGAGTTGTATGCCAAAATCATCAGTATTAAAACAATAAAAGACCTGACAAATTTCAGTTGGTGGATAATGAATCTATAGTATATGAAAGTTTAATTGTAATCATTACATTATGGTAAATAATGAAATTTAACACTATATGCTAATTTTTTGAGAAGGACCTGTAATTCATTATATGCAATGTTTTATACCAGTTTTATAAATTAATAATTTACTTCAGCTAAAAAAAACAAGGTTAAGCCTGCAGATATTGGTAGAATGTGCTGCTTCTTCTAGCCACAGAATTATCCTTGAAAACTAAGTCTAAATTTGCTTATGAATTGTTTATTTATTACTGATGTTCAGCATTCTTTGTTATGGGCATTTGTACCAACTCCATTGCTGTGAGCCAGAATTTTTTTATTTAAATACCGTACCCTTTTGCAACAGGTCAAATCCCTCTCTTATATTCATAGGGGTCTTGTATACACCTTCTATATCTATATATCCTTTACTGTCACATCTACAATCAATAAAAGAAGGTTACAACTTTACAGCCTCTTTTTCTTAAAGAAGACAGGGGATTTAGCTACATGTCTCATTGCACACCCTGCTAACGTGTATGAGGACAGTATAGCGAAACAACTGCTGAGAACAAGCTCAGAAGATCTGACAATACAGCACCCGCCATTATCCAAGCATACGGTTATTGCATATGGATATTGCAGCAACCTCCTAACGGTTGCACCGAAAAATCCGACCATACGGAGCCCGCCATTATCCACGCAGAGCCGACACAGGGATATTGCAGAGGTCCCCTAACTGTTAAATCATGTCTCAAGGACGAGCATCCTCTGTTAAGATGAGATCACGATTTGGTTCCTCCAAGAAATCAACCATCAGCAAGGCCGCCACCATTGCTCGAGCAAAAGCTGAAGCTGCAAAAGCACAAAGCACCTTTGCTGAACAAGAGATACAATTGAAACTACAACAAGCATCCCTGGATGTGGAAAAAGCATCACTGGATGTGGAAAAATCAAGGCAACAAGCATGCCTGGATGAAGAGAAAGCGGGCCTTGAAGCGGCATTACAGAAGCTTGCTATTGAAAAAGAAATAGCTGCTGCCATAGCAGAGGCAGAAGCCTTAGAAGCTGCCATACTGTATATTTGAATGACGAACACAGCAGACGCAGCAGTGTGCTAGGTCTACAGCAAGTTACTCATGATCCATTACAGCGTACTGCAGAGTACGTCCATCAACATTCCAAGTTAAACGATAATTCAGACCCACAGCCGAAGACAGAGCATTTTGTCAACAAGTCAAGCCAACCAGATGATTTGGAACCCCACAAAGCCAAATATCAGTATCCCTGCCGCAAGCAAGGAAATACACATTGGAATGAGACTGACTACAATAATCTTTCTGCAGAACAGAAGATCCAAAATCTGCCCCGGCTTAAGAAGAATCCCTTCACTTCAGAAAGGTACTACAGCCTTTGGACCAAACCAGAGACATCTAGCAGGTATGACTACACAGCACACATGTACTCTGACAACACACCATCAGCTGGTATTAGCGCCAATCAAGCTAGTGGAACTTTGCCAAGTTCCTTACTCGATGTGAGTTGGTCATCAAAGGAATTGTAAAGATCAGTGACTGCGCTGAAAACTACAGAGCTTGGCGAGCCTCCTTCCAAAATGCTATCAGACAAATAGGTCTATCATGTAGTGAAGAAGTGGATCTCCTGGTTAAATGGCTGGGAAGTGAGTCTGCCGAACACGCAAAGAGAATCAGAGACATTAATGTAAATTATCCAGATGTCGGCCTCAAAAGAATTTGGAATAGACTTGATGAATGCTATGGCTCTGTAGAGGTTATAGAAAGTGCCTTGTTTAAAAGAAGACTTTTCTAGAATAGCGAACAAGGGCTATCCAAAGCTCAGAGAATTAAGTGACTTGTTAATGGAGTTGTGTGTAGCAAAAGCAGGAGATCTTGTGGGTTTGACATACCTCAACACTGCTAGAGGTGAGAACCCCATTGTTCAAAAACTCCCATATAACCTGCAAGAAAAGTGGGTTATATATGGTTCTAGGTATAAACAGACATACAATGTACCATTTCCTCCATTGGCCAAATGTGTCTGCCCTTAACAACCATATTGGAATGTAACCAGATTCCTGACAACAGATCAGAGATACCAATGCCTGCATTATCCTCATCTGAAGCGTATAGAATGCCTGATTCCCAGACTTGACCCAGGGGCTCAAATAGTCTTGCTCCTTGGGAAAGATTTTCTATGAGTACGCAAGGTTATAAAACAGATCAATGGCTCACACAATGCTCCATATGCCCAGAGACTCGACCCTGGGTTGATCATTGTAGGAGAGGTCTGTTTAGGAGGTGCACACAAACAGACAATGGTTAACAATAGGGTTGAGCGACTTTTATTTTTATAGGATCGGGTCGGGTTTCACGAAACCCAACTTTCTCAAAAGTCGGGTCGAGTGAAATCGGCCGATCCTATAAAAAAGTCGGGGTCGGCCGAAACACGAAACCCAATGCAATGCAATGGGATACTATGGTTCCCAGGGTCTGAAGGAGAGGAAACTCTCCTTCAGGCCCTGGGATCCATATTTAAGTGTAAAATAAAGAATCAAAATAAAAAATATTGATATACTCACCCTCGGATGCGCCCTGGTACTAACTGGCAGCCTTCCTTCCTAAGAATGAGCGCGTGAATGACCTGCGGTGACGTCACGGCTTGTGATTGGTCGCGTGAGCGGTCACATGGGCGGCCGCGACCAATCACAAGCCGTGACATCATCTAAGGCCCTTCATGCGCTCATTCTTAGGAAGGAAGGCTGCCGGAAAGAAGCCGAGGGTGAGTATATTCCTATTAGGTATATACTCACCCTCGGACGCGCCCTGCTTCTTTCCGGCAGCCTTCCTTCTTAAGAATGAGCGCGTGAAGGGCCTTAGATGACGTCACGGCTTGTGATTGGTCGCGGCCGCCCATGTGACCGCTCAGGCGACCAATCACAAGCCGCGACGTCACCGCAGGTCATTCACGCACTCATTCTTAGGAAGGAAGGCTGCCAGTTAGTATCAGGGCGCGTCCGAGGGTGAGTATATCAATATTTTTTATTTTGATTCTATATTTTACGCTTAAATATGGATTCCGATACCGATTTCCGATATCGCAAACATATCGGAACTCGGTATCGGAATTCCGATACCAGATTCAGAAGATCGCCGACCTCATGGCCGACCCCACACAGGGGTCGGGTCGGGTTTCATGAAACCCGACTTTGCCAAAAGTCGGCGACTTCTGAAAATGGTCGACCCGTTTCGCTCAACCCTAGTTAACAACATGCTTACCAGTAAGCTCGAGAATGTACATCCATCTCTCCTTCAACCATGTGAAAATCACTACTTCATAAAGGAATTGCCACACAGCACTTCAGCACCAGGTATCTTAGCAAGTCATGTCTACGATGATTGCATCCTAGATGGTGACCAAGATCACCTTGGATGTACGGTCTTCCGCAAGACAAAAGAAGATAATCGTACAGTAATGTCATTTGAAGATAGATTGTTCCTAGAGATGATGGAGCAAGGAATGGTGCAGGACAAAATGAAGAGCTGTATTGCACCTCTACCCTTCAGGCCTCAAAGACAACGCCTGCCTAACAGCAGAGAACAAGCTTAAAAATGATTTGTCTCCCTCAGACACAGCTTTCGTAATAAACCAGAGCTGAAAGATAATTTTTTTTCCTTCATGGAGAAGATATGTAAGAATGATCATGCAGAGTTAGCACCCACACTTCAAGACTCTGAAGAGCGCTGGCACTATGGTAAACACATGCACACATCTCTCAAGCTAGAATGTAAAAGAATGTAATTATCTGAACTGTACAAAACTACGCCAAAGAAATTGGCTGTGTAACTAAGCAAAGACCAATGTCAAAAGATAGTGTTCTGAGAAAACTAGACCCATTACTCCATGGAGATTGTCTCTTAAGAATAGGCGGAAGTCTTAAAGAGGCAAAAATAGGTTCTGCAGAGAAACATCCCATGATAGTTCCTGGACAACACCACATAGCTACACTGCTTGTTCAACATTTCCACGAGCAGACAAATTATTATTATTATTATTATTATTTATTTATATAGCACCATTGATTCCATGGTGCTGTACATGAGGAGGGGTTACATACAAGTTACAGATATCACTTACAGTAAACAAACTAACAATAACAGACTGATACAGAGGGGCGAGGACCCTGCCCTTGCGGGCTTACATTCTACAGGATTATGGTGAAGGAGACAATAGGTTGAGGGTTGCTGCAGCTCCGGCGTTGGTGAGGCGGTAGCTTCAGTAATGATGAGGAGGCAGCGGGGTCAGTGCAGGCTGTAGGCTTTCCTGAAGAGATGGGTTTTCAGGTTCCGTCTGAAGGATCCGAATGTGGTTGATAGTCGGACGTGTTGGGGCAAAGAATTCCAGAGGATGGGGGATATTCGTGAGAAGTCTTGGAGGCGATTGGATGAGGAGCGAATATGTGTGGAGGAGAGAAGGAGGCCTTGGGAGGACCGGAGATTACGTGAGGGAAGATATCGCAAATCACCAAGGTCGCATGTTCACAGAAGGAACCTTAAGAGCAACTGGACTCTGGATAGTTGGACCTAAGAGATGTGTGTTAGGATTCATCTTTAACTGTGCTACTTGCAAGAAACTTTCTGGTATGTCACAGATTTCGAAGATGGTGGATCTAAAATATAACCGATTTAGCATAGATTCACCTTTCAGCAACGTTGGTCTAGATGTGTTTGATCCTTGGTCTGTGGTTGACCAACAAACCAGAGGAGGGCACGCAAACAGGAAACGATGGGCGATTATGTTCACATGTCTATCCATTAGAGACATCCACATAGAGGTAATCCAATCTATGGACACGTCATGCTTTATAAATGCTCTCTGGCGTTTCATTGCTATCAGAGGACCCGTCAAACATATTTGTTCTGACCGAGGCACGAACTTTGTCGGAGCAGCAAGAGAACTGCAACTCTCTTCCAACTTGAATATGAATGACATAGAAAAATACGTGTACAAGGGTGTACTTGGACTTTCATCCCACCACATTCTTCACATATGGGAGGTGTATGAGAGAGAATGATAGGTGTCGCAAGGAGAATCCTAGATTTAATCTTCTTACAAGAAGGATCTGCAAGACTGGTGCACGAAAGCATGACAGCTTTCAGGGCGGAATTGTCAGCATCATAAATGCCAGACCGTTGACTCCGATTTCCAGTGATCCTGATGACCCAACTGATCTCACCTCAGCCATGCTGCTTACGCAGAAGACCGACCCTAATTGCTCTCCACCAGGAGAATTTAATGTTAAAGACTGTTACAGGAGTCGATGGAGACAAGTACAGAGTCTCTCCAATGCTTTTTGGAACAAGTGGAAAAAACAGTACCTGCTTATTCTGCAACAGAGGAGAAAGTGGCAAACCAGCAAGCCTAACCTCTAGCCTGGCGATGTAGTACTAATAAAAGACTACCAGTCTCAGAGAAATGAATGGCCATTGAATCTCATTACCCAGACGTTCCCGAGTAGGGATGGAATCATACGTAAGGTAGAAGTAAAAATAGGAAAGCAAGTTGAGACCAAATTGTTCCTCAGGCCAGTAGGGGAATTCGTTCTGCTGTTCTCTTCCAATAAACACAATAGCTGGCTGATGTCAAGTGGGGAGTGTTCTGTCCAGCAATATAATTGCTGTCTAAAAATTGTAGTCATTTTTGTGTCTCATTTATCACAGACATTGCATTTTCTGTTTATATTAATCCTTCCTATATTTTTGTATTGTAAGCTAACAGCGCCATCTGCTGGCGATTTAATGTATACATTCTAGTTCAGTTTGCAATGTATTAAGGGAAGTTCCTAGAGCATTGTGGGATTGTTCTTGTTGCATTGTGGTCTTATTATGACACTGTGAAAAGAACAGCAGACATTGTTCCTGTATGCTCCTGAGGAGAAAACACACCACTCGTTCTTCTTCATGCTCCTTGTAAACAGCCTGCTCTAAGCATAGTTGGTAAGCCATTATCTGTGTGTTGCAGTCCTGTGTTTATCAGTACATTTGCTGCATTAAATAGGTAATCATCAGCTTGTATATTGCCTCATGTTACTGTGTATTGCAGACTATCTATTCTATGCATTGTACAGTTATATATTCTGAAATGCTCCTGTTATTGCATCTTATAGTTTCACCCTTTCTTGTCACATTTACAAACAATAAAAGAAGGTTACAACATTACAGCCTCTTTTTCTTAAAGAACACAGGGGGTTTAGCTACATGTCTCATTGCACACCCTGCTAATGTCTAAGAGGACAGTATAGGTTTAGTTCACGTTATAGACAACAGAAGAAAAGATGATCAGAAGGCCATGTTTGAATAATAAAACCACAATATTTATTGAAAAACGTTATTTTAAGAGACATATTGCCAAAGTGTACATAAAGAGAGAAAAAACTACCCATTAATCACAATCACCCATAATCACGCACAACCACGGGTAATACTAGGCTGAAACAGTTTTTTATAACATTTTTAAAAGGTATTTAAATACATAGTAGTAAATAATGTTCACGTTTGAAATTTGCTCTAAATCATACATCTAGGGAGGCACTATATTCAATACTATAATTAGACAGGGATACAAATCCTTAAATTGTTGCTTACTATATATTATATATTATAGCCTCTACCCCAGGCACTACCATACCTCATCACAGCTGGTATACCGCTCAAATATGGAGCCACATATTCGTCAGCAAGTGCTTAGTAATTACCTTTGCCCGACCGTGGTGGGTATGCCACTGATACCCGCAGCAGTGCGTCTGCCCCGACGCGCGTTTCGGACTCCTTTCTCAAGGGGCCTGACGTGTACACACTGTCTCCATAATTTATATTACCCGGCTGCTGTGGGAAACACCGCGCAACCGGAAATTACATTACCTCCCCCGGATATGACGCGTGCCGTTGCCCAAAAGAAATGAAGGACAGCATCCAATCCAGGTGAAAAAACTCTTCTTTTATTGTGCCAAGTGTGACATTTCAACACTCACAAGGTTTTTTTCAAGCATATAAAACAGGTAAAAATGGCGGCTTTAAATAGGGAATGGTTGTAATTCCCACCAATCTCATCACAAGAAGCCGCCCATACAATTTACATGTAAATACATAGATAGTTAAACAATACATAAATATACAGGTCAATATATCACAACCCACCCAATGAATGTGTAAATTCCCACTTATATAGAGAGATTTCTAATAAGATCGCCAACTAGGTTTCTAATAGCACATGGCGGATGTCAGACGTGGGAATTACAACCATTCCCTATTTAAAGCCGCCATTTTTAACTGTTTTATATGCTTGAAAAAAACCTTGTGAGGGTTGAAACGTCGCACTTGGCACAATAAAAGAAGAGTTTTTTCACCTGGATTGGATGCTGTCCTTCATTTCTTTTGGGTATGTACACTTCCACTTTGGTCCGTGGAATTAGGACCAAAGTGTGCACATAGTCACTTGAGGAGGTGTGAGAAACGGCAAGAATTGGACACATGCTTTGGATGAACTGCCAAACAAATCAATCCGGATACTATCAGCTGTATAGAGCTTGTGCCCTAATATTATTTTGCTGCCGTTATGTAGTTATTGATACTTTATTCTGTGCAATGTGATGTAGTTATAGCAGTTAGATGTATTGTGATTGTCCGTTTCACCACTGTCTGCATTTATGTAGTGTTATATGTATGTATGGGTCTGTCTCCACATTCCTGCCTCTGACGCGTGCTGGGTCGACTCACCACCATGCCTGCTTGCTTTCGGCGTCTGATGACGAGGTAAGGGCCCGCCCTGGCCCCACCCCTCGTAGTGACGCCGACGCTTGCTGGCGTTGCCGTTGACTGGGCAACGGCACGCGTCATATCTGGGGGAGGTAATGTAATTTCCGGTTGTGCGGTGTTTCCCACAGCAGCCGGGTAATATAAATTATGGAGACAGTGTGTGCACATCAGGCCCCTTGAGAAAGGAGTCCGAAACGCGCGTCGGGGCGGACGCGCTGCTGCGGGTATCAGTGGCATACCCACCACGGTCGGGCAAAGGTAATTACTAAGCACTTGCTGAGGAATATGTGGCTCCATAGTTGAGCGGTATACCAGCTGTGGTGAGGTATGGTAGTGCCTGGGGTGGAGGCTATAATATATAATATATAGTAAGCAACTATTTAAGGATTTGTATCCCTGTCTAATTTTAGTATTGAATATAGTGCCTCCCTAGATGTATGATTTAGTGCAAATTGCAAACGTGAACATTATTTACTACTAGCTGCTCCCCAGGGTAGTTCAAAAATACCTTAGGAAAATTTTATAAAAAACTGTTTCAGCCTAGTATTACCCGTGGTTGTGCGTGATTATGGGTGATTGTGATTAATGGGTAGTTTTGTCTCTCTTTATGTACACTTTGGCAATATGTCTTTTAAAATAACGTTTTTCAATAAATATTGTGGTTTTATTATTTAAACATGGCCTTCTGATCATCTTTTCTTCTGTTGTCTATGTAGTAGTTGGTGATAGGCTTTATAAGTCCTATTGTAGATAGCATGGTATATATATAAAAAATATATTAATGATACTTTACATTTCTGTGATTACCATGTTGATTTGTCATATTTATTTGTACAGTATATATCAGTTCACATTATGCATATTAAGTGTGTGTTGGGGGGTATTGTTGCTTTCATATACACTTATTGTTGCATAAAAGGGGTTTTTCGCCATATCAAATTTAGATTTTTGTTTCATGAATTTTGAAAAAAAATGTAGAATCTTTTATTACTATTTTGGATACATATTTTAAAACTTATTTATATATAATGTTTTCATAATTACCATATTTTTAGGATTATGGGACACACTTTTTTCCCCTAAATATGAGGGGAAAATAGGGGTGCATCTTATAATGCGGATATACCTTACCGGTCGCGGTAAAGAAAGGTTCCAGTGTTGCTGCTGGAGGAGGCAAGAGTGGAGCATTGCTGCAGGCCGTAGGCTGGAATGGGGCGGTGTTTGCATGTGCGCCACTGTGGGTGTTTGGTGGTGTGGGGGCTCTGCCGTCATTTTGAGAAAGCCCAGAGCCCCCTGCACTTACATGGTTTACTATATGGTGGACTGCGGAAAAATGGCTGCCTAGTGCGGCACATGAAAAGATGGAGATCTTGGCACTGAGATCTCATCTCCCGAGATCTTGCTGCCGAGATCTCCATCTGTGCATGCACTGCCCCTGGCAGCTATTCTCCCGGAGTCCACCGCATAGTAAACCATGTAGGTGCGGGGGCTCTGGGCTTTCACAAAATGTCGGCGGAACCCCTGCACCACCGAACACCTGCAGCGGCGCACATCCGAACACGCTCTCATCATAGCCTGTGGCCTGCAGCAACTCTCCAATCTGGCTTCCTCCAGCTGTGACCCCGGGACCCTGCTTCAACACAGCCACTACCCCTGGTAAGCAATAAGATGCATGTATTATAAGAAGCACCACCATTGTATTAAAAAAAAACATTTCCTATTTTTCTCCTCAAAATTTGGGGTGCGTCTTATAATCTGCTGCAGTTATTGGGGTGCATGTAACATTGGTGCAGGGCAGGCCTTGTATTCAATGCATAAGCAAACAGTATGGTACACACACTCTCTTCTAATGGGAACAATTTTGTCCTGAGGCCCTCAAGTACATCTGCTGAAATGGTTATTGACATGCATGTAACATTGGTGCAGGGCAGGTCTTGCATTCAGTGCATAAGAAAACAGTATGGGAGACACTTTCTTCTAATGGGAACAATATTGTCATAAGGCGGTAAAGTACGTCTGCTGAAACGGTTAGTGGGGTGCATGTAACATTGGTGCAGGGCAGGCCTTGCATTCAGTGCATAAGCAAACAGTATTGCAGATAGACTTTCTTCTAATAGGAAAAATGTTGTCATGAGGTGGTAATGTACATCTGCTGAAAGGATTATTGGGGTGCATTTAACTTTGGTGCAGGCCAGGCTTTCATTCAGTGCATAAGCAAACAGTATGGGAGACACACATTCTTCTAATGAGAACAATTTTGTCCTGAGTCCCTCAAGTACTGTACTTCTGCTGAAACAGTTATTGGGGTAAATGTAACATTGGTGCAGGGCAGGCCTTGCATTCAATGCATAAGCAAACAGTATGGGAGACACACTTTCTTCTAATGGGAACAATTTTGTCATGAGGCCGTAAAGTACTTCTGCTGAAAGGCTTATTGGGGTGCATGTAACTTTGTGGCAGGCCAGGCTTTCATTCAATGCATAAGCAAACAGTATGGGAGACACACATTCTTCTAATGGGAACAATTTTGTCTGAGGCCCTCAAGTACTTCTGCTGAAACAGTTATGTAACATTGGTGCAGGGCAGGCCTTGCATTCAATGCATAAGCAAACAGAATGGGAGACACACATTCTTCTAATGGGAACAATTTTGTCCTGAGGCCCTCAAGTGCTTCTGCTGAAACAGTTATTGGGGTAAATGTAACATTGGTGCAGGGCAGGCCTTACATTCAATGCATAAACAAACAGTATGGGAGACACACTTTCTTCTAATGGGAAAAATGTTGTCATGAGCCCATAAAGTACGTCTGCTGAAAGGCTTATTGGGGTGCATGTAACTTTGGGGCAGGGCAGGCCTTGCTTTCAGTGCATAAACAAACAGTATGAGAGACACACTTTCTTCTAATGGGAACGATTTTGTCATGATGCCCTCAAGTACGTCTGCTGAAAGGGTTATTGGGGTGCATGTAACATTGGTGCAGGGCAGGCCTTGCATTAAATGCATAAGCAAACAATATAGGAGACACACTTTCTTCTAATGGGAACAATTTTGTCATGATGCCCTCAAGTACGTCTGCTGATACGGTTTTTGGGGTGCATGTAACTTTGGGGCAGGCCAGACCTTGCATTCAATGCAACATTTTTTCAGAAGCCCCTCCTATACATCTTGTGAAAGGGGTATTGGGGTGCATCCTAATTTTTGGCAGCACAGACACTTGGCAGTGGGGTACCGGGTCCCTCTGTCTCAGTTCTGGGGATGTCACGGTGGCCCGACCCGGTCCGTGGCCCTGCTAAGGGGCGCCCAATTAAAGGGTGTAGTTTGTCAAGTGTTTGTGATGCCACCTGTGGTATTTGGTCAGGGTGACCGACGCTGCTAGGGGGTCCGCTGGGGTGATGGAATGGCAGCTAGATGGTATGCCTTCCCACAGGTGAAGTATGTCCCCAGGGCTTCCCTTGATGAGTAGGTGGTAATGGTGGGTGCGATGAATAACGAGGACACAAAGGTTGCAGTCTCTTTACCTTTTACTGAAGACTTCAGCGTTCACAGTCCAGAGTATCGTTCACAGGGCTGGCTGAGTCCGGCCGGTCCAAAGGCACATCCAGAGTTCCCTTTGCAGGTGGAAATCAGTAGCCTTCCTACTAGCGCCTGTGTGTTGTAGTACCTCCCTGCTGAGCACCACGGGATAGTCCTCACAACTGTCATGTATATTTCTGATGTTCTTTTTCTCCGTCCCCCAGATGGTATGGATAGGATGACCCGTATGACGGGGTAGGCCTGGAGCTATTTTATAGGGACCCTTGAGACGCCCCTCTCCCACAATTTGCCTCCGTTGTCTTCATTAGGTTAAAAGTTGGGCAGCCAACTTGGAATTAACTGTCCTGCCATTGTTTGAAGTAATGCGTAGAGCCTATTACTCCCTCGGTGTTCCGGCCACCGGCTACGCGCCTCAGAAGGATGTTGCCGATCTTAAGGCAGGACTCCTCCTGGTATTATCTCCTTGTGATGTGATCTTGTTTCTCACTTCTCCACAATATACTTCGCTTCTTGTCCTTTCTTAAGATGCTGCCGCAATGAGGTGCAGGCGCAGCTCCGTAACGTTCTTTCTCTTGCTATGTCTCTGTCAGACTCCCACCACTGACAGGGACCTCTGTCTGCAGCTTAGATGTTCCTCCTTCTCCCCCTGTCTGCCAGACAGGTCTTCTCTGGGTCAAACCCAGGTAGCTTTCTGACTAACTTCCTATCCAACCCCCAGTTTTACCCGAGTGTGAGGAATGGCCTAATAGATAAAACCTTTTGCTCCCCCTGGTGGCCGGAGTGTGAAGTGTAGTGTGTGACTGTGATACCGCGACAATAATGCAACGACCAGGACTCTGGGGAGCTGCACTCCCCCCCTGTTAAATCCAGTACTCCCGGACTGGGAAAAGAAGAACAGCAATACATGTTAGCAAAAGACATACAACATTTTTGGAATGCTGTAAACAAAGGACTCTGGGGCGCTGCACACTCACCTCATAGGCAATAACAGTATAGGAGACCCACTGTTTAATGGCCTTTTAAGATGATTAGTGCCGCTTGATGCCCCTCTAAAAATAGGCTCTGTGACTTTAACAGTCCTTCCTTCATAAATGAAGCAAGATGCGTCTGCTTATGTGTCACACAACACATGGCCAACTAGGGTTGTTAAATGTTACAATGACATTACCCAGTGAATGCATTTGTATTGGTTGAAAGCAATGTTAAAGTTGAAAAATTCATAAAAAATGCTGCATGTGAACATAGCCCAAGAGATGGAGGAACATTTTTGTTTGGGGTTAATTATTTTGCCTTATATACAAGTCACTACCATGGAAAGGATGTTCCTTAACATATTTCCCAGCAAAATCCATTTTGGTTTTGTTTTTGTATGTTTTTGGTGCACCTGTAAAAATGGCGTGAAACTCTGACAACATTATTTACAGCTGTGACCTAGGAGTCCGAAATGCTTCCAGGGACATTTGCAATGATGTTCCCATGTCATTTGAGCAGTGTTTCCATCATTTTCAGACGCTTTTAGACCTTAAAAGGACCCCCGGGGGGGATCGCAGTAAAAATACTCGGGTCTCCCATAGACTTATATTGGGCTCATTGTTCTGTCCCAGTATTCCAATTGTTCAACCTGAGCAACGAGCACCTGAGCATTTTAGTGCTCGCCCCTTAACTAGTGGGCAGTGCACCCTACAAATTGTCCAAAGCAGAAACTTTGTTCAAGAAAGAGAAGGTATTGGTTTATTAGGAGAAATGTTATATACCACTATATTGTTTCACTTCCACTTCCTACTCTTAATGAATTAGGCTAGTTTCACATTTGCGTTAGAATCCACAGCGTTTAATCCGCATACGCAAGTGCAGGAAAAAAAGCATCGAAACACGTACAAATGCAGCGTTTTTAGATGGGAACGCATGCGGTTTAAAAAAACACAGCATTTGCACGCTTTCCTATGCGTTTTTTCCTGCGTTTGCGTTTTTGGTGTGCATGGTGACAAATTTTACAGGAGAAAAATCTAGATAAGAAGACACCGCCAATGGGACTACAGAGGGCGTGTATTATGGGATCTCTATATATAGACCCTAGGGCTGCTGAAATCTTAACA
This sequence comes from Ranitomeya variabilis, assembly GCF_051348905.1. Lineage (NCBI taxonomy): Eukaryota > Metazoa > Chordata > Amphibia > Anura > Dendrobatidae > Ranitomeya > Ranitomeya variabilis. The sequence goes on from NC_135232.1 coordinate 852,751,876, forward strand.
GTATGCTACTGTATTCTGTGTCATGATGGATCTTCGCATGGAGAGCTTCTATTTCAACCTGGATTTATGCATCAAGCTGTTTCTTGCCTGTGCGTTTGCTTGGGAGCAAGACAGAAATCGCGAAAGATGGAGAAGGAGACGTCGTAGGCGTTTTTGGAGACACCCCATTATTGAATTACGTGAGAGCCGTGGAGCCTATCACACGCTGTATTTCGAGCTTAATGTCAACCCGGAGAAATTCCCAGAATATACAAGGATGTCGCAAGACTCGTTCCGGGATTTGCTTGCTCATGTCCAAGTAGCCATACGGAGACAGGACACCCAGCTCCGTAGAGCGATTCCACCAGAGGAATGTCTGCTGGTTACATTAAGGTACGTAACAAATCTAAACAAATGCCAGTGCTAATTTTGGGTGTTCTGACTTGGTTTTTTTTGGTATTTTCCTTTATGTCTTTAGCATAACAACACCATAAATAGAATTGATTGTAATTTTTTTTTTTTTCTTCCAGATTTCTGGCAACCGGAGAAAGTTTATCATCCCTCCACTTCCAATACCGGCTTGGAATTTCCACCCTGTCCGGAATAGTTGCGGACACCTGCCGGGCTTTGTGGAATGTACTCCAGGATGAGTTTATACCCCTTACCCACCTTGGACATGTGGATTGGAATTGCGGAAAAATTCTGGAGTGTGTGTGATTTCCCCAACTGTTTGGGAGCGGTGGATGGAAACCACATCCGCATTATCAAACCAGCCAGAACAGGATCAGAGTACTTCAATTATAAAAAATATTTTTCTGTTGTGCTCATGGCAATAGCCGATGCGGACTGTCGCTTCATCACCTGTGGACATTGGAGCTTTTGGCCGTTGCAATGATTCACAGACTTTTAAGAAATCTGATATGGGCTGCCGTGTGTATGGCAAAAATTTTAATTTTCCACGGCCCTCCCCAACACTCAAGGTCCACCAATGCCATTTGTTATGGTTGGTGATGAGGCCTTTCAGATGTGTGAAAACCTACTGAAGCCATATTCCAGCCGGGACTTGAACCACACTAAAAGGATTGTTAACTACAGACTGACCAGGGCCCGAAGAACAGTAGAGTGTACCTTTGGGATTCTTGTCTCAAAATGGCGCATTCTTGCATCAGCCATTATTCTAAAAATGGAGACAGTCGACGAGGTGGTCAAAGCCTGTGTGGTTCTGCACAATTACATAATGGCTAAGGAGCGGCCCAACATTGAACTGGATGAACGAGTTGGAAAACCATTGCCAGATTACCAGCATCACCCGCTGCGGTCAACAGCTGAAGTTGGCCACATGCGGAACCAATTTGCTGCCTTTTTTCATTCGGATATTGGACGTGTGTCATGGCACGACAATGTTGTGTAAATGTCCTTTTGGGATTTTATCTGTACCAGTTATTTTCTTAAATGTTACTAATATTTCTCATTAATAAACTTTATTTTTTGGTGTCTTGACCATGTCTCCTATGTATTTCCTCTACAAACCCAGGCTGTCCTCACACTAACAGTATTTGGTCTGTATTTAATATCAGTATTTGTAATCCAAAACCAGGAGTGGGTGATAAAGGCTGAGGTGCTAGATATGTTAATATTATAATTTTCCTATAATTGTTCCAATCCTTGTTTTGGCTTACAAATACTGATATAAAATACCGACCACATACTGCTAGTGTGACGGCAGCCATGTTGTTTTAGTGGTAAGGTTGTTGACGTCATTGCATCCTGATTCTGTTCTGCAGTATCCATTGGACACAGACTGAAGAGACAATGGCTGTCATACAAAACAGATCTATACTCATCAAGTCAGGTGTCAGAAATAATGAATTAATGATGCACATATAACAGCCTCATGAATTCACTATTTCTGACACATGTCCAGGTGAGCATAGATATGCCTTGTATGACCGCCATCGGCCCTTCACTTTGTGTGAAATAGATTACATACACAGAAGAGAAAATGGAGGTTATACAAGGCAGTTCTCTACTCACAAGGTCAGGTGTCCTAACTAATGAGTTTTTGGACACCTGACCTGTTGAGTATAGTTCTGCATTGTATTTCCGCCATTTTCTTTTCAGTCTGCAACACTAGTCACAGACTAAGCAGAAGGAAGAGATTATGGAGATAATACAAGTATTAATTTTTTGGCCCACCTCATATCTCTATACAAAAGACGCACAAAGCTGCAGTCTTTTACTTGCTAACTACTGGAGCTATGATGTGGCCAAAAAATTAACTGTTAGGTGCACGGTGTTTGTTGACGGCGGTGAAATACACAATTAAACCACACATAATTGGGGGCAAAAAACAATATTATTTATTTTGTTATACACAAACTTTTTATTTAACTGCGCCTGCTTGGGGTTGAGTGATGGAAACAGGGGGTGTGAAGCTATGAGGCCTGGCTAACTGTGGACGACGCAGAGGTGGCAGGAGAAGGGGCAATGAAACTTGTGGGGTCTGGTAGTTTGGGGATAGGGCTTGACACATGAGAGGCCTGAGATGCACTGGAAGGGTGAGACAAACCTGACATTACAGACACACTGGGAGGTGAGGGGGGAGGAATACTAAGAGTACGCTGTTTTTTATTTTTTTTCCTTTTCTCGGATCGCCGGGTTCTGGGAAGCCTCGGTGGGCTCATATGTCATGGCATGATCGTGGTTGATGACCTGTCAGGGTCCGGCTGCACTGTGCCAGAGTCCATAGTGCTCGTAGAGCGTGCAGTCATGCCAGAGTCCATAGTGCTCGTAGAGCGTGCAGCCATGCCAGAGTCCATAGTGCTCGTAGAGTGTGCAGCCATGCCAGAGTCCATAGTGCTCGTAGAGCGTGCAGCCATGCCAGAGTCCATAGTGCTCTTAGAGCGGAAGGCCATGCCAGAGTCCATAGTGCTCGTAGAGCATGCAGCCATGCCAGAGTCCATAGTGCTCATAGAGCAGAAGGCCATACAAGAGTCCATAGTGCTCATAGAGTGTGCAGCCATGCAAGAGTCCATAGTGCTCATAGAGCACCCAGCCATGCCTGAGTCCATAGAGCTCGTAGAGCATGCAGCCATGCCAGAGTCCATAGTGCTCATAGAGCATGCAGCCATGCCAGAGTCCATAGTGCTCATAGAGCGGAAGGCCATGCGAGAGTCCAAAGTGCTCTTAGAGCGTGCAGCCATGCCAGAGTCCATAGTGCTCATAGAGCGGAAGGCCATGCCAGAGTCCATAGTGCTCATAGAGCATGCAGCCATGCCGGAGTCCATAGTGCTCGTAGAGCGGAAGGCCATGCCAGAGTCCATAGCACTTGTACAGCGGAAGGCCATGCCTGGGTCCTGCTGCATCGTGGTGGTGGCGGTTTGGAAGGCCATGCCTGGGTCCTGCTGCATCGTGGTGGTGGCGGTACTGAAGGTCATGCCAGGGTCCTGCTGCTGCATCTTAGTGTCAGTGGAGGAGGTCCAAGCAGGAGCAGCGGTTGTCATGGTGGTGGCGGTGGGCTGTCCTACAGCACTCGGCATGGTGGTGGTGCTGTAGTGGTGTCCGGCAGTGCTAGGAATAAAGGTGGCCATGCAGTGGTATGCAGCAGAGGTCGGCATTGAGGTTAATCGTGACAGTGAAGGCACAGGTGGATATGCCGCCACAGTCTGCTGAAAATACCTACTCTGCTGCATAGCCTGCACATAAGCAGCGTTGCACGCCTGCATGACACTAAGCTGGAGATCAGGAGTAAGGTGTTCCGACATGCCCTGCTCAATTTGGTTAAAAAAATGATGTGCTGGCCTCTGGAGGTCGGCTTTTACTTGGTCAAGGCTTTTGGTGACCTCCTGGATTTGTGTATACATGTGGCTAAGGTAAATATCCATTTGGTCACCCAAGCCCTTGAGTCCTTCGTGAAAAACCAAGCTCAAGTGCAAAACTCGGGCATGAGGGACCTGTCCGATGCCCTCTGCCGCTGCCGGGAGGAGCCCAAAAAAAAGGGGCAGAGGCAGAGGACTGGGAAAGGGGAAGACCTAATGAAACAGATTCCTGGTCTCCAGTTTGTGTGGCAGGCCCACTTGCTGCAGCGCTGCTGGATGGCTGGGACGGATCCATGGCTGTCTGATGAAGGACCGCTCCAGAACCTGGGCCAACAGTGCTGCTCCATGTGCTGTGAAAAAAAGGAAAAAAGATTAATAACAAAAATTAACCAGACGCCAACTCCTGTGGAATAGAAACATACAGATCATGGCAATACAACACAACCTAATGCACGGGAGAAATACTTACGTTCTCTGGGCAAGGACAGGTCTTAAAAATGCTAGAATGCGATGGTATTTGTACTTTCGGATCCTTGCTCCAGAACCACTGGGAACACGGCTCTCTTGAAGCAGGTCCTTGTTGAAGTGGTCCTTCATCGAACACCAACGTGTTTTGACTCTGCCCACTGTTGAAAAAAATGAACATAATGGTTAGACAATGGACTTTTGGCCGTGCTCACACAACTGTGTGTGATGAGAGAAACTCCTGAGACTTTCTCTCATCACACACAGTTGTGTGAGCACGACCAAGGTCTCTGCTGCTTCCCACTGCATTGCAATACTTACCAAATGCAGTTCGGACCCGAGTCGGGGCGTTGTCCCAGCCATCCCACATCGCTTTGGCCACCTCATTCCATAGGTGCTGGATCATCACATTGTCCGAGTGCTGTGGAACCCGGATGTCCCGCAACGGGACTCGCTCCTGGACCAGGGAGATGAAGAGGTCATTTTCTATGAGGTCTTCATCCCGTTCTGGAACCTAAAAATTAAAGAAAGACAATAATGTTGGATACATTAACATAAGGAAAAGAAAGAAAACAGAAGATGAGAAATGGCACGAATAAGGAAAGTCAAGATACAAAAGGAGTCCAGAAGAAAATTGTAAAGAAAGAGTAAAGTACAGAAAGGAAGATTCAAGAATACTAAAGTGAGGATACAGTAAACAGTCAGCCTTGTATACGTACACGCTGCCGCCTTGCCACCCGACCGTGTCTCCGCTGCTCCTGCCTAGTCTCTGCCGCAGTAGAAGAAGTGCTCTAAAAAAATGAAAAACAAAAATTGTCATATGTGTAGATGTGACAGTGAATACTTACCAATCTGAAGAGGTGAGTACTCACTTTACAGACATGTTCTACTTCAGAAGGCCCAGGACGTTGCTGCTCATCAGAAGAAGAAGACATTCTGATGCATGCAGAAAGAAAGAAATGCAAGAAATTAAGACATGTAGAGACATAAAATAGAAAATAAAGGCATTGGCTAGGATATACTCACATTGTTCAGAGTCTTGTCTCCTCTGCTTCTCTGTCTGCTGCGTAGTGACCTGCAAATGTCCACTCCCTCCCTTTATCACTTTGTATGTGGGGAGTGGCTAATCAGTGTCTAGACATGTTTTTATCTGGTGCAACGCATGCGTTCACATAGACAGCAATGCGTTTTTTTGGCGCATTTCTACCACTAACAACCGCATACGTTTCTAGGTGGCAAATTGACGCCTCTAAAATTACTACATGTAGCATTTACCGCGCCAAACCGCAGACGACGAAACGACGCATGCGTCGTCAAAGGCGGCAAAACGCAATCAAATGCAGACACTTGCGTTCCTAATGTTAAATATAGGAAAACACAACGCATGTGGATTATTGCGGATGAAACGCTGCGGACGTAACCGCAAATGTGAAACCAGCCTTATTCTTGTAAATTTAAAGTTATTACACAAAAATACCGTATTTTCCGGCATATAAGACGACTGTTTAACCCCTAAAAATTGTCCCAAAAGTCGGGGGTCGTCTTATACGCCGGCGTGTGCAGGGAGCGATCCTGGATGTTCCCAGGGTCTGAAGGAGAGGAAACTCTCCTTCAGGCCCTGGGATCCATATTCATGTAAAAAATAAAGAATAAAAATAAAAAATATGGATATACTCACCCCTCCGAGAAGCCTGGCTGTCACCGCTGCAAGCATCTGCCTCTGTTCCTAAGAATTGCAGAGCGTGAAGGACTTTCGATGACGTCGCGGTCAGGTGACCGGTCACATGAGCGGTCACGGACCAATCACAAGACCGCGATGTCATCGAAGGTCCTTCACGCTCTGCAATTCTTAGGAACGGAGGCAGACGCTTGCAGCGGTGACAGCCAGGCTTCTCAGAGGGGTGAGTATATCCATATTTTTTATTTTTATTCTTTATTTTTTACATGAATATGGATCCCAGGGCCTGAAGGAGAGTTTCCTCTCCTTCAGACCCTGGGAACCCCACGCCGTATAAGATGACTGGGCGTATAAGATGACCTCCGTCTTATACAGCGGGCATATCCCAAATTCCATATTTTATATGGAAAAGTTGGGGGTCGTCTTATATGCCCAGTCGTCTTATACACCAGAAAATACGGTATGTCATATTAACTTCAATATAAAAGTCACGTGTCTTCCACAGAATATAATCTCAATACGTGGGTTTGAATGTACCTTACACAGTTTGGGCTTCAGACTTAGAGTAGTGTTAAGCGATACCGTCCGATACTTGAAAGTATCGGTATCGGATAGTATCGGCCGATACCCGAAAAGTATCGGATATCGCCGATACCGATACCCGATACCAATACAAGTCAATGGGACACCAAGTATCGGAAGGTATCCTGTATGGTTCCCAGGGTCTGAAGGAGAGGAAACTCTCCTTCAGGCCCTGGGATCGATATTAATGTGTAAAATAAAGAATAAAAATAAAAAATATTGATATACTCACCTCTCCGACGCAGCCTGGACCTTACCGATGTAACCGGCAGCTTCCGTTCCTAAGAATGAGCGCTTGAAAGACCTTAGATGACATCGCGGCTTGTGATTGGTCGCGTGAGCGTGAGAGGTGATTATATCAATATTTTTTATTTTTATTCTTTATTTTACACATTAATATCGATCCCGATACCGATTCCCGATATCACAAAAGTATCGGATCTCGGTATCGGAACTCCGATACCGCAAATATCGGCCGATACCCGATACTTGCGGTATCGGAATGCTCAACACTAACTTAGAGCCTTCTTACATTAGACAGATAAGTTTGTAAGCTTCATTCAGATGATAAATTGCTTTATTTATTTCAGTCTTAATATGACACTGTTTGTAGATGATCATATGGGCTTTAATCGCTAGAATGCACACACTGAAGCTGTCATGTTGTCATTTTCTAGCTATTGGCTTTTAGATGAATTGTCTGATCTGATATTGTGTTCCACAATTATAGAATACTCTGTTTATACGATCTGTAATGTTTGGGATTAATTATGAGGATTTTTTTTATTACATAATAATACCTCATTTCAAAAGAGGTGGTATGCACGTAATCTCTTGTAATACCAAGCTGAATGGATAAAATGCTAGATATGTAATTAAGCCTATATTGCCATCTAGGGTACGAGATTGGAAAAAATGGTAAAAATTTAGCAGACTAATTATCTGGATGAATGTGATTAAACTATTCGGAGCACATTGTTTAAAAAAGGTTCAAGCAGGAGCTTGTGGTCAATACTTTATGCCTCTGCGTGACTTTTTATTGATTAGAGTTAATATTCTGTTGTATAGATCGTCATCTTTGACTCACTTCCGCTAAGCAATTTACAATATCTGTTTGGTTAGATGACTTATTGGAGAGGCATTTTTTAAAAATGTCAACAAGTAATCTATTAAACTTATAGCAGATAGCCTTTCATGTGCATGGGATGTAATGTGTATTGCATCACACAATGGCAACTACTGTATGTACTAAACCCATCTGTATTTGCAAGTGACTTTTAGAAAGGTAAAGATGCAAATCTCTTACGTTGACACAGCAGCTGGTTTAAGGAAAACTCAGAAATACATTATAAGTGGTATTTTTATTGTTGCATATTGCTATTGAGATTTTAAAGAGCAATGGATGAGAACAAGTAACAGCAATCAAAAAAGATAGGCTGCTGGGTATACATTGGAAAATTCCTAAGCTTTGGGTTTATCTTAGCATGCCTTAATATGAAAGAAAAAGAAACAAAATGTACTGAAGGACTAATAATACCAAATAGTAAAAGATTCTAGACCACATTTATCAAAAATTATGTCATTTATGACAAAACTTTAGTATACTCACTTCAACGCCATCGCATTTTAATGATACTTTATTGAAAATGATGCCAGTGCAACTTTTAAAGCTTGTTTAGCAAACTTCACAACATTGGAAATGAGCTGAAGAGGAGTATGACAAATATCACGCTAGAGCTGAGTTTTGCTCAAACTGTAAATTTTAGTAGGTAGTGACATGTGTATTTGTTCCAGCCTTTTATTTAAGAAATCTGTGATCTGTCTACAATATGCAACTCTTATGTGAAATACATTTATAAATATGTCATCCTTCACAGACTTCAGAGTGTTACCTAATAGATTTTTAAATTAGCCCAAACATTAATCTAAATAAACATCATGTGATTCCAACAGGGGATAGCAGAATTCAGATCTATGGTTACCGCTTCCCAACTACAGTATGTTATTGTTAATGGCGTAGCTATTGTAACAAAGTCACTGGCAAGTTGCTGGAGGGGAGATATGTTTTGCTGAGGCTCATAGCTTCAGTGATCTAGAAACCCAGAAGTTGCTCCTTCAGCACGCTAAGTGTTGCATGGATGTAGCAGCCAATTTAAATAAAGGCTGGATATTTAGTGGACAAAAATAGAGTGGGTGGGAGGTTGTCTACCTTATCTCCACCCCAGAGTGTGGTCTGGGGCTTAAATAGCTGGCCTCTAAAGGAATTAGGAGTTCAGTGTCTGGAGAGGAACACTCCGGAGAAGTGTTTGTGCCTGTGTCAAAGGACCTGAACAGTGGACTTTTCTAACCCTGACTGCGCTGATTCCTGCTATGAGAAAAACTGTGTTTTATTTTGTTTTGCTGCTTTGCCCAGAGGCCTGTGTTTACTTTTTCAGCTTAGTTTATGCTGCACCTAATAAACCAAGGATTTTCTTAAAGAGACAGTGTTCCATTTCTACCTCTGTGTTCAGCCGAGTGAACCAATCTACCACAGGTGGTGTTAAAAGTGCGGGCAGCATTCCCTGTGAACACGTGTGATGGCTACAAGAGATATTGCATGTCCTGGGTGAAGGAGGCCACAATCCAGCGTACAACATCAGGCTAAATGGAGGACCTGCTCAAGCATCTGGTACAAGCGCAGCAGCAACAGCCCCAACAGCATCAGCAGCAATTACAGCAGCAACAGATGGCACAACAAGAGACCAGTAAGCAGCTTATACAGCAGATGCCACAGCAACACTAGCAGCAGATTTACTTGCTCTCAGAAGTGGTTCGTGGAAGGCCGGCAGCCTCTCCTCCAAGTCCAGATGATGACACATATGTCCAGAAGGAGTTAAGATGAGCAATGCAAAAAATGACCCCTGATGATGATGTGGAAGCATTTTTGATTGTGTTTGAGCGAGTAGCAGAGCACGAAGAAGTTACTGCCAAAGCAGTGGGTGGAGGTGCTGACTCCCTTTCTATTTGGCAAGCCCCAAAAGGCTTATTAGGATTTGGCATTACAGGATGTGCTGGAGTATGCCAAACTGAAAACTGAAATTTTGGCAGCACTAAGTCAGTCACAGCACAAAAGGTTCACCACTGGGCGTATTATGGGGACTAACCGCCTAGATCCCAAATGTTTGATTTACTGCATCTTGTGCAAAAATGGTTGCAGCCGGAATCCTCTACTCCATCCCAGATGTTCGAGCAGGTTGTCATGGACAGATTTTTGTTCACTCCCTTCCTAGGTAGATGCAGACCTGGGTTGCTCAGGGAGATGCCCGGAATGCGGATGAATTGGTGGACCTAGTGGAAAGACAGCAGGTGGTTGAGAGTTCCCTAAGAAAGTCAGGGGGTGGTGCATCGCCATACTGGGGTACCCAGTGGAAGCCTGAGCCCAAGGGTTCACTGAGGGGTTGTCAAAGCCTGTGGGTAAAGACTTGCTTTGCTAGAGATGTTGTGGTCCAGGACATATAGCCGCCCATTGTCCCTTGTCCTTTGAAGAGATGGATTGCAGCCTAAGGAGGTGTTGCTCATACTATGCCTATCATGCCTGCAGTGTGTACTATCAGCCCGATGAGGGGCTGCAGGCATACCTAGTGACAATAAATGGGGTGCAGGTTTTAGTACTCTTAGACTCAGGGAGCTTGTTGATCCTGATAAGGGCCACATTCCCCCACCAGTTGATCCCAGGGAATAATGTGGGCATCTGCTATATCCACAGGGATGCCAAGGACTACCGCGTCATCAGAGTGTCGATAAAAATGAACCGTGGTACTGAGTCTCATGACGTTGGGGTAGTCACAGACTTGCTACACCTAGTGATCATCGGGAGGGACTTTAGCTTGTTCTGGGACTTGTGGGAAAAGGCAAGGATACCAACTAATGCACACAGGAGCTGGTCCACCCATGAAGATTCTCCATCACAGTCAAAGGCAGATGAGGTTCCCCCTGTGTGTCCTTGCTGGTGATGAAGACGAGACAGTGACCAATGAGACCGTGATTCCTGAGTTGGGATTTTCTGGGGGGAATTTGGGGACTGACCAAATGCAGCCCTATTGTCCTTGTGCCGACAGCGGATGGAGAGTGGCACTTCTGTAATGATTACAGGAAGCTCAATGAGGTGTCCAAGTTTGACGCATATAGGATGCCTCGGGTCGATGACCTTATTGAGAGGATAGGGTCAGCCAGATATATCACCACTCTGGACATAACGTAAGGATACTGGCAAATTCTCCTGCCTCCAAGTGCCAAGGAGAAGAAGACCTTTTATATACCTGACGGGTGCTTTTCTGTATACCCAGATGCCATTCGGACTTCAATGAGCCCCAGCTAACTTCCAGAGGGCCATAGACCAGATCTTGGCCACTCACAAAAAGTATGCCGCCGCTTATCTGGAGGACATGGTGATCTTCAGCCCAGATTAAGCCCGAAGTCACCTGCAAAAGATCCAGGTGGTTATTGATGCACTGAGGAAGGCAGAGTTTACCATAAACCCAAAGTGCAAACTGGGGAAAGAAGAGGCAAAATACTTGGGTTACATAATCGGAAGGGGCAAGATAAAGCCACAAATTGATAAGTTGGAGGCAATTCAAAACTGTCCGCAGTCACTCTTCAAAAAGCAGAATAGGGCATTTCTGGGAATTGTAGGATACTATAGGCAATTTAACACAAATTTCATCATGATAGCCGTTGACCCCTGAATGATCTTCTCAAGGCTATAAAGACATTGATGGCCAAATGGTCTTCTGAAGTGGAGATGGAATTTCAGGAGTTGAAATTCGCCCTATGCAAACAGCAGGTCTTGGTCGCTCCTGACTTCAGTAAAGAGTATGTGCTCCAGACGGACACCCCCGAGGTCGGCTTGGGAGCTGTGTTGTCCCAGGAAATAGATTGTGATCCATCCAGTCCTATACCTGAGTAGGAAACTCCTCTTGTGAGAAGAACTATGCCATCGTAGAGAAAGAGTGCTTGGTTATCTAGTGGATAATTGACACTGTGTGATACAACCTGTTAGGTAGAAAGTTCAGGCTAGTGTCAGATCATGCACCCCTGAGATGGATGAGGGAAAAGAAGAGGAAGAATGCCCGGGTGACTAGGTGGCTTTTAGCGCGCCAGGACATTAGTTTTCTTGTGGAGCACAGGCCAAGGAAGTTACATGGGAATGCAGATGCCCTGTCCAACCTCCCCTGTTTAGCAAACGAAGGTGCCAACATGCCCTGCTTTAGGCATAGGGGGAATATGTAACAAAGTCACTGGCAAGGCACGGGAGGGGAGATATGTTTTGCTGAGGCTCATGTCTTCAGTGATCTAGAAATCCAGAAGTTGCTCCCCAGGGTGCAGTCTGGGACTTAAATAGCTGGCCCTCATTGTTTGGTGAGGGACACTCTAGAAAAATGTTTGTGCCTGTATTAAAGGACCTGAACCATGGACCTTGCTAACCCTGAGCGAGCTGATCACTGCTATGAGAAGGACTGTGATTTGCTTTGTTTTGTTTTGATGTTTTGCCCAGAGGTCTGTGTTTGCTTTTTCAGCTAGGATTATGCTGCACTTAATAAACCATGGACATTCATAAAAGGGACAGTGTTCCATTTCTACCACTGTGTCCAGTCATGTGAGCTGATCTGCCACACTATGCAGGATGAAGTCAACCTAAGCACTTGTGCTTGAGGTCATGGCAGCATTATGCAGCCATTTCTATATCAAATATCAAAGTGCACCATCATTATCAGGCATAAGAGATAAATTGTTAAATTTGGTGACAGATCTCCTTTCAAACCTTGGCCTGCTCTGTCACTCAAATGTAGACTTGCTTTTATGTTTTGTTTTTCTGCACTATTAAAAGGAACCTGTCATGTAAAATAATACTCTTAACCTGCAGATATGGGGTTAATCTGTCAATTAGTAGCATTCTGACACCATGTGGCCCTGGCAGTGAGAGCCCTGCTGCCAGGAGAAAATGAAGTTTATTCCCCCTGACAGTGTCCGGCTTCAATCATAAAGGAGGCCCTGGGACTTTTTCAGCCTATACTTTGTGTAGAGAGAGGCAGCTGTATCCATGGTCTTGCCGCTAACAGACAGCCGGCACTAATGATGAGCCTGCTGTTGACTGACAGGGGGGTGAGGTCACAGATATTGCTCTCTATACACACAGTAGTGACTAAAACATGCCACTCCTAGGACTGGAAGCCGAACACTGCCTGGAAGACTAAAGTTAATTTCCTCCTGACAGCGGGGCTCTCAGAGCCAGTGCCACATGGTATCAAAATGCTATTAGCCTGCAGATTAACACCATATCTGCACATTAATAGTGTTATTCTACATGATGGGTTACCTTTAAGTTACATTTCAACATACTGATCCATCCCTTTATCCACAGCCTCACTGTTATAAAAAACTGAAAAACTGCAACTGACCATGCCGGTTTATGTACAGACTAGAAATTCTGACCCTGCAGTCCCTAGTGAATCCTGCATGAGATGAAATAGCCATAGCAACAAACTAGAAAATAGCAACTCGGACCTAAGCTGCCTCAAAGGCTGTTGAGCGCTTCATGTTCCACCTAATGAGCCGGAGAGCAGAGTGTGAATTACATACAAAATGGAAAGTGTGAGGAAAAACAACAGACACAGAGTGAATAAAATAAACCGCGAAATATAAAAAGTATGTACTGTTAGATAATATGCAGCCTACCGACTTTAAAAGATAAATATGATAGGTGCAGAGTACAGAACAGAGACAGCAGGGGGGCTGAAATTTCATCTACTGGCTTTAATCTACAATAGAATGGCTGTACATCCAAAAGAGGTTATCACCAGCAGGAAATGCCAGCAGGGGGACAGACTATAAAGCCACACCCGAAAAGTGATAGGGAAGACAAATGAAAACGCCTATGTTATGCTGGCTGATCAGACTGCAGCCAGAGAAGCCGATCACAATCCACAGGCTCAAGGGTTCGAATCCAGGAGCATGACACTCACCCATGCCGGAGGATTTTCTAATACACTGCAGGGTTCATATACCTGGCATAAAATTTTACAAATATGTTCAACTGTTGGTGTAATTTTTTTGTCATATTCTATATACAGTATCTATATATATAATTGTCTAAGGGTTTTTCCGTCTGTCTGTCTGTCTGTCTGTCTGTCTTTCTGTCTGTCTGTCTGTCTTTCTGTCTGTCTGTCTGTCTGTCCTGGAAATCCCGCGTCTCTGATTGGTCGAGGCCGCCAGGCCTCGACCAATCAGAGACGGGCACAGCATGGCGACGATGATGTCATAATGGCCTCGACCAATCAGCGACGGGCACAGTATCGACGTAGATGTCATAATGGTTGCCATGGCGACGATGATGTCATAAAGGTTGCCTCGACCAATCAGCGACGGGCACAGTCTGCCGCAAATTCTGGAATCATCATTGTCCATATACTACAGGGACATGCATATTCTAGAATACCCGATGCGTTAGAATCGGGCCACAATCTAGTGATTTATATCAGGCATACTAAGATTTATTGTCCAAACAGTTCCCTTTTTATTCATTTGCATTTTCCCTAACATCATGGGACATTTCAAGCTCCATCTTGTTCCATTTGGGAATTTGCCTAAAAAGACTAGAAATGCCCCTTCTTATGAAACTTTACATAAACATCACCCATAAGAAGCTTTGTTCACAAGATAGCGTGGACAACTGAACTCCTCATAGATATGTGTTCGTGTACAAATTATAAAATCAAAATGATTGAGCATTGTATTCAAGTTAGGTGGTATTCTTAAGAAGCATGGTTTACAGTGTAATTCTCCCCATTGTGGAGTCTCCCTAATATCTAAGCCTGAAGAGGTCTACAGTTTTTTGTAGAGTCTTCTATGTTTTATAATAACTAGACTGTAAATCTTGATGGTGGCTTTCTTTTTATCTGAAGCATATGCTACTATATATGGTAGACTTGTATTAAAAGGAAAATAAACAAGACAGAGACAAGTGAGAAATGACACTATTGTGACTGTCACAAAGTATACTTTTTTATAGGCAGTTATAGCGTCATCATCACTAGAGAATGGTAATGGAGGTAAGAAAGAAGCAACAGTCAAAAAGCTACATAATGGACTGAGTAGGTTTTCTAACAAATCATAGTAATAATATGTAATGTTTTTTTCAGACAGATATGGTAGAATTATAGTGTCACTCAAAGTAAGTCTCTAAAGAAACTAATGTTCAAATATTCAACTTGTTCAATGTATCTTTTTCAGGCAAAAAAAAACCTTTCTGTTCTGTTCCTTGGCTTTTGACTTAAATCTAAAGCTTTAAATGCATCAAACGTATGTCTTTCGTCAGAGTGCCATTTGTTATACAAGAAAATATCCCTTTTTCTTATTCCTACATTATATCTGATGTTCCTTGAATGTTTTGTACTTTCAGCACTTTATAAATAAAGAACTCCATGCCTGAAGCTTCTGTCCTATCATTGCGTCTCAACATAAAATGCTTTTGTGCGAATTTTAAAAGACCAATTTTAACCATGCAGATTTGATATGATCCAAGCTTACATATAAAACATAGATAAAAAATCTATAAATAGTAAGATTCATTGTTCTTTTTAAGCTGAAAACTGGAAAATAAAACTTTTAGCTCTATTCCCACACTGCAGAATTACTAACCCTGAAAATAACTTAACATGTTTCACTACATTAAAATTGTGTTATTGCATGCATGTATTAGTAGGGTGAGAGAAGGGGTATGTGCAAGTCTGGCATAAAAGGATAGGAATAGATAAATGTTCCAATTGAGGTTATTTAAACTTACAAACGAAGATAGGGAATAGAAATGAGTGGATCTGACAAAATTCTATTTCGTAAATAGCGCCGATTTTCTGGGGAAATTAAATAGGCAGCAAAGTTATTCTCTGCAAATTTAATGTCCATTATTGTGCTCTCGAATCTCACCAGACCTCTAAGAATAATAAATATAGAAAATAAAAAAAAAACTCATACTCACCATACTGACCTCTCCGTTCTCATACTGTCCCTGCATATCTTCTTGTCACTGTACCTGAGTGCTGTATCCCTGGGTCTCCTCACACTAGCTTCCTAGTTGGAGAAGCCAAAGGGATTCAGTGCTTAGAAGCAGTGATATGAGGATGCACTGAGTACACAATAGGAGACATGGCAGAACAGAGGGGTCAAAGAGGAGAGCTCTAAGGGAAGTAAGAGTATTTTTTCGTATTTCTTATACTTTTGATTACCGTTAATTGCTCAGCACAATGGCATCAATTTCACTCGACTGTCAACTGCGGCCCATTAATGAGCTCAGCAGCTCTGTGAGGGTCATGCTTTCTACTTGGACAAAGTCACTGAGCTCAGTTATTGGCAGAAATTGACAGCACTGCAGAAAATACCAGACTCCAGGAGGAGCGGTAGAGACCTGGACCCGAGGAAGGTTAGTAAAGAGTGTTTTGTTTTTTCTTAAATCAAACTACAGCTGGGAGACAGGGATTGTCTAAAAAACCCTTTAATATGTCTCCATCAGCTAATATACAGCTCCATGTTTATTCCTCCTCATACTCACAGCTGCTGGCTTCAGAGTCTGCCTCATCTTTCCTCCTGTACACCATGGGAGTGCAGGTTTTAATTTGATTAAAATGTATTATTTGTATATGTGTGAGGAGTACACTACCTTTCAAAAGTTTAGGGTCACCCAGACAATTTTGTGTTTTCCATGAAAACGCATACTTTTATTAATCAAATGAGTTGCCAAATGAATTGAAAATCTAGACCACACATTGACAAGGTTCGAAAAACAGATTTTTATTTCAATTAATAATTTTCTCCTTCAAATTTTGCTTTCGTCAAAAAATGCTCCCAATCTTCCTCTGTCCAAAGTCTGTGTTCTTTTGCCCATATTAACCCCTTCCCGACCTGTGATGCTACATAGGCGTCATGAAAGTCCGTGCCAATCCGACCTGTGATGCCTATGTGGCGTCATGGAGGGATCACGTTCCTGCAGGTCGGGTGAAAGGGTTAACTCAAATTTCACCTGACCTACAGGAACAGGGGGATGGGTACTTCAGCCCAGGGGGGTGGCTTTGCCCCCTGTGGCTACGATCGCTCTGATTGGCTGTTGAAAGTGAAACAGCCAATCAGAGCAATTTGTAATATTTCACCAATGAAACTTGGTGAAATATTACAATCCAGCCATGGCCGATGCTGCAATATCATCAGCCATGGCTGGACACCCTGATATGACCCCCCCACCGACTGACAGCGGTGATCTCCATCCAGTCTCCATCCAGTCCGGCGCCACCCGCTTTCTGATCCCACCTCCCATACCTCCGGAGTCCCGGGGTCCCTCCCGGTGTCCGTCCAGCTTCTAGGATGGGTGCCGCCATCTTCCAAAATGGTGGGCGCATGCGCAGTGTGCTCGCCGAATCTGCCAGCTTGCAGATTCGTTCATTCATTTTGATCACTGTGATAGAGCCTGTCACAGTGATCAAAATAAAAAAATAGTAAATAAACCCCCCTTTATCACCCCCATAGGTAGGGAACATAATAAAATAAAGAAAATGTATTTATTTTAATTTTTCCACTAGGGTTAGGGTTAGAATTAGGGTTAGGGTTAGAATTAGGGTTAGGATTAGGGTTAGGGTTAGAATTAGGGGGTGGGTTAGAATTAGGGTTGGGTTAGAATTAGGGTTAGGGTTGGAATTAAGGCTAGAGTTTGAATTAGGCTATGTGCACACGGTGCGGATTTAGCTGTGCATCCGCAGCGGATTGGCCGCTGCGGATTCGTAGCAGTTTTCCATCATGTTTACAGTACCACGTAAACCTATGGAAAACCAAATCCGCTGTGCCTATGATGCAGAACATACCACTCGGTATTATCCGCAGCATGTCAATTCTTTGTGCGGATTCTGCAGCGTTTTACCCCTGTTCCTGTATAGGAATTCGCAGGTGAAATCTGCACAAAAAACACTGGAAATCTGCGGTAAATACGAAGGTAAAACACAGTGCGTTTTACCTGTGGATTTTTCAAAAACGGTGCCGAAAAATCTGCACACAAATCCGCAATGTGGGCACATAGCCTTAGGGTTAGGGTTGGAATTAGAGTTAGGTTTGGAATTAGGGTTAAGATTAGGGTTAGGGGTGTGTTGGGGTTAGTGTTAGGCTTGTGGTTAGGGTTATGGTTAGGGTTGGGATTAGGGTTAGGGGTGTGCTGGGGTTAGGGTTGTGGTTAGTGTTGGGATTAGGGTTAGGGGTGTGTTGGGGTTAGGGTTGTGATTAGGGTCATGGTTAGAGTTGGGATTAGGGTTAGGGGTGTGTTGGGGTTAGTGTTGGAGTTAGAATTGAGGGGTTTCCACTGTTTAGGCAGATCATGGGGTCTCCAAATGTGACATGGCGCCACCATTGATTCCAGCCAATCTTGCGTTGAAAAAGTCAAAGGCTGCTCCCTCCCTTCCGAGCCCCGACGTGTGCCCAAACAGTGGTTTACCCCCACATATGGGGTACCAGCATACTCAGGACAAACTAGACAACAACTTTTGTGGTTCAATTTCTCCTGTTACCCTGGCAAAAATAAAAAATTGTGGGCTGAAAAATCATTTTTGGGGAAAGAAAAATTATTTTTTATTTTCACGGCTCTGCGTTATAAACTTCTGTGAAGTACTTGGGGGTTCAAAGTGCTCACCACACATCTAGATAAGTTCCTAGGGGGTCTAGTTTCCAAAATGGGGTCACTTGTCGGGGGTTTCTACTGTTTAGGCACATCAGGGGCTCTGCAAATGCAACATGACGGCCGCAGACCATTCCATCAAAGTCTACATTTCGAAACATCACTACTTCCCTTCCGAGCCCCGACATGTGCCCAAACAGTGGTTTATCCCCACATGTGCTGTATCAGCATACTCAGTACAAACTGGACAACAACTTTTGGCGTCCAATTTCTCCTGTTACCCTTGTGAAAATACAAAATTGTCGGCTAAAATGTCATTTTTGAGGAAAGAAAAATTTTTTTTTTTCACGGTTCTGCGTTATAAACTTCTGTGAAGCTCTTGGGGGTTCAAAGTGCTCACCACACATCTAGATTAGTTCCTTGGGAGGTCTAGTTTCCAAAATTGGGTCACTTGTGGGGGAGCTTCAATGTTTAGGCACATCAGGGGCTCTCCAAACGTGATATGGTGTCCGCTAAAGAATGAAGCTAATTTTCCATTCAAAAAGTCAAATGGCGCTCCTTCCCTTTCAAGCCCTGCCGTGCACCCAAACAGTGGTTTACCCCCACATATGAGGTATCAATATAGTCAGGAGAACTTGCCCAACAAATTTTAGGATCCTTTTTATCCTGTTGCCCATGTAAAAATGAAAAAATTGAGGCAAAAAAATGTTGGTGAAAAAAAAGTACTTTTTCATTTTATGTATCAATTTGTGAAGCACCTGAGGGTTTAAAGTGCTCACTAGGCATCTAGATAAGTTTCTTGGGGGGTCTAGTTTCCAAAATAAGGTCACTTGTGGGGGGAGCTCCAATGTTTAGGCACATCAGGGGCTCTCCAAATGTGACATGGTGTCCGCTAACAATTGGAGCTAATTTTTCATTCAAAAAGTCAAATGGCGCTCCTTCCCTTCCGAGCCTTGCCATGTGCCCAAACAGTGGTTTTCCCCCATATGTGAGATATCGCTGTACTTAGAAGAAATTGTCCAACAAATTTTAGGATCCATTTTATCCTGTTGCCCATGTGAAAATGAAAACATTGAGGGTAAAAGAACTTTTCTGTGAAAAAAAGTACTTTTTCATTTTTATGGATCAATTTGTGAAGCACCTTGGGGTTTAAAGTGCTCACTATGCATCTAGATAAGTTCCTTGGGGGGTCTAGCTTCCAAAATGGGGTCACTTTTGGGGCAGCTCCAATGTTTAGGCACACAGGGGCTCTCCAAACGCGATATGGTGTCCGCTAATGATTGGAGCCAATTTTTCATTCGAAAATCAAATGGCGCTCCTTCCCTTCTGAGCCCTGCTGTGAGCCCAAACAGTGGTTCTCCCCACATATGGGGTATCGGCATACTCAGGACAAATTGGACAACAACTTTCAGGGTCCATTTTCTCCTTTTGCCCTTGGGAAAATAAAAAAATGTTGCTACAAGATAATTTTTGTGACTAAAAAGTTAAATGTTTATTTTTTTCTTCCATGTTGCTTCTGCTGCTGTGAAACACCGGAAGGGTTAATAAAATTCTTGAATGTGGTTTTGAGCACCTTGAGGGGTGCAGTTTTTATAATGGTGTCAGTTTGAGGTATTTTCAGCCATACAGACCCCTCAAACTGACTTCAAATGTGAGGTGGTCCCTAAAAAAAATTTTGTTGTAAAAATGAGAAATCGCTGGTCAGATTTTAACCCTTATAACTTCCTAGCTAGAAAAAAATTGTCTCCAAAATTGTGCTGATGTAGACATGTGGGAAAAGTTATTTATTAACTATATTGTGTCACATAACTCTCTGGTTTAACAGAATAAAAATTCAAAATTTGAAAATTGCAAAATTTTCTAAATTTTCTCCAAATTTCCTATTTTTTCACAATTAAATGCAAAAATTATCAACCTAAATTTACTACTAACATGAAGCCCAATATGTCACAAAAAACAGTCTCAGAATCGCTAGGATCCGTTGAAGCATTCCTGAGTTATTACCTCATAAAGGGACACTGGTCAGAATTGCAAAAAATGGCAGGTCATTAAGGTCAAAATAGGCTGGGTCATGAAAGGGTTAATCTTTTCCTTTTATTAGTCAGTCTCAGATATGGCTTTTTCTTTGCCACTGTGCACTGAAGGCAGGCATGCCGGAGTCGCCTCTTCACTGTAGATGTTGACACTGGTGTTTTGCATGTACTATTTAATGAAGCTGCCAGTTAAGGACCTGTGAGGCATCAATTTCTGAAACTACAGACTCTAATATACTTGTCTTGTTGCTCAGTTGTGCAGCGGGGCCTCCCACTTCTCTTTCTACTCTTGTTAGAGCCTGTTTGTGCTCTCCTCTGAAAGGAGTAGTACTCACCGTTGTAGGAAATCTTCAGTTTCTTGGCAATTTCTCTCATGGAATAGTCTTCATATCTAAGAACAAGAATAGACTGTAGAGTTTCACATGAAAATTATTTTTTTCTGGCCATTTTGAGAGTTTAATGGAACCAACAAATGTAATGCTCCAGATTCTCAACTAGCTCAAAGAAAGTCAGGTTTATAGGTTCTCTAATCTGCCAAACTGTTTTAAGCTGTGCTAACACACTTGCACAAGGGTTTTCAAGGGTATTCTAACTATCCATTAGCCTTTTTACACAGTTAGCAAACACAAAGTACCATAAGAACACTGGAGTGATGGTTGTTGGAAATGTGTTGTGAATTTACCTTTTGGCTCCCTCTAGTGGCTACTAGTGTTTTTACTCTGGGTATGTCTATCATCCCTTGTATGCTCACCTGGGTCGTTAGGTCAGGGGTGTTACTTTATTAGCTCCCTGGACCTTCAGTTCAATGCCTGGCAACGTTGATATCAGAGCTAATCTGTAGTGCTCTTGTCTACTGATCCTGGTTCCTGCTTGATTAAGCTAAGTCTGCTTTCTTGCTTTTTTTGCTATTGATTTTGTTTGCATTTTTGTCCAGCTTGTACATAATCTGTATCCTGTCCTTGCTGGAAGCTCTAGGGAGGCTGGAGTTCTCCCCCCGGGCCGTTAGACGGTTCGGGGGTTCTTGAATCTCCAGTGTGGATTTTTGTTAGGGTTTTCGTTGACCATATAAGTTATCTTACTACATTCTGCTATTAGTGAGTGGGCCTCTCTTTGCTAAACCTAGTTCATCTCTGTGTTTGTCATTTCCTCTTACCTCACCGTTATTATTTGTGGGGGGCTTGTATCCAACTTTTGGGGTCTATTCTCTGGAGGCAAGAGAGGTCTTTGTTTTCCTCTTCTAGGGGTAGTTAGTCCTCCGGCTGGCGCGAGACATCTAGCGACCAACGTAGGCATGTTCCCCGGCTACTTCTAGTGTTGGCGTTAGGAGTAGATATATGGTCAACCCAGTTACCACTGCCCTATGAGCTGGATTTTTGTACTTCGCAGACTTGCTGATATCTCTGAGACCCTCGCCATTGGGGTCATAACAGTTTGCCAGGCCAGTATTAAATGTTAAATGCATTGCAGAAGCGGGATTATAAGAAAGAAAGTTCTGAGTTTTTTTTTCTCTCTCTCATTTTTTTTTTCTTTTCCCCTTTACATCTGAGTGGCTTGTGATTGCTGCAGACATGAATGTCCAGACCTTGATTACAAGTGTGGGCCAGCTTGCTGCTCGTGTGCAGGGCATACAAGATTATGTTACCAGAAATCCTATGTCAGAACCTAAGATACCGATTCCTGAACTGTTTTCCGGAGACCGATTTAAGTTTAGAAATTTCAGGAATAATTGTAAATTGTTTTTGTCCCTGAGACCCTGTTCCTCTGGAGACTCCGCTCAGCAAGTGAAAATTGTTATTTCTTTTTTACGGGGCGACCCTCAGGATTGGGCTTTCTCGCTGGCGCCAGGAGATCCAGCATTGGCTGATATTGATGCGTTTTTTCTGGCGCTCGGTTTACTTTATGAGGAACCCAATCTTGAGATTCAGGCAGAAAAGGCCTTGCTGTCTATGTCTCAGGGGCAGGACGAGGCTGAAGTGTATTGCCAAAAATTTCGGAAATGGTCCGTGCTGACACATTGGAACGAGTGTGCATTGGCTGCAAATTTTAGAAATGGTCTTTCTGAAGCCATTAAGAATGTGATGGTGGGTTTTCCCATTCCCACAGGTCTGAATGATTCTATGGCCCTGGCTATTCAAATCGACCGGCGGTTGCGGGAGCGCAAAACCGCAAATTCCCTCATGGTGTTGTCTGAACAGGCACCTGAATTAATGCAATGTGATAGAATCCTGACTAGAAATGAGCGGAAAATTCATAGACGCCAGAATGGCTTGTGTTACTACTGTGGTGATTCTACACATGTTATCTCAGCATGCTCTAAACGTCTTACTAAGATTGTTAGTCCGGTCGTCATTGGTAATTTGCAACCTAAATTTATTTTATCTGTAACTTTGATTTGCTCACTGTCATCGTATCCTGTCATGGCGTTTGTGGACTCAGGTGCGGCCCTGAGCCTTATGGATCTGTCATTTGCCAAGCGCTGCGGTTTTGTTCTGGAGCCATTAGAAAATCCTATCCCTCTTAGGGGTATTGATTCTACGCCATTGGCAAAAAATAAACCGCAGTTTTGGACACAGGTTACCATGTGCATGACTCCCGAACATCGGGAGGTAATACGTTTTCTTGTTCTGCATAAAATGCATGATTTGGTTGTTTTTGGTTTGCCATGGTTACAGACCCATAATCCAGTCTTGGACTGGAAGGCTATGTCAGTGTCAAGTTGGGGCTGCCATGGAATTCATGGAGATTCCCTGCCCTTGTCTATTGCTTCTTCTACGCCTTCGGAAGTTCCGGCGTATTTGTCTGATTATCAGGATGTCTTCAGCGAGTCTAAGTCCAGTGCACTGCCTCCTCATAGGGAATGTGACTGTGCTATAGATTTGATCCCTGGCAGTAAGTTTCCTAAGGGGAGACTGTTTAATCTGTCGGTACCTGAACATACCGCGATGCGTTCATATATCAAGGAGTCTCTTGAGAAGGGGCATATCCGTCCTTCTTCTTCCCCTCTTGGTGCGGGATTTTTTTTTGTGGCCAAAAAGGACGGATCTTTGAGGCCTTGTATTGACTATCGGCTTTTAAATAAGATCACTGTCAAATTTCAGTATCCTTTGCCGTTGTTGTCAGATTTGTTTGCCCGGATTAAAGTGGTTCACCAAGATAGACCTTCGTGGTGCGTACAACCTTGTGCGCATTAGGCAGGGCGATGAATGGAAAACCGCATTCAATACGCCCGAAGGTCATTTTGAGTACTTGGTGATGCCATTTGGGCTCTCTAATGCACCTTCAGTTTTTCAGTCCTTCATGCATGACATTTTCCGGAAGTATCTGGATAAATTTTTGATTGTTTATCTGGATGATATTCTGGTTTTTTCTGATGATTGGGACTCGCATGTGGAGCAGGTCAGGATGTTTTTTGAGATTTTGCGTGAAAATTCTTTGTTTGTAAAAGGCTCAAAGTGTCTCTTTGGTGTACAGAAGGTTCCCTTTTTGGGGTTCATTTTTTCCCCTTCTGCTGTGGAGATGGATCCAGTCAAGGTCCGAGCTATTAATGATTGGACTCAACCCTCGTCAGTTAAGAGTCTTCAGAAGTTCTTGGGTTTTGCTAACTTCTACCGTCGTTTTATCGCAAATTTCTCTAGCGTTGTTAAACCGCTGACGGATATGACCAAGAAGGGCTCTGAGGTAGCTAACTGGGCTCCTGCTGCCGTGGAGGCTTTCCAGGAGTTGAAACGCCGGTTTACTTCGGCGCCTGTTTTGTGCCAGCCTGACGTCTCACTTCCCTTTCAGGTTGAGGTGGATGCTTCGGAGATTGGGGCAGGGGCCGTTTTGTCGCAGAGAGGCCCTGGTTGCTCTACTATGAGACCTTGTGCCTTTTTCTCTAGGAAGTTTTCGCCGGCAGAGCGAAATTATGATGTGGGCAATCGGGAGTTATTGGCCATGAAGTGGGCATTTGAGGAGTGGCGTCATTGGCTCGAGGGTGCTAAGCATCGGGTGGTGGTCTTGACTGATCACAAAAATTTGATGTATCTCGAGTCTGCTAAACGCCTGAATCCTAGACAGGCCCGCTGGTCATTGTTTTTCTCCCGTTTTGACTTTGTGGTCTCGTATTTACCAGGTTCTAAGAATGTGAAGGCCGATGCTCTGTCTAGGAGCTTTGTGCCTGATGCTCCTGGAGTCGCTGAACCTGAGGGTATTCTTAAGGAAGGAGTTATCTTGTCAGCGATTTCTCCAGATCTGCGACGTGTGTTGCAGAGATTTCAGGCTGGTAGGCCTGACTCTTGTCCACCTGACAGATTGTTTGTGCCTTCTAAATGGACCAGCAGAGTCATTTCCGAGGTTCATTCCTCAGTGTTGGCAGGGCACCCGGGAATTTTTGGCACCAGAGATCTGGTGGCCAGGTCCTTTTGGTGGCCTTCCTTGTCAAGGGATGTGCGGTCATTTGTGCAGTCCTGCGGTACTTGTGCTCGAGCTAAGCCTTGCTGTTCTCGTGCCAGCGGGTTGCTCTTGCCCTTGCCTGTCCCGAAGAGACCTTGGACACACATCTCTATGGATTTCATTTCGGATCTCCCGGTGTCTAAAGGCATGTCTGTCATCTGGGTGATATGTGATCGTTTCTCCAAGATGGTCCATCTGGTTCCTTTGCCTAAGCTGCCTTCCTCTGCTGATCTGGTTCCTGTGTTCTTCCAGAACGTGGTTCGTTTGCACGGCATTCCTGACAATATTGTGTCGGACAGAGGATCCCAGTTTGTTTCCAGGTTCTGGCGATCCTTTTGTGGTAGGATGGGCATTGATTTGTCGTTTTCGTCCGCTTTTCATCCACAGACTAACGGACAAACGGAACGAACTAATCAGACTCTGGAGGCGTATTTGAGGTGTTTTGTCTCTTCTGATCAGGATGATTGGGTGACCTTCTTGCCGTTGGCTGAATTTGCCCTTAATAATCGGGCTAGTTCTGCCACCTTGGTTTCGCCATTTTTCTGCAACTCCGGTTTCCATCCTCGTTTTTCCTTGGGACATGTGGAGCCTTCTGACTGTCCTGGAGTGGATTCTGTGGTGGATAGGTTGCAGCGGATCTGGAATCATGTGGTGGACAACTTGAAGTTGTCACAGGAGAAGGCTCAGCGTTTTGCCAATCGCCGCCGCGGTGTGGGTCCCCGACTTCGTGTTGGGGATTTGGTATGGCTGTCTTCTCGATTTGTTCCTATGAAGGTCTCCTCTCCCAAATTTAAGCCTCGATTCATTGGTCCTTACAAGATATTGGAGATCCTTAATCCTGTATCCTTTCGCCTGGATCTTCCGGTGTCGTTTGCCATTCACAACGTATTTCATAGGTCCTTGTTGCGGCGGTACGTTGTGCCTGTGGTTCCTTCTGCTGAGCCTCCTGCTCCGGTGTTGGTTGATGGCGAGTTGGAGTACGTGGTGGAGAAGATCTTAGATTCTCGTCTCTCCAGGCGGAGGCTTCAGTACCTGGTCAAGTGGAAGGGCTATGGTCAGGAGGATAATTCCTGGGTGGTCGCCTCTGATGTGCATGCGGCCGATTTAGTTCGCGCCTTTCACGCCGCTCATCCTGATCGCCCTGGTGGTCTTGGTGAGGGTTCGGTGACCCCTCACTAAGGGGGGGTACTGTTGTGAATTTACCTTTTGGCTCCCTCTAGTGGCTACTAGTGTTTTTACTCTGGGTATGTCTATCATCCCTTGTATGCTCACCTGGGTCGTTAGGTCAGGGGTGTTGCTTTATTAGCTCCCTGGACCTTCAGTTCAATGCCTGGCAACGTTGATATCAGAGCTAATCTGTAGTGCTCTTGTCTACTGATCCTGGTTCCTGCTTGATTAAGCTAAGTCTGCTTTCTTGCTTTTTTTGCTATTGATTTTGTTTGCATTTTTGTCCAGCTTGTACATAATCTGTATCCTGTCCTTGCTGGAAGCTCTAGGGAGGCTGGAGTTCTCCCCCTGGGCCGTTAGAAGGTTCGGGGGTTCTTGAATCTCCAGTGTGGATTTTTGTTAGGGTTTTCGTTGACCATATAAGTTATCTTACTACATTCTGCTATTAGTGAGTGGGCCTCTCTTTGCTAAACCTAGTTCATCTCTGTGTTTGTCATTTCCTCTTACCTCACCGTTATTATTTGTGGGGGGCTTGTATCCAACTTTTGGGGTCTATTCTCTGGAGGCAAGAGAGGTCTTTGTTTTCCTCTTCTAGGGGTAGTTAGTCCTCCGGCTGGCGCGAGACATCTAGCGACCAACGTAGGCATGTTCCCCGGCTACTTCTAGTGTTGGCGTTAGGAGTAGATATATGGTCAACCCAGTTACCACTGCCCTATGAGCTGGATTTTTGTACTTCGCAGACTTGCTGATATCTCTGAGACCCTCGCCATTGGGGTCATAACAGTTTGCCAGGCCAGTATTAAATGTTAAATGCATTGCAGAAGCGGGATTATAAGAAAGAAAGTTCTGAGTTTTTTTTTCTCTCTCTCATTTTTTTTTTCTTTTCCCCTTTACATCTGAGTGGCTTGTGATTGCTGCAGACATGAATGTCCAGACCTTGATTACAAGTGTGGGCCAGCTTGCTGCTCGTGTGCAGGGCATACAAGATTATGTTACCAGAAATCCTATGTCAGAACCTAAGATACCGATTCCTGAACTGTTTTCCGGAGACCGATTTAAGTTTAGAAATTTCAGGAATAATTGTAAATTGTTTTTGTCCCTGAGACCCTGTTCCTCTGGAGACTCCGCTCAGCAAGTGAAAATTGTTATTTCTTTTTTACGGGGCGACCCTCAGGATTGGGCTTTCTCGCTGGCGCCAGGAGATCCAGCATTGGCTGATATTGATGCGTTTTTTCTGGCGCTCGGTTTGCTTTATGAGGAACCCAATCTTGAGATTCAGGCAGAAAAAGCCTTGCTGGCTATGTCTCAGGGCCAGGACGAGGCTGAAGTGTATTGCCAAAAATTTCAGAAATGGTCCGTGCTGACCCAGTGGAACGAGTGTGCATTGGCTGCAAATTTTAGAAATGGTCTTTCTGAAGCCATTAAGAATGTGATGGTGGGTTTTCCCATTCCCACAGGTCTGAATGATTCTATGGCCCTGGCTATTCAAATCGACCGGCGGTTGCGGGAGCGCAAAACCGCAAATTCCCTCATGGTGTTGTCTGAACAGGCACCTGAATTAATGCAATGTGATAGAATCCTGACTAGAAATGAGCGGAAAATTCATAGACGCCAGAATGGCTTGTGTTACTACTGTGGTGATTCTACACATGTTATCTCAGCATGCTCTAAACGTCTTACTAAGATTGTTAGTCCGGTCGTCATTGGTAATTTGCAACCTAAATTTATTTTATCTGTAACTTTGATTTGCTCACTGTCATCGTATCCTGTCATGGCGTTTGTGGACTCAGGTGCGGCCCTGAGCCTTATGGATCTGTCATTTGCCAAGCGCTGCGGTTTTGTTCTGGAGCCATTAGAAAATCCTATCCCTCTTAGGGGTATTGATTCTACGCCATTGGCAAAAAATAAACCGCAGTTTTGGACACAGGTTACCATGTGCATGACTCCCGAACATCGGGAGGTAATACGTTTTCTTGTTCTGCATAAAATGCATGATTTGGTTGTTTTGGGTTTGCCATGGTTACAGACCCATAATCCAGTCTTGGACTGGAAGGCTATGTCAGTGTCAAGTTGGGGCTGCCATGGAATTCATGGAGATTCCCTGCCCTTGTCTATTGCTTCTTCTACGCCTTCGGAAGTTCCGGCGTATTTGTCTGATTATCAGGATGTCTTCAGCGAGTCTAAGTCCAGTGCACTGCCTCCTCATAGGGAATGTGACTGTGCTATAGATTTGATCCCTGGCAGTAAGTTTCCTAAGGGGAGACTGTTTAATCTGTCGGTACCTGAACATACCGCGATGCGTTCATATATCAAGGAGTCTCTTGAGAAGGGGCATATCCGTCCTTCTTCTTCCCCTCTTGGTGCGGGATTTTTTTTTGTGGCCAAAAAGGACGGATCTTTGAGGCCTTGTATTGACTATCGGCTTTTAAATAAGATCACTGTCAAATTTCAGTATCCTTTGCCGTTGTTGTCAGATTTGTTTGCCCGGATTAAAGTGGTTCACCAAGATAGACCTTCGTGGTGCGTACAACCTTGTGCGCATTAGGCAGGGCGATGAATGGAAAACCGCATTCAATACGCCCGAAGGTCATTTTGAGTACTTGGTGATGCCATTTGGGCTCTCTAATGCACCTTCAGTTTTTCAGTCCTTCATGCATGACATTTTCCGGAAGTATCTGGATAAATTTTTGATTGTTTATCTGGATGATATTCTGGTTTTTTCTGATGATTGGGACTCGCATGTGGAGCAGGTCAGGATGTTTTTTGAGATTTTGCGTGAAAATTCTTTGTTTGTAAAAGGCTCAAAGTGTCTCTTTGGTGTACAGAAGGTTCCCTTTTTGGGGTTCATTTTTTCCCCTTCTGCTGTGGAGATGGATCCAGTCAAGGTCCGAGCTATTAATGATTGGACTCAACCCTCGTCAGTTAAGAGTCTTCAGAAGTTCTTGGGTTTTGCTAACTTCTACCGTCGTTTTATCGCAAATTTCTCTAGCGTTGTTAAACCGCTGACGGATATGACCAAGAAGGGCTCTGAGGTAGCTAACTGGGCTCCTGCTGCCGTGGAGGCTTTCCAGGAGTTGAAACGCCGGTTTACTTCGGCGCCTGTTTTGTGCCAGCCTGACGTCTCACTTCCCTTTCAGGTTGAGGTGGATGCTTCGGAGATTGGGGCAGGGGCCGTTTTGTCGCAGAGAGGCCCTGGTTGCTCTACTATGAGACCTTGTGCCTTTTTCTCTAGGAAGTTTTCGCCGGCAGAGCGAAATTATGATGTGGGCAATCGGGAGTTATTGGCCATGAAGTGGGCATTTGAGGAGTGGCGTCATTGGCTCGAGGGTGCTAAGCATCGGGTGGTGGTCTTGACTGATCACAAAAATTTGATGTATCTCGAGTCTGCTAAACGCCTGAATCCTAGACAGGCCCGCTGGTCATTGTTTTTCTCCCGTTTTGACTTTGTGGTCTCGTATTTACCAGGTTCTAAGAATGTGAAGGCCGATGCTCTGTCTAGGAGCTTTGTGCCTGATGCTCCTGGAGTCGCTGAACCTGAGGGTATTCTTAAGGAAGGAGTTATCTTGTCAGCGATTTCTCCAGATCTGCGACGTGTGTTGCAGAGATTTCAGGCTGGTAGGCCTGACTCTTGTCCACCTGACAGATTGTTTGTGCCTTCTAAATGGACCAGCAGAGTCATTTCCGAGGTTCATTCCTCAGTGTTGGCAGGGCACCCGGGAATTTTTGGCACCAGAGATCTGGTGGCCAGGTCCTTTTGGTGGCCTTCCTTGTCAAGGGATGTGCGGTCATTTGTGCAGTCCTGCGGTACTTGTGCTCGAGCTAAGCCTTGCTGTTCTCGTGCCAGCGGGTTGCTCTTGCCCTTGCCTGTCCCGAAGAGACCTTGGACACACATCTCTATGGATTTCATTTCGGATCTCCCGGTGTCTAAAGGCATGTCTGTCATCTGGGTGATATGTGATCGTTTCTCCAAGATGGTCCATCTGGTTCCTTTGCCTAAGCTGCCTTCCTCTGCTGATCTGGTTCCTGTGTTCTTCCAGAATGTGGTTCGTTTGCACGGCATTCCTGACAATATTGTGTCGGACAGAGGATCCCAGTTTGTTTCCAGGTTCTGGCGATCCTTTTGTGGTAGGATGGGCATTGATTTGTCGTTTTCGTCCGCTTTTCATCCACAGACTAACGGACAAACGGAACGAACTAATCAGACTCTGGAGGCGTATTTGAGGTGTTTTGTCTCTTCTGATCAGGATGATTGGGTGACCTTCTTGCCGTTGGCTGAATTTGCCCTTAATAATCGGGCTAGTTCTGCCACCTTGGTTTCGCCATTTTTCTGCAACTCCGGTTTCCATCCTCGTTTTTCCTTGGGACATGTGGAGCCTTCTGACTGTCCTGGAGTGGATTCTGTGGTGGATAGGTTGCAGCGGATCTGGAATCATGTGGTGGACAACTTGAAGTTGTCACAGGAGAAGGCTCAGCGTTTTGCCAATCGCCGCCGCGGTGTGGGTCCCCGACTTCGTGTTGGGGATTTGGTATGGCTGTCTTCTCGATTTGTTCCTATGAAGGTCTCCTCTCCCAAATTTAAGCCTCGATTCATTGGTCCTTACAAGATATTGGAGATCCTTAATCCTGTATCCTTTCGCCTGGATCTTCCGGTGTCGTTTGCCATTCACAACGTATTTCATAGGTCCTTGTTGCGGCGGTACGTTGTGCCTGTGGTTCCTTCTGCTGAGCCTCCTGCTCCGGTGTTGGTTGATGGCGAGTTGGAGTACGTGGTGGAGAAGATCTTAGATTCTCGTCTCTCCAGGCGGAGGCTTCAGTACCTGGTCAAGTGGAAGGGCTATGGTCAGGAGGATAATTCCTGGGTGGTCGCCTCTGATGTGCATGCGGCCGATTTAGTTCGCGCCTTTCACGCCGCTCATCCTGATCGCCCTGGTGGTCTTGGTGAGGGTTCGGTGACCCCTCACTAAGGGGGGGTACTGTTGTGAATTTACCTTTTGGCTCCCTCTAGTGGCTACTAGTGTTTTTACTCTGGGTATGTCTATCATCCCTTGTATGCTCACCTGGGTCGTTAGGTCAGGGGTGTTGCTTTATTAGCTCCCTGGACCTTCAGTTCAATGCCTGGCAACGTTGATATCAGAGCTAATCTGTAGTGCTCTTGTCTACTGATCCTGGTTCCTGCTTGATTAAGCTAAGTCTGCTTTCTTGCTTTTTTTGCTATTGATTTTGTTTGCATTTTTGTCCAGCTTGTACATAATCTGTATCCTGTCCTTGCTGGAAGCTCTAGGGAGGCTGGAGTTCTCCCCCTGGGCCGTTAGAAGGTTCGGGGGTTCTTGAATCTCCAGTGTGGATTTTTGTTAGGGTTTTCGTTGACCATATAAGTTATCTTACTACATTCTGCTATTAGTGAGTGGGCCTCTCTTTGCTAAACCTAGTTCATCTCTGTGTTTGTCATTTCC
Organism: Ranitomeya variabilis; assembly: GCF_051348905.1. NCBI lineage: Eukaryota > Metazoa > Chordata > Amphibia > Anura > Dendrobatidae > Ranitomeya > Ranitomeya variabilis. Next base: position 852,783,165 of record NC_135232.1, read on the forward strand.
TCTTACCTCACCGTTATTATTTGTGGGGGGCTTGTATCCAACTTTTGGGGTCTATTCTCTGGAGGCAAGAGAGGTCTTTGTTTTCCTCTTCTAGGGGTAGTTAGTCCTCCGGCTGGCGCAAGACATCTAGCGACCAACGTAAGCATGTTCCCCGGCTACTTCTAGTGTTGGCGTTAGGAGTAGATATATGGTCAACCCAGTTACCACTGCCCTATGAGCTGGATTTTTGTACTTCGCAGACTTGCTGATATCTCTGAGACCCTCGCCATTGGGGTCATAACAGAAATGGGCCTCTATACACTTATGAAGATATTATATTACAAGCCAGACGTTTGCAGCTAGAATAGTCATTTGCCACATTAACAACGTATAGAGAGTATTTCTGAATCATTTAATGTTAGCTTCATTGGAAAAACTGCTTTTCTTTCAAAAATAAGGAAATTTCTAAGCGACCCCAAACTTTTGAAAGGCAGTGTATATATATCTCTGTGATATTTTGATTAAATGCATGCATGTTACTGTGAACAGTTTCATTCCTACTGTATTTTGTGTATATACATACATCCTATCTACTGTGAAATATTCGTAGTAGAAAATCTCCAGAAAAAATTGTTGCTGCTACTCCATAATATTTAAAGTCTGCATCACATGTTGATTGCACTGAGTATTTTATCTTCCATGTGTATGAGATCTCTTAACCCCCTTCACCACATTGGGTTTTTCCATTTTTGAGTTTCTCTTCTTGCACCCTTTTTCCCAGAGCCATGACTCTTTTATTTTTTTGTCAATATGGCTATGTGAGGGTTTGTTTTCTGTGGGATGAGTTGTTCTTTTGAGCAACACCATTGGTTTTGCTATATAGTGTAGTGAAAAATGGGAAAAAAATTCAAAGTGCGATGAAATTGCAAAAAAAAGTGCAATCCCATAATTGTTCTTTGATTTGCTATTTTACCATTTTCACTAAATGCTAAAACTGATCTACTGTTATGATTCTCCAGGCCATTACGAGTTCGTTAATACCTAATATGTCTAGGTTCTTTTTTATTTAAGTGGTGAAAAAAAAATTGAAAGTTTCTCATTTTCCAAGACCCGTGGTGTTTCCATTTTTTGTGATCTGAGGCTGGATGAAAGCTTATTTTGTGCGCCGAGCTGACGTTTTTATTGATACCATTTTGGTTCAGATATGATCTTTTTAATCGCCCGTTATTGCATTTTAATGCAATATTGATATGACCAAAAAATTAAATTCTGGGAATTTTTCTTTTTTATGGGGAGAATGGGGGTGATTTGAACTTTTATATTTTTTTATTTTTTTATATTTTTAAAAACTTTTTTTTACTTATCACTTTCTTCAATAGTTTTCATGGGAGACTAGAAGTTGTGATCATCCAATCACTTGTGCTACACACAACAGTGCCTCAGTCCTGCTCTATGTAGCTAAAATGCTCAATTGCTATGAGCACCAACCACCATGCGGCGCTCATAGCAATCCGGTAATGACAACCACATGAGTCATTTGACGCGGGCACCAATGGGCGGGATTAGTGTTAAACTAACATTAAGTATCTGTATCCCTATATACAAGCCCGCTCACTGATTCCAAGATTGTAGATACCTGTGATGCTAGTTAGTGGACACACCGCGATTTAACATTTCCCTTTTGTCACATTATTTTCAGGGGTACCATCATTTCTGTCCAGGCCTATTTCATGAGTTTTATTTTTTTAAATATTCTGTGGAGCATGATTGAAAAGAAATGTCTGACTTGCCTTTGTTCGTTTTCATAGATCTTTTATTTATTATTACTATTGTCAGATTCAAGTTATTTCTATGACCATTTTGAGTTTTTCTGTCATTAAATGAGGGGTACCAACAATTTTGACCACTTGTGTATATACCAGGATGGGGGAAATATATACAGTACCAGGATGTCAGACAGATATTTCTGATTCTTCACAAGGTTAAACAAGCACTGCAGCCTCCACACACTTAGGAAGAGTGAGCATTAAAACACATAAGTCTAAACATGAAGAGCCCTGCTGTGCTCTGTTCATCAAGCTTCAAATATGGTCTGGATTCCCCTGAAAATTCACCAAAAATAAATTAAATTGTGTTGAAAAATCAAGAAGAATTAACTGCACTAAGTTCCCACGATGAGTACTTGATGAATTTTGAATGTTGCATGCAGTCTGAAGCATTTCTGCACCTATAAGGTAAAATAGGTACAACGTTTTGTTTTTTTTCCATTGTGTGTGTGTTTTGTTTGGTATATCACATTTTAAATCATTTTGTTTTTGATTATTCTTTGTTTTTGTCAAAAATTACTGGTACAGTCATGTGCAGTTTGCATGTATTTTTAGTGCATTTCCACATTGGACACTATAATCATATTTGCATTTATTTTTTTGCCAATTTTCAATATCAAATGCAATTCTATGGGTAACATCTGTACATAAAAGAGAAATTGACATGTGAAAAATTTGAAACACGCACCGCAAGTCAGTTTAAAAACAACAAACAATAAATGCAATACATCTAAGAATAAGATGAAATGTAGTTAGCTGTAAGATATTGATTCAGCATATATTATTCCTTTGATAAGAGCAACATGCAATTGTCTATTATTAGTTTGGTAGATTTCATTTAAGGTGTCTCTGATTCATGAAAGACGATCAATATTAATCAAAGGTTAGATTCATCACTCTTACATTTTTTTTGACAGTTCACTATTTTCATTAAAATGAGTAAAGTATGTAATCAAATCTTGTTGTGCTACACAGGCCGTTACTTTCCAAAGTTCTATCAAACACCTCCCTTGCCAAAACACTCTACCCTCAAGAGGCACCACGTCCACACTACATAAAGTGTGATATGTGATACAATCCATGACATCCATTACACGATTCCACCACTCACTGTGTCCTGGAGCAGTTTATGATGAGCTCTCTTGGAATCTGACTTCGGACCTCTTAACTTTCATGGCTTGTCCGTGAGTAGTGACAAAGTCACATTTGTGACTCAGCATCACAGCACTCGTCTCTGGGAGATTGTTAATATTTTTATGCAAGAAAGAGGAATTTAAATAATAATACCTTTTTTATTACTTTGAAATTCATCATTGACTTCAACCTTCTTACATGAATTAATAATTGTCCCATATAATAATCATTGAAATCCTAAAGGGCTTTTCATGACAAAAATGCAGAGGTGCAGCAGTATCAGGCACAGTATGGTCATTGCACCATAAATTAGCCTGATGTTGATGGTCTTTTTTAAAAAGGACATGTCATTAATTCAAAATCGTAACCTTTTTGCACTTACATTCACATCGCTCTCTTGAGTATCCTATTTATTTGTTTTTAATACATAATATAGGTACATAGAAATGGGCCTTTTTATTAAATTATAATTTTTATGGAATTTTCCAAGAGGTAGGAGCTCACAGGGTTTTTTGGGGGTGTGCCTTTAGCCTGATTTGCATAATTAACCTTTGAACAATGCCCCTTTGTTAAAAACCCTAACAACTGGCACCAAATAAAATGGTACATTAGCCCAATTCATCATAGCTTTTTCACCAGTATTCTTAGCTCTGAAAACTCACATAAAATGGTGGCTGTGCTGTAATAATGCGACTTTTAATGTTCTAACACCTTTTTCACCCAACTCCTACAAGGTTGCCCGGGCTGGAGCAGGACAGGGGTATGGCAACCACCACTCGTCAAATTCATGATGAACGGCAGCTCAAAATCCAGCAGGGATGGAGGTGCCCCACTTGTTCGGCCCTCCTGATTCATGAAGAGGTGTATACCACACATCTCTTCAGCAAGATCAGCATGAATAACACCAGGTTTGATGAAATAGGCCCCATATTTCTCGAACGGTATGGAAGATCTAAAAACAGCAGAATATTCAGGGAAGCAGAGGGAATATAATAAGAGCAACAACTGGTCACTTTTGACCTGGTGATAGGTTCTCTTTAAGGATAGACCTTCAGTTTCAAAGCCCAAGAAAACCTCTACTATTCAGATATTGGCTACAAATGTCATCTATGTCAAATCTTTGCTATAGTAGATAGATAATACTAGTGTATTATCTACAGTTCAGTTTTTCTAAAATAGCTATTTGATGCAGAATAGAAGAGATTTCTTTGTCTCTGGTTTTCTTTATGCGAGACCTTATGGCAATCAGTTCACCATTAAGAACTGTTTTATGTGCTTCGGATGTAATTGGGAAAGTACCAGAAGGGGAGTTATCTAGCAAGTGTCTTTGATACATTAAGAGATGTTTATATCACTGTCTAATAAGATTTTGTTTAATCTCCATGTCTAGCTATGGTGGGGTAATGATGTGACAGCAATTTCTTAGAATATTGTGGTGTGATCTGAAATACTAATCAACCCAGATGAGGGAGACTGAGCTAAGGAGAAGCTAATATTCTGGATAAAAAAAAATTATTTAAACACTGGTAAGAGGAGTGGACGTGAAAGAATAAAGCAAAAGTCCTTGTCTTGATTCCTGAAGCCTCTGGGGTCAGTTAAGTGTAAAGTGTTTAGTGCAGTGTGTATATTCTGGAGAGCCTCGTAGTAATAGGCAGGGTGGCCAGTAGAAGAATCTAAAATAGGATTTAGAGAGGAATTGATATTGCCTCCAACAATATGAAGACCTCCTGAAAGAAATGCAGGGTTTCTAACGTAATTAAGTAATTAAGCTACTGGCAATGTTATCTTTAACAAAAAGAAATCTTCCTTCCAAATTTGTAAGAGAATTAGTTTTTTAAAATATATACTGACCTGCATATATTATCAAATATTAAATATAGAATTAAAAAAGGTTTAAAAATATAGTTGGTTTTTTTTACACATTATGAGATCAGTTCAAAGATTGAATAAATGGGAAACAAGGTACCATTCAAAGGGTATGTTTACTTTCACAAGCTTTTTTTTCATTCTCCTAATACATCTAAAATAAAATGAAGAGGCTTTGCAGTAGGTGATAATTAAACATTTTCTACTGCTTTTTTTATATAGTTCTGCTATGTAGACATAACCAAGACAGATTTGTCAACTGTCTGTAAATTGTTGCATAAGCCGCATAATAATCTTTTGTCCTGTGTCTACTGTATACAAAAAATGATATGTCTGTGAATTATTTTTAAAAAGAATCTGTCATTGCTATCAATTTCTAACTAGAGACAAGCTAACCTTTCAAGGTTCGGTTCGGATTCGCCAAACCTCTGTTTGCAGAACAGTTCAACGAACGTACCTGAATGCCATTAGATTCAATGGGAGGCAAAACCAAAGGCATAGACAATACCTTAAGGGGTGACAAAAAGCTTCCCAAACAGACAAACTTAGGGACAAACACTATGAGAAGAGGCATCAATTGATCCACAGTAGAAATTTGCAAATCACACAGCAGCAGTCAGTCATGGGCCATGCATGAGGTATCAGGGCCTGGCTCAGCATTTACAACTTGGAATTGAATTTTTTGCTCTTCTGTTGTTTTCCTCATTTTCTTCCAAGAGACATAACTTTGTATTGTTATGTTGACATAAACATGGACGAGCTGTAGTTTTGAATGACATCCTTCATTTTGCCATAAAATGTACCGTAATATTTTTATTATTTTGTTGATGTTGAGCTGATGTTGTTATTGATATCAATTTGGGGGACATGCAACATTTTGATTGTCTTTTTTACATTTAATAGGGAGGTGATGTGACCAAATATAAGCAATTCTAGTGCTTTAATTTGTAATCACTTCATTTTCCGTAGAAGTTAATAAATTCTATATTTTCATATAACAGACATTTTACTAATGCAGCTATACTAATTATGTATATTTTCTAAATATTTTCCTTTCTTTGTTGTTAAGAGAAAAGAGGGGTGATTTTAATTTTTATATTTTTATCATTTTAAGCCCTTTTTTAGTCTCTTTATGGTACTTGAACCTGCAAAAGTTTGATTGCTTGTACTAGGAACTACAATATCACATTTTTGCAGGTATATGAAGCAACACACACAGACTTGCAATGCAAAGATTGAGTTACTTCTCCCATTTTTATCTGGTTTCAGGTGTGATTTTCATAATATCTACACTTGCCACAGGTGAGTTTGAATGAGCATTTTTGAAAATATACCAAAAATTTTTTTTGTGTTGTTCCAACACGCACCAAGGAGATACAAATGTGTATAACAAAACATGTGTCTCTTCAGAATTTTTCTGGAAGAAATACTTCACTTTCTAGAACAATTTCAAGAGTGCCAACATTTTCAGCTATGACTGTACACCAGGATGCGAGTCATATATACCAGGATGAGGGACATATACAACCCCTGGCAAAAATTATGGCATCACCGGCCTTGGAGGATGTTCGTTCAGTTGTTTAATTTTGTAGAAAAAAGCAGATCACAAACATGGCACAAAACTAAAGTCATTTCAAATGGCAACTTTCTGGCTTTAAGAAACAGTAAAAGAAATCAAGAACAAAAAATGTGGTAGTCAGTAATGGTTACTTTTTTTAACCAAGCATAGGGGGAAATTATGGAATCACTAAATTCTGAGGAAAAAAATATGGAATCATGAAAAACAAACAAAAAAAAGACACTCCAAAACATCACTAGTATTTTGTTGCACCACCTCTGGCTTTTATAACAGCTTGCAGTCTCTAAAACATGGACTTAATGAGTGTCAAACAGTACTCTTCATCAGTCTGGCTCTAACTTTCTCCGATTGCTGTTGCCAGATTAGCTTTGCAGGTTGGAGCCTTGTCATGGATCATTTTCTTCAACTTCCACCAAAGATTTTCAATTGGATTGAGATCAGGACTATTTGCAGGCCATGACATTGACCTTGTGTCTTTTTTCAAGAAATGTTTTCACAGTTTTTGCTCTATGGCAGGACGCATTATCATCTTGAAAAATTATTTCATCATCCCCAAACATCCTTTCAATTGATGGAATAAGAAAAGTGTCCAAAATATCAACATAAACTGTGCATTTGTTGAAGATGTAATGACAGCCATCTCCCCAGTGCCTTTACCTGACATGCAGCCCCATATCATCAATGACTGTGGAAATTTGCATATGCTCTTCAGGCAGTAATCTTTATAAATCTTATTGGAACAGCACCAAACAAAAGTTCCAGCATCATCACCTTGCCCAATGCAGATTCGTGATTCATCACTGAATATGACTTTCATCCAGTCATCCACAGTCCACAATTGCTTTTCCTTAGCTCATTGTAACCTTGTTTTTTTCTGTTTAGGTGTTAATGATGGCTTTCGTTTAGCTTTTCTGTATGTAAATCCCATTTCCTTTAGGCTGTTTCTTACAGTTCGGTCACAGACGTTGACTTCAGTTTCCACCCATTCGTTCCTCATTTGTTTTGTTGTGCATTTCCTGTTTTGGAGACATATTGCTTTAAGTTTCCGGTCTTGACGCTTTGATGTCTTCCTTGGTCTACCAGTATGTTTTCCTTTAACAACATTCCCATGTTGTTTGTATTTGGTCCAGATTTTAGACACAGCTGACTGTGAACAACCAACATCTTTTGGAACATTGTGTGATGATTTACCCTCTTTTAAGAGTTTGATAATCCTCTCCTTTGTTTCAATTGACATCTCTCGTGTTGGAGCCATGATTCATGTCAGTCCACTTGGTGCAACAGCTCTCCAAGGTGTGATCACTCCTTTTTAGATGCAAACTAAGAGCAGATCTAATTTGATGCAGGTGATATTTTTGGGTATGAAAATTTACAGGGTGATTCCATAATTTTTTCCTCAGAATTGAGAGATTCCATAATTTTTTCCTCAGAATTGAGATTCCATAATTTTTCCCCTATGCTTGGTTAAAAAAAGTAACCATTACTGACTACCACATTTTTTGCTCTTGATTTCTTTTAGTGTTTCTTAAAGCCCGAAATTTGCCATTTGAAATGACTTTAGTTTTGTGCCATGTCTGTGATCTGCTTTTTTTACAAAATTAAACAACTGAACGAATATCCTCCAAGGCCGGTGATTCCATAATTTTTGCCAGGGGTTGTATACCAATAATGGGGACATATATACCAAGATGGGAGACATATATACCGGGATGGGGGCAAATATACCAGGAAGTGTGACATATATACCAGGATAGTGGACATATATACCAATAATAGGGACACATATGCCAGGATTAAGGACATATATACTAGGATGGGAGACATATATACCAGGATAGGGGACATATATACAAGGAAGGGACCCCTTACTTGGGACATACATACCAGGACGGGGCCCAGGTTGGGAGACATATATACCAGGAAAGGCATCATATTTAGCAGTATGGGAGATATATATATACCAGCATGAGGGATATATATGCCAAGAAGGGAGACATATATATACCAAGATTATAAACATATAAACAAAATTGTTGGTACCCCTCGTTTAAGGGCAGAAAAACCCACAATGGTCACAGAAATAACTTGAATCTGACAAAGTTAATAACAATTAAAATATCTATGAAAATGTCGGAAGTCAGACATTGCTTTTCAACCATGCTTCCACAGAATTTTTATAAAATAAAACTCATGAAATAGGCCTGAACAGAAATGATGGTACCCCTGAAAATAATGTGACAAAAGGGACATGATAAATCAAGGTGTGTCCACTAGGGTTGAGCGACTTTTACTTTTTTGGGGTCGAGTCAGGTTTTGCGAAACCCGCCTTTGTCAAAAGTCGAGTCGAGTGAAGTCGGCCGATTATCGCGAAAAGTCGGGGATCGACCGAAACATGAAACCTAATGCAAGTCAATGGGGAAGCATAGTCGGCAGTGAGTGGAGGCCAGGAAAACACCTACAGTGCCCATTTTAATGGCAAAAACATCCATTCTTGTTACTGAAGCTTGTCAATCTTAATTTACTTTATAATAATAGATAGGCATTGGAAATTGGGGGTCATTTGGCTAACGTTGTGGGGGGTAGGGCTGGTTCAGGTTTTTAGTGGGCCCAGGAAACGTGGACTGTCACGGCGGTGGAGCAGTGAGAGGTAAGTATGTCAAGTTTGCAAGTGCTGTGATCCTGAGCAAGCAGGGGGGCCCACTAGTTGGCATTGGCACTGGCACAGGGCCCCTCAAAGTACAGCGGTGTGTTTGCACGGCGGGGGCGCCTCCCACCGGCAGCGACACTTTTGCGTACTCTGAGGGGCCCTGTGCCAGTGACGTCGCCAATGAGTATGCCCCCCCACCTGATGAAGGAACCTGCACTTTCATCTGCACCTTCCTCTTTGTCCCTGTGTAAGGTGGTATAGCATGCGGGAAGGGGAACTTTACTTTCAGCAGGGTCAGATTCTGGCTGTGTAGAGTGCAAGGGGAATGTAGTGGTCTGGGTCCATGTACCAGCAGACTCATCTAGCAGTGGCTGGGCAATGGGCAGGATGAGGAGGAAACACAGATATAGGGCCAAAGAATAAAGTAGGCTAAATGCAGTTCAAAATTGTTAACAGGACTAACCAGGCGGCATTGCTTTGTTCAGTGGAGGACAACTGTAATGAGAGGCTGACTGTTGTGATTTTGCTTTTTGCTCCCTCTAGTGGTCATTAGTGATTTGACTCTGGAGCGTCTGTCTTTTTCTATATCCTCACCTGGGCCGTTAGTTCAGGGGCGTTGCTATATAAGCTCCCTGGACCTTCAGTTCAATGCCTGGCATCGTTGAAATCAGAGCTAATCTGTTGTGCTCTTGTCCTCTGATCCTGGTTCCTGTTTTTCAAGCTAAGTCTGCTTCTTTGCTTTTTGCTTTTGTTTTGTTTGGTATTTTTGTCCAGCTTGTTCCTATCTGTATCCTGACGTTTGCTGGAAGCTCTAGGGGGCTGGTGTTCTCCCCCCGGACCGTTAGACGGTTCGGGGGTTCTTGAATCTCCAGCGTGGATTTTTATAGGGTTTTTGTTGACCAGATAAGTTATCTTGCTATATTCTGCTATTAGTAAGCTGGCCTCTCTTTGCTGAACCTGGTTCATTTCTGTGTTTGTCATTTCCTCTTACCTCACCGTTATTATTTGTGGGGGGCTTGTATCTTGCTTTGGGGTCCCTTTCTCTGGAGGCAAGAGAGGTCTTTGTTTTCTTCTCCTAGGGGTAGTTAGATTCTCCGGCTGGCGCGAGTCATCTAGCGATCACCGTAGGCATGATCCCCGGCTACTTCTAGTGTTGGCGTTAGGAGTAGCTATTTGGTCAACCCAGTTACCACAGCCCTATGAGCTGGATTTTTGTATCTTGCAGACTTACACGTTCCTCTGAGACCCTGTCCACTGGGGTCATAACAGTATGCCAGGCCAGTATTAAATGTTTAATGCATTGCAGAAGTGGGATTATAAGAAAGAAAATTTTGAGTTTTTTTTTTTTTTCCTCTCTTATTTTTTTTTTTTCTTTTCCCCTTTACCTCAGAGTGGCTTAAGCTTGCTGCAGACATGAATGTCCAGACCTTGATTACAAGTGTGGACCAGCTTGCCGCTCGTGTGCAGGGTATACAAGATTATGTTACCAGAAATCCTAGGTCTGAACCCAAGATTCCGATTCCTGAACTGTTTTCAGGAGACCGATTTAAGTTTAGGAATTTCAGGAATAATTGTAAATTATTTTTGTCCCTGAAACCTTGTTCGTCTGGAGACTCTGCTCAACAAGTAAAAATTGTTATTTCATTCTTACGGGGTGACCCTCAGGATTGGGCTTTTTCGTTGGCGCCAGGAGATCCGGCATTGGCTGATATTGATGCGTTTTTTCTGGCGCTCGGTTTACTTTATGAGGAACCCAATCTTGAGATTCAGGCAGAGAAAGCCTTGCTGGCTATGTCTCAGGGCCAGGACGAGGCTGAGGTGTATTGCCAAAAATTTCGGAAATGGTCCGTGCTGACACATTGGAACGAGTGTGCACTGGCCGCTAATTTTAGAAATGGCCTTTCTGAGGCCATTAAGAATGTTATGGTGGGTTTTCCCATTCCCACAGGTCTGAATGATACCATGTCCCTGGCTATTCAAATTGACCGGCGGTTGCGGGAGCGCAAAACCGCAAATTCCCTCATGTTGTTGTCTGAACAGACACCTGATGTGATGCAATGTGATAGAAAAACCGCAAATTCCCTCATGGTGTTGTCTGAACGGACACCTGATTTGATGCAATGTGATAGAATCCTGACTAGAAATGAGAGGAAAATTCATAGACGCCGGAATGGCTTGTGCTACTACTGTGGTGATTCTACACATGTTATCTCAGCATGCTCTAAACGTATATCTAAGGTTGTTAGTCCTGTCACCGTTGGTAATTTGCATCCTAAGTTTATTCTGTCTGTAACTTTGATTTGCTCACTGTCATCTTATCCTGTCATGGCGTTTGTAGATTCAGGTGCTGCCCTGAGTCTTATGGATCTCTCATTTGCTAAGCGCTGTGGTTTTATTCTTGAACCATTAGAAAATCCTATCCCTCTTAGGGGTATTGATGCTACACCATTGGCAGAAAATAAGCCGCAGTATTGGACACAGGTTACCATGTGCATGACTCCTGAACACCGCGAGGTGATACGTTTTCTCGTTCTACATAAAATGCATGATTTGGTTGTTTTGGGGCTGCCATGGTTACAGACCCATAATCCAGTCCTTGACTGGAAGGCTATGTCAGTGTCTAGTTGGGGCTGTCGTGGTATTCATGAGGATTCCCTGCCTGTGTCTATTGCTTCTTCTACGCCTTCGGAAGTTCCGGAGTACTTGTCTGATTATCAGGATGTCTTTAGCGAGTCCAGGTCCAGTGCATTGCCTCCTCATAGGGAATGTGACTGTGCAATAGATTTGATTCCAGGCAGTAAATTTCCTAAGGGAAGACTGTTTAATCTGTCGATACCTGAACATACCGCTATGCGTTCATATATCAAGGAGTCTCTGGAGAAAGGACACATCCGTCCGTCTTCTTCCCCTCTTGGTGCGGGATTCTTTTTTGTGGCTAAAAAGGACGGATCTTTGAGGCCTTGTATTGACTATCGGCTTTTAAATAAGATCACTGTCAAATTTCAGTATCCTTTGCCGCTGTTGTCTGACTTGTTTGCCCGGATTAAAGGTGCCAAGTGGTTTACCAAGATAGACCTTCGTGGTGCGTACAACCTTGTGCGCATTAAGCAAGGGGATGAATGGAAAACCGCATTCAATACGCCCGAAGGTCATTTTGAGTACTTGGTGATGCCTTTTGGGCTCTCTAATGCCCCTTCAGTTTTTCAGTCCTTTATGCATGACATTTTCCGGAACTATCTGCATAAATTTTTGATCGTTTATCTGGATGATATTCTGGTTTTTTCTGATAATTGGGACTCGCATGTGGAGCAGGTCAGGATGGTCTTTAAAATTTTGCGTGAAAATTCTTTGTTTGTCAAGGGCTCAAAGTGTCTTTTTGGTGTACAGAAGGTTCCCTTTTTGGGGTTCATTTTTTCCCCTTCTGCTGTGGAGATGGACCCAGTCAAGGTCCGAGCTATTCTTGATTGGACTCAGCCCTCGTCAGTTAAGAGTCTTCAGAAGTTCTTGGGTTTCGCTAACTTCTACCGTCGTTTTATCGCTAACTTTTCTAGCATTGTGAAACCTTTGACGGATATGACCAAGAAGGGCTCCGATGTGGTTAATTGGGCTCCTGCTGCCGTGGAGGCTTTCCAGGAGTTGAAACGTCGGTTTACTTCGGCGCCTGTTTTGTGCCAGCCTGATGTCTCGCTTCCCTTTCAAGTTGAGGTGGATGCTTCAGAGATTGGAGCAGGGGCCGTTTTGTCGCAGAGAGGCCCTGGTTGCTCTGTTATGAGACCTTGCGCCTTTTTCTCTAGGAAGTTTTCGCCTGCGGAGCGAAATTATGATGTGGGCAATCGGGAGTTGTTGGCCATGAAATGGGCATTTGAGGAGTGGCGTCATTGGCTCGAGGGTGCTAAGCATCGTGTGGTGGTCTTGACTGATCACAAAAATCTGATGTATCTCGAGTCTGCTAAACGCCTGAATCCTAGACAGGCCCGCTGGTCATTGTTTTTCTCCCGTTTTGACTTTGTTGTCTCGTATTTACCAGGTTCAAAGAATGTGAAGGCCGATGCTCTTTCCAGGAGCTTTGTGCCTGATGCTCCTGGAGTCGCTGAACCTGTTGGTATTCTTAAGGATGGTATTATCTTGTCAGCTATTTCTCCAGATCTGCGACGTGTGTTGCAGAGATTTCAGGCTGATAGGCCTGATTCTTGTCCACCTGACAGACTGTTTGTGCCTGATAAGTGGACCAGCAGAGTCATTTCCGAGGTTCATTCCTCGGTGTTGGCAGGTCACCCAGGAATTTTTGGCACCAGAGATCTGGTGGCCAGATCCTTTTGGTGGCCTTCCTTGTCTAGGGATGTGCGGTCATTTGTACAGTCCTGTGGGACTTGTGCTCGAGCTAAGCCTTGCTGTTCTCGTGCCAGCGGGTTGCTCTTGCCCTTGCCTGTCCCTAAGAGACCTTGGACACATATCTCCATGGATTTCATTTCTGATCTTCCGGTGTCTCAGGGCATGTCTGTTATCTGGGTGATATGTGATCGCTTCTCCAAGATGGTCCATTTGGTTCCTTTGCCTAAGCTGCCTTCCTCTTCCGATCTGGTTCCTGTGTTTTTCCAGAACGTGGTTCGTTTGCACGGCATCCCTGAGAATATTGTGTCAGACAGAGGATCCCAGTTCGTTTCCAGATTCTGGCGATCCTTTTGTAGTAGGATGGGCATTGACTTGTCGTTTTCGTCTGCTTTCCATCCTCAGACTAATGGACAGACGGAGCGAACTAATCAGACTTTGGAGGCTTATTTGAGGTGTTTTGTCTCTGCTGATCAGGACGATTGGGTGACCTTCTTGCCGTTAGCTGAGTTTGCCCTTAATAATCGGGCTAGTTCCGCCACCTTGGTTTCGCCGTTTTTCTGCAACTCTGGTTTCCACCCTCGTTTTTCTTCGGGTCATGTGGAACCTTCTGACTGCCCTGGGGTGGATTCTGTGGTGGATAGGTTGCAGCGGATCTGGAATCTTGTGGTGGACAACTTGAAGTTGTCACAGGAGAGGGCTCAGCGCTTTGCCAACCGCCGCCGCGGTGTGGGTCCCCGACTACGTGTTGGGGATTTGGTGTGGCTTTCTTCCCGCTTTGTTCCTATGAAGGTTTCCTCTCCCAAATTTAAACCTCGTTTTATTGGTCCTTACAAGATATTGGAAATTCTTAATCCTGTATCCTTTCGCCTGGATCTTCCTGTGTCGTTTGCTATCCACAACGTGTTTCATAGGTCCTTGTTGCGGCGGTACGTTGTGCCTGTGGTTCCTTCTGCTGAGCCTCCTGCTCCGGTGTTGGTTGAGGGCGAGTTGGAGTACGTGGTGGAGAAGATCTTGGATTCTCGTCTCTCCAGGCGGAGGCTTCAGTACCTGGTCAAGTGGAAGGGCTATGGTCAGGAAGATAATTCCTGGGTGGTCGCCTCTGATGTTCATGCGGCCGATTTAGTTCGTGCCTTTCACGCCGCTCATCCTGATCGCCCTGGTGGTCGTGGTGAGGGTTCGGTGACCCCTCACTAAGGGGGGGGGTACTGTTGTGATTTTGCTTTTTGCTCCCTCTAGTGGTCATTAGTGATTTGACTCTGGAGCGTCTGTCTTTTTCTATATCCTCACCTGGGCCGTTAGTTCAGGGGCGTTGCTATATAAGCTCCCTGGACCTTCAGTTCAATGCCTGGCATCGTTGAAATCAGAGCTAATCTGTTGTGCTCTTGTCCTCTGATCCTGGTTCCTGTTTTTCAAGCTAAGTCTGCTTCTTTGCTTTTTGCTTTTGTTTTGTTTGGTATTTTTGTCCAGCTTGTTCCTATCTGTATCCTGACGTTTGCTGGAAGCTCTAGGGGGCTGGTGTTCTCCCCCCGGACCGTTAGACGGTTCGGGGGTTCTTGAATCTCCAGCGTGGATTTTTATAGGGTTTTTGTTGACCAGATAAGTTATCTTGCTATATTCTGCTATTAGTAAGCTGGCCTCTCTTTGCTGAACCTGGTTCATTTCTGTGTTTGTCATTTCCTCTTACCTCACCGTTATTATTTGTGGGGGGCTTGTATCTTGCTTTGGGGTCCCTTTCTCTGGAGGCAAGAGAGGTCTTTGTTTTCTTCTCCTAGGGGTAGTTAGATTCTCCGGCTGGCGCGAGTCATCTAGCGATCACCGTAGGCATGATCCCCGGCTACTTCTAGTGTTGGCGTTAGGAGTAGCTATTTGGTCAACCCAGTTACCACAGCCCTATGAGCTGGATTTTTGTATCTTGCAGACTTACACGTTCCTCTGAGACCCTGTCCACTGGGGTCATAACAGCTGACACAGTTAGTAGGCCCAAGTAATAAAGTGGGCCAAATGAAGTTCAAAATTAGTAACAGGAGTAAACAGGCGGCACTGCTTTGTTCAGTGGAGGAGAACATCAAGGAGCGGCAGACACCGTTACTAGGCCCCAACCAAAGTTGTAGGGCAACTGCAGTGTGACATTAAAAAATACTTAATGAGAGCCTGAAGGTTGAAGCTCAGACAAGGAAACCTGGAGGAGAACACCAAGGAGGAGGAGAACACCAAGGAGCGGCAGACACCATTACTAGGCCCCAACCAAAGTAGTAGGGCAACTGCAGTGTGACATTAAAAAAATACTTAATGAGAGCCTGAAGGTTGAAGCTCAGACAAGGAAACCTGGAGGAGAACACCAAGGAGGAGGAGAACACCAAGGAGCGGCAGACACCGTTACTAGGCCCCAACCAAAGTAGTAGGGCAACTGCAGTGTGACATTAAAAAATACTTAATGAGAGCCTGAAGGTTGAAGCTCAGACAAGGAAACCTGGAGGAGAACACCAAGGAGCGGCAGACACCGTTACTAGTCCCCAACCAAAGTAGTAGGCCAACTGCAGTGTGACATTCAAAAATACTTAATGAGAGCCTGAAGGTTGAAGCTCAGACAAGGAAACCTGGAGGAGAACACCAAGGATCGGCAGACACCATTACTAGGCCCCAACCAAAGTAGTAGGGCAACTGCTGTCTTATATAAACAACTACTTAATGAGAGCCTGAAGGTTGAAGTTCAGCTTTTTCAGTGAAGGACAGCGTGATTGAGTGGCGCCGCAGACAGGCAAAGGTAGTATGTGTTAACTAAAAAAGTTGGCTCTATGCATTTTTAAATTAGTTACAGGGGTACACAGGCAGCATTGGTGTGGTCAGTGGAGGACAATTTGAAGGAGGGACCGCAGACAGACTTCCTAGGCCTAAAATAATAAAATAGGCTCTATGCAGCTTCCATTAGGTGGCAGGGGTACACAGGCAGCATTGGTGTGGTCAGTGGAGGACAATTTGAAGGAGGGACCGCAGACAGACTTCCTAGGCCTAAAATAATAAAATAGGCTCTATGCAGCTTCCATTAGGTGGCAGGGGTACACAGGCAGCATTGGTGTGGTCAGCGGAGGACAATTTGAAGGAGGGACCGCAGACAGACTTCCTAGGCCTAAAATAATAAAATAGGCTCTATGCGGCTTCCATTAGGTGGCAGGGGTACACAGGCAGCATTGGTGTGGTCATCGGAGGACAATTTGAAGGAGGGACCGCAGACAGACTTCCTAGGCCTAAAATAATAAAATAGGCTCTATGCAGCTTCCATTAGGTGGCAGGGGTACACAGGCAGCATTGGTGTGGTCAGTGGAGGACAATTGGAAGGAGGGACCGCAGACAGACTTCCTAGGCCCAAAATAGTAAAATAGGCTCTATGCAGCTTAAATTTGGCTACAGGCAGGGCCTGCGTTAGGGGCAGGCAGACTAGGCAGCTGCCTGGGGCCCCCGCTGCCCTAGGGGCCCCCAGCCAGGGGAAGACATACTGTTGATGGCACTGCTCCAGGGCCCAGAGGTGGAGGGGGGCCCCTGCAGGCAGGCCCGGTATCATGCAGGATCGGGCCCCTCTCACTCCCTCCTGTAATCATGGAACACCGAGTGTCGGGGAGAGAGCGGGGCGCGAAGTGCAGGAGATCAAAAAGGGGGCGTGTCATGCAGGGAGAGACGCTGGCCAATGAACGCTTTCCTTACCTCACAGTGACCAGACTGAGGAGAGCGTTCACTGGCTGCCCTCTGTCCCCCTGCATGGAGCGTCCCAATCGTGAGTACTCGCCTACAGTCAGGGGCCCCACAGCACAGCACATAGAGACAGCAGTGGAGGAAAAGCAGGACTTACAGGGGGTCTTCTGCTCCCTCCACTGTTCTGTTCAGAGCAGGCTGCAGCGTCTCCTCACAGAGAAGAGATGGGGGAGGAGCTCATTGCAGGGGACAGCACGGCAGCAAAATGTATGCTGTGAAGTGACCTGAAAAGTAATGTGCAGTTATAGTGCTCTTTATAACTTATCTCTTTATAATTTTAGTCATGGAACTTTTTGAATTTGAGTCTTTTCCTCCCTTACTGGGAATTTATCATCAGGTGCTGTCTGCTCTGTGCCCCATCCCCCACAGTGGGGTCTGCAGCCTTCTCCAGCTGAACTGACCTGCAGGGCTCATCTGATCACCTATACAAGATTAGTATGTATGTATGTATATGCTTGTATATGTATGTGTGCATCTGTGTGTATCTATGTGTATGTTTCTATCTGTGTGTGTGTATCTGTGTATGTACAGTATATGTGTGTATGTATGGTATAGTTGTATGGCTGTGTGTGTATGCATGTACAGTATGTGTGTATCTGTGTATGTGAAATAAATTTGTATGGATATATGGTATATATGTATGTTTATGTGCATGTACATACAGTATATGTGTATGTATATGTGTGCACGGTATGTGTATATACTGTATGTGTGTATGTACGGTACGTGTATGTGTATCTGTATGTTCGGTATATGTGTGTGTATGCATGTACGGTATATGTATGTATGTACGGCATGTGCATTTGGGTGTATTTTATATGTATGTACGGTATGTGTGTACTATATGTATATAACTGTATCTGTGTATGTACGGTATATGTGTGTGTATCTGTGTGTATGTACGGTATATGTGTGTACGGCATTTGTGTGAATGTACGGTATATGCATGTGTGTATGTACGGTATGTGTATGTATGATGGTATATGTATGTGTATCTGTGTGTATGTATGGAATATGTATGTGTTTGCATATACTGTATTTGTATGTGTATCTGTGTGTACGTACGGTGTATGTATGTGTATTTGTGTGTATGTATGGTATATGTATGTACGGTATGTGTATACTATCTGTGTATATAACTGTACGTGTGTATGCATGTAAGGTGTATGTCTGTGTATGTACGGTATGTGTATCTGTGTGTATGTACGGTGTATGTATGTACAGTATATGCTGGAACAAAAATCATTGTTCTCATCAGCACATCGCCCAGTTAAAACTGCAGATATTCTGCTAAGATGATACTGTATGGGGACAGATTGATTTACTAGTGATCATTCTGTCCCCAGCCAGTGTAAAGAGGCTGGAAACAAGTGGCGAATGACTTCAATATTGTTGATTACGCTCGTTTAGTGGCCTCAAATCAGCGCATGTAGCTACAACCAAAATGTTTCTGTTGGTGCAATATGTTAGCATTTGGGGCCCCATTTTAAACTTTTGCCTAGGGCCCCACTTTGCCTAAAACCGGCCCTGGCTACAGGGGTACACAGGCAGCATTGGTGTGGACAACGTAGGACAATTGGAAGGAGGGACCGCAGACAGACTTCCTAGGCCTAAAATAATAAAATAGGCTCTATGCAGCTTCCATTAGGTGGCAGGGGTACACAGGCAGCATTGGTGTGGTCAACGTAGGACAATTGGAAGGAGGGACCGCAGACAGAATTCCTAGGCCTAAAATAATAAAATAGGCTCTATGCAGCTTCCACTAGGTGGCAGGGGTACACAGGCAGCATTGGTGTGGTCAACGTAGGACAATTGGAAGGAGGGACCGCAGACAGAATTCCTAGGCCTAAAATAATAAAATAAGCTCTATGCAGCTTCCATTAGGTGCCAGGGGTACACAGGCAGCATTGGTGTGGTCAGCGGAGGACAATTGGAAGGAGGGACCACAGACAGACTTCCTAGGCCCAAAATAGTAAAATAGGCTCTATGCAGCTTAAATTTGGCTACAGGGGTACACAGGCAGAATTGGTGTGGACAATATAGGACAATTTGAAGGAGAGACCGCAGACAGACTTCATAGGCCTAAAATAATAAAATAGGCTCTATGCAGCTTCCATTAGGTGGCAGGGGTACACAGGCAGCACTGGTGTGGTCAACGTAGGACAATTGGAAGGAGGGACCGCAGACAGACTTCCTAGGCCTAAAATAATAAAATAGGCTCTATGCAGCTTCCATTAGGTGGCAGGGGTACACAGGCAGCATTGGTGTGGTCAGCGGAGGACAATTGGAAGGAGTGTCTGACACTGTAAGTACTTTGAGTCCCAAAACCTAAATTGATGTTAATGTATCCCAAACAAAAACAAACCCCCCCCCAAAAAAGGGTGGCATACTTAGGTACAGGGGTGTGCTCCTATGCTGACTTTCAGACATTGTAATTTGGCGCAAAGTATTTACTGGTGTAAATGTAGGACAGGGCCCCTGACTATTTTAACTAGCATCATACAGTACATGTCAACAAATTGTTATTGTCTGTGCCAGGCATGGAAGGATTTCAGCGCATAGACTAAACAGTGGTGGAGCAGCGACAGATAATTTTGCAAGTGGTAGAGCACTGTTTGACCTTGGGGGGGACACTCTCTCCTGGCCGGCGGTACAAGCCCAGGGCCCCTCATGTTACAACGGTGTGTCTGAAGTTGGGTGCGCACCACCACCGCCAGAGACACGTCATTGTACTATGAGGGACCCAGTGCCAGTGCCGTAGACCAAAAGTGGGCATACCCACCTCTTCAGACAAACGGCACTCTGACTGGTGCTTGCGACAAGTGGCGAGACCACGGCCCCGTGGGGGGAGTTAGGCCATTTAGGGAGGTGTAAACATGTCATATGCTGGACAAACAGCAGCTGCAAATTAAGAGATTGGAACAGTCAGTAACACCAGTCCCAAAGCAAGACCTTTTTACATGAAAGCTAGGTGTCAGCCGGGAAAGGTGGGGCAAAATAATTTGAAATCCATGAGTGGTTCATTTTACTGAAAGTTAGATCATCAACATTTTGGGTAGCCAGACGAGTCCTTTTTTCGGTCAGGATTGAACCAGCAGCACTGAATACTCTTTCTGATAGCACACTAGCTACTGGGCAAGCAAGCTCCTGCAATGCATATTCAGCCAATTCAGGCCAGGTGTCTATTTTGGATGCCCAGTAATCAAAGGGGAATGACGGTTGAGGGAGAACATCGGTAATAGAGAAAAAATAGTTAGTAACCATACTGGACAAATGTTGTCTCCTGTCACTTTGAATGGATGCTGCTGTACCTGTCGTGTCTGCGGTCATTGCAAAATCACTCCACAACCTGGTCAGAAAACCCCTCTATCCTACACCACTTCTGATTTGTGCACCTCTAACACCTCTGCCCTGTTGCCCCCTGCAGCTCGTGTGAGAACCATCACCGGCGCTGTGTGCTGGGAATGCCTGAATCAAACGGTCTACAAGAGTAGCTTGTTTGGTTGCCAATATCTGTTCGAGGTTCTCATGTGGCATGATATTTTGCAATTTGCCTTTATGGCGAGGATCAAGGAGGCAGGCCAACCAGTAATCGTCATCAGTCATCATTTTTATAATGCGTGGGTCCCTTTTGAGGATACGCAAGGCTTAATCCGCCATGTTGGCCAATGTTCCAGTTGTCAACTCAGTGCATATGCTGGGTTGAGGAGCACTTTCTGGCAAATCAACGTCACTTGTCTCCCTTAAAAACCCTGAACCCGGCCTTGCACCGCCAGCAGTTTCTATTGCCCCCTGAGAAGCTTCCTCATCCCAAAAATACTCATCCCCATCATCCTCCTCATCCTCCTCCTCTTTCCCACCACCTCGTCCTGTAGACTTCCCTGAGCAGACAATGGCTGACTGTCATCAAGGCTTCCCTCATCCTCGGCTGCAGACGCCTGTTCCTTTATGTGCGTCAAACTTTGCATCAGCAGACGCATTAGGGGGATGCTCATGCTTATTACGGCATTTTCTGCACTAACCAGCCGTGTGCATTCCTCAAAACACTGAAGGACTTGACACAGGTCTTGGAGCTTCGACCACTGCACAGCTGACAACTCCATGTCTGCCATCCAACTGCCTGCCCGTGTATGTGTATCCTCCAACAAATACATAACAGCACACCTCTGTTCGCACAGTCTATGAAGCATGTGCAGTGTGGAGTTCCACCTTGTTGCAATGTCGATGATTAGGTGATGCTGGGGAAGGTTCAAAGACCGCTGATGGTTCTGCATACGGCTGGAGTGTATGGGCGAACGGCGGATGTGAGAGCAAAGTCTGCGCACTTTCAGCAGCAGGTCGGGTAACCCCGGATAACTTTTCAGGAAGCACTGCACCACCAGGTTTAAGGTGTGAGCCAGGCAAGGAATGTGTTTCAGTTGTGAAAGGGCTATGGCAGCCATAAAATTCCTTCTGTTATCACTCACTACCTTGCCTGCCTCAAGATGTACAGTGCCCAGCCATGACTGAGTTTCTTGCTGCAAGAACCCGGACAGAACTTCCGCGGTGTGTCTGTTATCGCCCAAACACTTCATTGCCAATACAGCCTGCTGACGCTTGCCACTAGCTGTTCCATAATTGGACACCTCGTGTGCTACAGTGGGAACTGCGGATGGAGTGGTCGTGCGACTGCGGTCTGTGGACGAGCTCTCGCTTCTGCTGGAGGACGAGGAGGAGGGGTGACGAACGCCTACAGCCAACTGTTTCCTAGACCGTGGGCTAGGCAGAACTGTCCCAATATTACTGTCCCCTGTGGAACCTGCATCCACCACATTAACCCAGTGTGCCGTGATGGAGACGTAACGCCCCTGGCCATGCCTACTGGTCCATGCATCTGTTGTCAGGTGCACCTTTCTACTGACAGATTGCCTGAGAGCATGGACAATGCGGTCTTTTACATGCTGGTGGAGGGCTGGGATGGCTTTTCTGGAAAAAAGTGTCGACTGGGTAGCTCGTAGGGTGGTACAGCGTAGTCCATCAGGGCTTTGAAAGATTCGCTTTCAACTAACCGGTAGGGCATCATCTCTAACGAGATTAGTCTAGCAATGTGGGCGTTCAAACCCTGTGTACGCGGATGCGAGGATGAGTACTTCCTTTTCCTAACGAGAGTCTCATGTAGGGTGAGCTGGACTGGAGAGCTGCATAGGGTGGAACTAGCGGGGGTGCCGGTGGACATGGGTGACAGAGAGGGTTGGTGATGGTATTCTTGCTGTTGCCCTACATACAGTTTTTGCTACCACGAACCTGGTGATTCCATGACTGCTTTGGCCTTGCGACGAAACCGCCACATTACCTGCAGGTGGTGTGGTAAACAGTGGGCTTACAGTGAGGGAAGGGATGTCGCGTTGCTGACTAGCTTCATTGTGAGAGGGTGCTACAACGTTAAGGGACGTTTGGTAGTTTGTCCAGGCTTGCAAGTGCATGGTGGTTAAATGTGTACGCATGCAACTTGTATTTAGATTTTTAACATTCTGACCTCTGCTGAAGGTCCTTGAGCATTTCTTACAGATGACTTTGCACTGATCATTGGGATCTTGGTTAAAAAAATGCCAGACTGCACTCTTCCTACTATCGGATACCTTTTCAGGCATTGCACACTGAGCTACTTTAACCGGATGGCCACGCTGTCCTACAACTGGTTTTGGTTTTGCCACACATTTTTGGCCAGATACGGGCCTGCCAGATGGAACCTGTTGCGATGTTGATGACTGCTGCGGCTCCTCCTCCTCCGCTTCAGAGCTACTGCCGCCTGCACCCTGTTCCCCCAATGGCTGCCAATCGGGGTCAACAACTGGGTCATCTATGACCTCCTCTTCTATGTCCTGTGCACCTTCCTCTGGGTCACCGTGTAAGCCGGTGCTATAGCATTCGTGACGGGGCTCCATAGTCTCATTGGGGTCAGATTCTGGATCAGTACACTGCGAGGGCAATGTTCTGATCTGAGTCAAAGGAACAGCATAATAATCTGGCTGTGGCTGTGCATCTGTGCACTCCATGTCCGATTCATCTTGTAATGGGCATGGCCTGTTAACAATTTCCCTTTCTAACCCAGGCACGGTATGTGTAAAGAGCTCCATGGAGTAACCAGTTGTGTCGCCTGACGCATCCTTCACTGTTGTTCTGGGTGAAGGACACAAGGAAGCGACTTGTTCCTGACTGGGAGCATCCACTGACGACGCACTGCTCTGACATTTGGCACTTTCCGAGGAGGAGGCGAAAGAGCTAGAGGCAGAGTCAGCAATGAAAGCCAAAACTTGTTCCTGCTGCTCCGGCTTCAAAAACGGTTTTCCTACTCCCAGAAAAGGGAGCCTTCAAGGCCTTGTGTAGCCAGACGATGACGCTGGCTCAACAACTCAAGACTTAGGGGCTATATTGCTTTTCCCACGACCACCTGATGCTCCACGACCACCACCACTACCATCATTACCAGCTGGCAATGAACGCCCACGGCCACGACCTCTTCCACCAGACTTCCTCATTCTTGGAAAAATGTTACCAAACTAACAACCGTTATGTGGTCCTGAAAACCAGGTACAAGGTGTGCGTGAACTTGTTGTGAATGTAAATCTCCCTTTTTTATGTGTGGGAGAATGCAGGGAAAAATCAGGCCCACTGTATTACACTACACTGTTTGATTGGCAGAAAGAGGCTGGCAGATATGGCACTAACAGGAGTGACGCAGATAAAAACACTGGCAATAGAAATGTCCCTCTTTATGTGTGGGAGAATGCAGTGAAAAATCAGGCCCACTGTATTACACTACACTGTTTGATTGGCAGAAAGAGGCTGGCAGATATGGCACTAACAGGAGTGACGCAGATAAAAACACTGGCAATAGAAATGTCCCTCTTTATTTGTGGGAGAATGCAGGGAAAAATCAGGCCCACTGTATTACACTACACTGTTTGATTGGCAGAAAAGAGGCTGGCAGATATGGCACTAACAGGAGTGACGCAGATAAAAACACTGGCAATAGAAATGTCCCTCTTTATGTGTGGGAGAATGCAGGGAAAAATCAGGGCCACTGTATTACACTACACTGTTTGATTGGCAGAAAAGAGGCTGGCAGATATGGCACTAACAGGAGTGACGCAGATAAAAACACTGGCAATAGAAATGTCCCTCTTTATGTGTGGGAGAATGCAGGGAAAAATCAGGGCCACTGTATTACACAACAACACAGTTTGATTGGCAGAAAGAGGCTGGCAGATATGGCACTAACAGGAGTGACGCAGATACACACACTGGCAATAGAAATGTCCCTCTTTTTTTGATATGGGAGACAAGGGATTGAATCAGGCCCACTATATCACGGTATAGTTCCTGTGGCACAAAATGACTGACAGATACCACAGACAGCACTCACACAGATGCACAGGTTTGGCAAGATTATTCTCCCTTTATTTTAATTTTTTGGGGGGATATGTGAGACAAGTGATTTAATCTGGCCCACTTTTTATACAGTAGGTTTTCTGTGGCAGAAAAAACAAAGACAGATGCCTCACACAGGACTGGCACTAATGCAGATTTACCAATCTTAATCTCCCACTTTTACTTTTTTTTCTGGGAGAATTGTGAAGAAATCAGGCCCACTGTTATACAGTAGGTTTTCTGTGGCAGAAAAAAAAAAAAAAAGATGCCACACACAGGACTGGCACTAATGCAGATTTGCCAATCTTTATCTCCCACTTTTATTTTTTTTTCTGGGAGAATTGTGAAGAAATCAGGCCCACTGTTATACAGTAGGTTTTCTGTGGCAGAAAAAAAAAAAAAAAGATGCCACACACAGGACTGGCACTAATGCAGATTTGCCAATCTTTATCTCCCACTTTTATTTTTTTTTCTGGGAGAATTGTGAAGAAATCAGGCCCACTGTTATACAGTAGGTTTTCTGTGGCAGAAAAAAAAAAAAAAAGATGCCACACACAGGACTGGCACTAATGCAGATTTGCCAATCTTTATCTCCCACTTTAATTTTTTTTTCTGGGAGAATTGTGAAGAAATCAGGCCCACTGTTAGGGTACTGTCACACAGTGCAATTTTGATTGCTACGACGGCACGATTCGTGACGTTGCAGCGTCGTATGATTATCGCTCCAGCGTCGTAGACTGCGGTCACACGTTGCAATAACGGCGCTGGAGCGATGCCGAAGTCCCCGGGTAACCAGGGTAAACATCGGGTTACTAAGCGCAGGGCCGCGCTTAGTAACCCGGTGGTTACCAGCGTAAAAGTAAAAAAAAAAAAAACGTACATACTCACCATCTGATGTCCGTCAGGTCCCTTGCCGTCCGCTTCCTGCTCTGACTGAGATCCGGCCGTACAGTGAGAGCAGAGCGCAGCGGTGACGTCACCGCTGTGATCTGCTCTCACTTTCCGGCCAGCAGACAGTCAGAGCGGGAAGCAGACGGCAAGGGACCTGACGGACATCAGATGGTGAGTTTGTACGGTTTGTTTTTTTTAACTTTTATGCTGGTAACCACGGTAAACATCGGGTTACTAAGCGCGGCCCTGCGCTTAGTAACCCGATGTTTACCCTGGTTACCAGCGAACGCATCGCTGGATCGCTGTCACACAACAATCCAGCGATGACAGCGGGAGATCCAGCGACGAAAGAAAGTTTCAAACGATCTGCTACGACGTACGATTCTCAGCAGGGTCCCTGATCGCAGTAGCATGTCAGACACTGCGAGATCGTAACGATATCGCTAGAACGTCACGAATCGTGCCATCGTAGCGATCAAAATTGCACTGTGTGACAGTACCCTTAGACAGTAGGTTTTCTGTGGCAGAAAAACAAAGACAGATGCCACACACAGGACTGGCACTGATGCAGATTTGACAATCTTAATCTCCCACTTTTATTTTTTTTTCGGGGAGAATTGTGAATAAATCGGGGCCACTGTATTAGAGTATGTTTTCTGTGGCAAAAAGTGGCTTGAAGAGATATAACACAAAAAAAAAAAAAAGGGACTGTACTACAATTACTATCTCCCTACAGTTATCTCAGAAAAGTATGTCAGGCAGCAATAAAAAGGACTGCTGCACACAAAAGTCAAAAGTGTGGATAAACAAACAAGAAAGCTGTGCAGAAAGGATGGAGCAACAGGATTTGTGCTTTGAAAAAAGCAGTTGGTTTGCACAGCGGCGTACACACAGCAACGCAGCTATCAGGGAGCCTTATAACCTACAGAGCTGTTGCACAGAAATCGAGTCTCCACTGTTCCAAAAAGAAAAGGTGGTGTTGGACAGTGGAAATCGCTACAGCACAAGCGGTTTGGGGGTTAATTTACCCTGCCTAACGCTATCCCTGCTTCTGACGAAGCGGCAGCAACCTCTCCCTATGCTCAGATCAGCAGCAGTAACATGGCGGTCGGTGGGAACGCCCCTTTATAGCCCCTGTGATGCCGCAGAAAGCAAGCCAATCACTGCCATGCCCTTCTCTAAGATGGTGGGGACCAGGACCTATGTCATCACGCTGCCCACACTCTGAGTGCACCTTCATTGGCTGAGAAATGGAGCTTTAAGCGTAAAAGGAAACGCGACTTTGGCGCGAAGATCGTGTACCGCATGGCCGATCCCACGCTGGGATCGGGTCGGGTTTCATGAAACCCGACTTTGCCAAAAGTCGGCGACTTATGAAAATGACCGATCCGTTTCGCTCAACCCTAGTGTCCACTAAATAGCATCACAGGTGTCTACTATCTTGGAATCAATGAGTGGGCCTGTATATAGGGCTACAGATACTCACTGTGCTGTTTGGTGACATGGTGTGTATCACACTCAACATGGACCAGAGGAAACGAACGAAAGAGTTGTCTCAGGAGATTAGAAAGACAATTATAGACAAACATGTTCTAAGGGCTAGCGGAACACACCAAATAATATAAACGGAGATATGAGATGTGTTTGCAGCCTGGGGTCCACCATGTAGAGATGGAGCCTGCTGCTGAGTAATGGCAGATGAACGCTTGTTCACACGTGGGTTAGACCTCACCCAGTGTGAATGGAAGCGAACTCTTTTGCTTCACAGAATCGCTTAAATGAACGCTGTGCCCTATTAATAGTCACAGGGTGCAGCTGGTGGATGCTGGTGGGATCCCTATGATTCACCCCCTCTATGCTGGTGATTGGACTCACTCTGACCCTCGGTGGCTTTTGAGCCAGCGCCTGAGGATGCTCTGAGTCAGATGCTGAGTCCAAGCGAGAGTTCCCACCCTACACTGATCGGTTGTCAGGACTAACTAAAGATTTACCACACAGAGTGTGTACAGCGCCGCTCTGGTGGACGTCACTAACCACCCTAACTAGGGCTAGGAAAGCTCATTGGTTTCGCCTGGCGCCATACTGGCGGTGGCTTCTAATTGACGCAGTAATTCATGTCTAGTGCTGGATGGCACAATCTGGTGCTAGGTAGCTCAATCACTCAAGTTCTTTCATCAACACTAGGGATGGGAATGATTAAGGAGCTTTCAACAGTTTCAGTCATACATCCACACACACACGATTTCAGATTTATACTAGCGCATGGCCGAGTGGCCATGCGAGCCTTTTATAGATGTACCCTTCCAGGACCTCCCTAGTGGTCCAATCGGAGCTGCTACAGGACCTGAGCATGTGACCTCCGACCTCCAATGAGAGGTCGTCCCACAGGCATGTTCAGTAGATGAAAAGCAGGACTTAGTCCCTGGAACGTCTGCTCACCGCTGATCAATGCTGGTTACAAAGGCTGATCCTGGGTGGCAGCTGTAACCAGATGCACAGTATCAGCTTGAGCCAGACGCTGAGACCAGCGTCTATGCTGAGCAGACTCCAAGGTGGCTGGGGAAGCATGGGAGACCGCATAGGACATGGTTCGAGATCCCCCCTGTGCAGCGGCGGGAACTTGACATCTAATACATGTTAGAGGTAGGAGTTACAAGACCATTTCCAAGCAGCTTGATGTTCCTGTGACTACAGTTGCACATATTATTCAGAAAATTGAGATCCATGGGACTGTAGCCAACCTCTCTGGATGTGGCCGTAGGAGGAAAATTGATGACAAATCAAAGAGTCAGAAAATACGAATTGTAACACAAGAGTCCAGAAAAATTTCTAAACGGATTAAAGGTGAACTTCAAGATCAAGAAACATCAGTGTCAGATCACACCATCGGTCGCTGTATGAGCCAAAGTGGACTTCATGGCAGACGACCAAGGAGGACACCATTGTTGAAAAAAAATCATAAAAAGCCAAACTGGAATTTGCGAAACTACATGATGACAAGCCACAAAACTTCTGGGAGAATGGGGACAATGTCCTATGGACAGATGAGACAAAAATTGAACTTTTTGGCAACGTACATCAAGAAAAGAACACTGTCCCTACTGTGAAACATGGAAGAAGTTCTGGGGCTGCTTTGCTGCATCTGGCACAGGATGTCTAGAATCTGTGCAGGGTACAATGAAATCTCAACATTATCAATGAATGTGTCGCATGGATTTATGTCTTTTTACATCAACTAAGGAACTTTCCCCTTAGACTATGTGGGGTCATCACAACAGAACCAGACCCTAATCAGAGAACAATAAAACATTCCTTATCTAAAAACTGGCCCAATATTTATGGACATAACTGTTTATTACTCATGGTAATTCTGCTTCATGTCACCTGTCTTATCCATGTTTTTTTTTTTTTTCTGTGCTATGTTGTGCATAAATATGTGATTCTTCAGAATTTTTTTAGTCTTTGCCTGATGAAGAGACCTGTGTAGTCTCGAAAGCTTGCAATTTGTTACCATCTTTTCAGTTAGCCATTAAAAGGTATCAGCCACTGAGGACTCTCAATTCTAAATAATTTTCAAAATTATCAAGGGATTTTAGAGAGAAATGTGCTGCCCAGTGTCAGAAAGATTGGTCTCAGTCGCAGGTCATGGGTCTTGCAACAGGAAAATGACCCAAAACACACAGCTCAAAACACCCAAGAATGGCTAAGAGGAAAACATTGGACTATCCTAAAGTGGCCTTTTATGAGGCTTGACCAAAATCCTATTGAGCATATTTGGAAAAAGCTGAAACATGGCGTCTGGAAAAGGCAACCTTCAAACATGAGACAATTGGAGCAATTTGCTCTTGAGGAGTGGGCCAAAACACGTCGATATGTGCAGAAGTCTCATTGACAGTTACAGGAATCGTTTGATTGCAGTGATTGCCTCAAAAGGTTGTGCAGCAAAATATTAAGTTAAGGGTACCATCATTTCTATCCATTATTTCATGAGTTTTATTTTCTGTTTCATTTTATATTTTATTTTATATTCTAGGGAAGCATAGTTGAAAAGTAATGTCTGACTTTCATTTGTTCATTTTCATAGATCTTTTATTTATTATTACTATTGTCAGATTCAAGTTATTTCTGTGACCATTGTGGGTTTTTCTGTCATTAATCAAGGGGTACCAACAATTTTGACCACGTGTGTATATACCAGGATGGGTGGAAATATCTACCAGATATAGAATAGGGGACATAGGATTAATTGGGAACTTATATTCCAGGAATGGGCCTAGGATGAAGGACATATACAGTGCCTTGCAAAAGTATTTGGCCCCTGGAACTTTTCAACCTTTTCCCACATATCATGCTTCAAACATAAAAATACCAAATGTAAAATTTTGGTCAAGAATCATCATCAAGTGGAACACAATTGTGAAATTGAACGAAATGTATTGCTTATTTTAAATTTTTGTGGCCGAATACTTTCGCAAGGCACTGTATATAGCAAGAAAAAGCCCAGGATGTGGAAATATATACAGTATGTAAATTGTTGTATAAACCACACAATAATCTTTTGTCCAGTGTGTATACAAAAATGATTTGTCTGTGAGTTGTTTTTAAAAAGAATCTGTCATTGCTATCAATTCCTAACTAGAGACGAGCGAACCTTTCAACGTTCAGTTCGGATTTGCTAAACGGACCTCTGTTTGCCAAACAGTTCGCCGAACAGTTCAGCGAATGTGGCATCAAATGGCACAGCAGCGGTCAGCCATGAGCAATGCATGAGGTATCAGGGCCCAGCATTTACAACTTGGAATTGAAGTTTTAATGAGGACCTGGTGTGTTATGACCCCAATGGCAGAGGGTCTCAGAAATAATTACTAAGTCTGCAAACACAAAAAACCAGCTCATAGGGCAGTGGTAACTGAGCTGACCATATATCTAATCCTAGCACCACAAATAGCAGCAGCCGGGGAACGTGCCTACGTTGGTTCTAGACGTCTCGCGCCAGCCGGAGAACTAACTAACCCTAGAAGGGAAAAGAAAGACCTTTCTTGCCTCCAGAGAAAAGACCCCAAAAGTTGGATACAAGCCCCCAACAAATAATAACGGTGAGGTAAGAGGAAAAGACAAACGTAAGAATGAGCTAGGTATTTAGCAAAGAGAGGCCCACTAGCTAATAGCAGAATAAGTAAGATGACTTATATGGTCAGCAAAAACCCTATCAAAATATCCACGCTGGATATTCAAGAACCCCCGAACCGTCTAACGGCCCGGGGGGAGAACACCAGCCCCCTAGAGCTTTCAGCAAAGTCAGGAATCACATTTAGTACAAGCTGGACAAAAATAAGAGCAAAGCAAATAACCAAAAAACAAAGAAGCAGGACTTAGCTTAATTTAGCACGAACCAAGACCAGCAGACAGGAGCAAACAGAAAGGATCTGATTACAACGATGCCAGGCACTGGACTAAGGATCCAGGAAGCTTATATAGCAACACCCCTGGACTAACGACCCAGGTGGGTGCCAAATTGAGGAAAGACAATCCCAGAGTCATATCACAAGTAACCACAAGAGGGAGCCAAAAAGTCTAATTCACAACAGTACCCCCCCCTTAAGGAGGGGTCACCGAACCCTCACCAAGACCACCAGGGCGATCAGGATGAGCAGCGTGAAAGGCACGAACTAAATCGGCCGCATGCACATCAGAAGCAACCACCCAGGAATTATCCTCCTGACCATAGCCCTTCCACTTGACCAGATACTGAAGCCTCCGTCTGGAGAGACGAGAATCCAAGATCTTCTCCACCACGTACTCCAACTCGCCCTCAACCAACACCGGAGCAGCAGGCTCAACAGAAGGAACCACAGGTACAACGTACCGCCGCAACAAAGACCTATGGAACACGTTGTGAATGGCAAACGACACCGGAAGATCCAAGCGAAAGGACACAGGAATAAGGATTTCCAATATCTTGTAAGGACCAATGAAGCGAGGCTTAAATTTAGGAGAGGAGACCTTCATAGGAACAAATTGAGAAGACAGCCATACCAAATCCCCAACACGAAGTCGGGGACCCACACCGCGGCGGCGGTTGGCAAAACGCTGAGCCTTCTCCTGTGACAACTTTAAGTTGTCCACCACATGATTCCAGATCTGCTGCAACCTATCCACCACAGAATCTACCCCAGGACAGTCAGAAGGCTCCACATGTCCCAAGGAAAAACGAGGATGGAAACCAGAGTTGCAGAAAAATGGTGAAACCAAAGTAGCGGAACTAGCCCGATTATTAAGGGCAAACTCAGCCAACGGCAAGAAGGTCACCCAATCATCATGATCTGCCAAAACAAAACACCTCAAATAAGCCTCCAGAGTCTGATTAGTTCGCTCCGTTTGTCCATTAGTCTGAGGATGAAAGGCAGACGAAAACGACAAATCAATGCCCATCCTAGCACAAAAGGATCGCCAGAACCTGGAAACAAACTGGGATCCTCTGTCAGACACAATATTCTCAGGAATGCCGTGTAAACGAACCACATTCTGAAAGAACACAGGAACCAGATCGGAAGAGGAAGGCAGCTTAGGCAAAGGCACCAAATGGACCATTTTAGAAAAGCGATCACATACCACCCAGATGACAGACATGCCCTGAGACACCGGGAGATCTGAAATGAAATCCATGGAAATGTGTATCCAAGGCCTCTTCGGGACAGGCAAGGGCAAGAGCAACCCGCTGGCACGAGAACAGCAAGGCTTAGCTCGAGCACAAGTCCCACAGGACTGCACAAATGACCGCACATCCCGTGACAAGGAAGGCCACCAAATCTCTGGTGCCAAAAATTCCCGGATGCCCTGCCAACACCGAGGAATGAACCTCGGAAATGACTCTGCTGGTCCACTTATCAGGAACAAACAGTCTGTCAGGTGGACAAGAGTCAGGTCTACCAGCCTGAAATCTCTGCAAAACACGTCGCAAATCAGGAGAAATGGCCGACAAGATAACTCCCTCTTTAAGAATACCAACTGGTTCTGCGACTCCAGGAGAGTCAGGCACAAAGCTCCTTGAAAGAGCATCAGCCTTCACATTCTTTGAACCTGGTAAATACGAGACCACAAAGTCAAAACGGGAGAAAAACAATGACCAGCGGGCCTGTCTAGGATTCAGGCGTTTAGCAGACTCGAGATACATCAAATTTTTGTGATCAGTCAAGACCACCACACGATGCTTAGCACCCTCAAGCCAATGACGCCACTCCTCAAATGCCCACTTCATGGCCAGCAACTCCCGATTGCCAACATCATAATTCCGCTCAGCAGGCGAAAACTTCCTAGAGAAGAAAGCACATGGTCTCATTACCGAGCAACCAGGGCCTCTCTGCGACAAAACGACCCCTGCCCCAATCTCAGAAGCATCCACTTCGACCTGAAAGGGAAGTGAGACATCAGGCTGGCACAAAACAGGCGCCGAAGTAAACCGGCGCTTCAACTCTTGGAACGCCTCCACGGCTGCAGGAGCCCAGTTAGCAACATCAGAACCTTTCTTGGTCATATCCGTCAAAGGTTTAACAACGCTAGAAAAATTAGCGATAAAACGACGGTAGAAGTTAGCAAAACCCAAGAACTTCTGAAGACTCTTAACTGACGTGGGTTGAGTCCAATCATGAATAGCTCGGACCTTGACTGGGTCCATCTCCACAGCAGAAGGGGAAAAAATAAACCCCAAAAAGGGAACCTTCTGTACTCCAAAGAGACACTTTGAGCCCTTAACAAACAAAGCATTCTCACGCAAAACCTGAAACACCATCCTGACCTGCTCCACATGTGAGTCCCAATCTTCAGAGAAAACCAGAATATCATCCAGATAAACAATCATAAATTTATCCAGATACTTCCGGAAAATATCATGCATAAAGGACTGAAACACTGAGGGAGCATTAGAGAGCCCAAAAGGCATCACCAAGTACTCAAAATGACCTTCGGGCGTATTAAATGCTGTCTTCCATTCATCTCCTTGCTTAATGCGCACAAGGTTGTACGCACCACGAAGATCTATCTTGGTGAACCACTTGGCACCTTTAATCCGGGCAAACAAGTACGACAACAGAGGCAAAGGATACTGAAATTTAACAGTGATTTTATTCAGAAGCCGATAGTCAATACAAGGTCTCAAAGATCCGTCCTTCTTGGCCACAAAAAAGAATCCCGCACCAAGAGGGGAAGAGGATGGACGGATATGCCCCTTCTCCAGAGACTCCTTGATATACGAATGCATTGCGGCATGCTCAGGTACAGACAGATTAAACAGTCTTCCCTTAGGAAATTTACTACCTGGAATCAAATCTATGGCACAGTCACAGTCCCTATGAGGAGGCAGAGCACTGGACCTGGACTCGCTGAATACATCCTGATAATCAGACAAATACTCAGGAACTTCCGAAGGAGTAGAGGAAGCAATAGACACCGGCGGGGAATCAGCATGAATTCCCTGACAGCCCCAACTTGACACAGACATTGCCTTCCAATCCAAGACTGGATTGTGGGTCTGTAACCATGGCAGACCCAAAACGACCAAATCATGCATTTTATGCAGAACAAGAAAACGAATCACCTCCCGATGTTCAGGAGTCATGCACATGGTTACCTGCGTCCAAAACTGTGGTTTATTTTCCGCCAATGGCGTAGCATCAATACCTCTAAGAGGAATAGGATTTACCAACGGTTCAACAACAAAACCACAGCGCTTGGCAAATGACAGATCCATAAGACTCAGGGCAGCACCTGAATCCACAAACGCCATAACAGGGTAAGAAGACAATGAGCAAATTAAAGTCACAGACAAAATAAATTTAGGTTGCAAATTACCAATGGCGACAGGACTAACAACCCTTGTTAGGCGTTTAGAGCATGCTGATATAACATGTGTAGAATCACCACAGTAAAAACACAACCCATTCTGACGTCTATGATTTTTCCGCTCATTTCTAGTCTGAATTCTATCACATTGCATTAAATCAGGTGTTTGTTCAGACAACACCACCAGAGGATTAGCAGTTTTGCGCTCCCGCAAACGCCGGTCAATTTGAATAGCCAGCGCCATGGAATCATTCAGACTTGTAGGAATGGGGAAACCCACCATCACATTCTTAATGGCTTCCGAAAGGCCATTTCTGAAATTTGCGGCCAGAGCACACTCATTCCACTGAGTAAGCACGGACCATTTCCGAAATTTTTGGCAATACACTTCAGCTTCATCCTGGCCCTGAGAAATAGCCAGCAAGGCTTTTTCTGCCTGAACTTCAAGATTGGGTTCCTCGTAAAGCAATCCGAGCGCCAGAAAAAACGCATCAATATTTGCCAATGCCGGATCTCCTGGCGCTAGCGAGAAAGCCCAATCCTGAGGGTCGCCCCGTAAAAAAGAGATAACAATTTTAACTTGCTGAGCTGAATCTCCAGATGAACGGGGTCTCAGAGATAGAAACAATTTACAATTATTCCTAAAATTCCTAAACTTAAATCGGTCTCCAGAAAACAGTTCAGGAATAGGTATTTTAGGTTCAGACATTGGACTACTGGTAACAAAATCTTGTATGCCCTGCACACGAGCAGCAAGCTGGTCTACACTTGTAATCAAGGTCTGGACATTCATGTCTGCAGCAAGCACAAGCCACTCAGAGGTAAAGGGGAGGAAGAGATGAAAAAAAAAAAAAAAAAAAAAAACTCAGAATTTCCTTTCTTATTATCCCACTTCTGCAATGCATTAAACATTCAATGTTGGGCCTGGCATACTGTTATGACCCCAATGGCAGAGGGTCTCAGAAATAATTACTAAGTCTGCAAACACAAAAAACCAGCTCATAGGGCAGTGGTAACTGAGCTGACCATATATCTAATCCTAGCACCACAAATAGCAGCAGCCGGGGAACGTGCCTACGTTGGTTCTAGACGTCTCGCGCCAGCCGGAGAACTAACTAATCCTAGAAGGGAAAAGAAAGACCTTTCTTGCCTCCAGAGAAAAGACCCCAAAAGTTGGATACAAGCCCCCAACAAATAATAACGGTAAGGTAAGAGGAAAAGACAAACGTAAGAATGAGCTAGGTATTTAGCAAAGAGAGGCCGACTAGCTAATAGCAGAATAAGTAAGATGACTTATATGGTCAGCAAAAACCCTATCAAAATATCCACGCTGGATATTCAAGAACCCCCGAACCGTCTAACGGCCCGGGGGGAGAACACCAGCCCCCTAGAGCTTCCAGCAAAGTCAGGAATCACATTTAGTACAAGCTGGACAAAAATAAGAGCAAAGCAAATAACCAAAAAACAAAGAAGCAGGACTTAGCTTAATTTAGCATGAACCAAGACCAGCAGACAGGAGCAAACAGAAAGGATCTGATTACAACGATGCCAGGCACTGGACTAAGGATCCAGGAAGCTTATATAGCAACACCCCTGGACTAACGACCCAGGTGGGTGCCAAATTGAGGAAAGACAATCCCAGAGTCATATCACAAGTAACCACAAGAGGGAGCCAAAAAGTCTAATTCACAACACTGGTGGTTAAGGAAGTGATGTAAGCTTTCTTAGCTAGGAGACCTCATACTTCATGCAACACCTCCAATTTATTTGTTATTCCAGTGACACTTAGATGGCACAAACCTCAGTTTTATAGACTACTATTGGTAGAAAAATGTAGGGAAAGTAACACAGGTAGTTGACTGATCAATTGACCCACAGTAAAACCTGTTATAATGGCACACAAGCAGTCATCCAAGGGTCATGCATGAGGTACCAAGATGTGGTCCAGCATTTACAGCTTGGAATTTAAGTTTTACTGAGGACCTGGTTGGTTAAGGGAGATGTAAGAATCCATCCATGTGACCTGGGTCTATCTGACTTGGGACAGATTATTACATGGGTGGTGTGCAGGCAATCTCCGCCGGGTGTCAGATGATCCTGACAGCTGACACCTGGCACTAAGTGCCAGGAGCAGTCATGCACCACTCCTGACACTTTAACCCCTGAAATGCTGCGATCAAACGAGATTGCAGCTTTTCGGTAGCTGGCATAGGGCTGATCTCCCTTCTGCCTTTGGTACGGAGACCCCACGGAGTGACGTGGGGTCCCAATCGTTGCCATGGTGACCCGTCCGTAACAAACCTATCTGTAATACTGTCCCACTATGTAACCCCTTTAATGAACACCATAAAAAATAAAATAAAAATCAAGGCAAATTACAATGCTTTATCATCATACCGCTGAACAAAAAGTGGAATAAAATGCAATCAAAAAGACGGATATAAATAAACATGGTACAATGAAAACGTCATCTCGTTCCGCAAATAAATAAACTGCCACACCGCTCCATCACCGGAAAAATAAAAGTTATGGCTCTCAGAATAAAGCAATGCAAAAATAATTATTTTGTCTGTAAAATAGTTTTTATTGTGTAAAAGTGCCAAAACATTTAAAAAAATATAGAAATGAGGTATCGCTGTAATCGTACTGACCTGGAGAATAAAACTGCCTTATCAATTTTACTACACACGGAACAACATAAACCACCTCCCCAAAAAATTCCTGAATTGCAGGTTTGTGTTCATTCTGCCTTCCAAAAATGTAAATAGAAAGCGATCAAAAAATGTCATGTGACCGAAAAATGGTACCTATAAAAAACGTCAACTCGTCCCTCAAAAAACAAGCCCTTACATGACTCTGTGGGCCAAAATATGGAAAAATTCTAAAGCTCAAAATATGATGATGCAAAAACAATTTTTTGCAATAAAAAGAGTCTTTTAGTGTGTGACAGCAGCCAAACATAAAAACCCAATATACATCTGGTATCGCTGTAATCGCACTGACCCAAAGAATAAAATCACTTAATCACTTATACTGCACAAAGAATGGCGTACAAAATAAATAAAACCAATTCTTCGCCTGCTGTTGATTTTTTCATTCTGCCTTCCAAAGATCGCAGTAAGGCTCTGCGCTGAGGCGCTTGCATCGGGGTATCCATGTAAATCTCTGAAATAAGTAATTCAGAGGGAACCTCTGGAGGGAGATTCCCTATAATGAGACAGATGGAGGCACTGTGGATGCTGTCTGAACTGTAATCTGGCGGTGTCCGTATTTTTAGGATTGCATAAAAGTTGACCACAGTTTTGTGCACTTCTGAAAAGAAGGATACCGCTGAACAGAGGTCAGGCGAAATCCAGAGTAACTCTGCTACCTCATTATAGTGAATGGATCCCTGGAGGGTTTTATCTAAATCACATTACTCAGAGATTTAGATGGAAACCCCAAAGTAAGTAATCAACGTAGTGCTCAGGACTAACTGTGATCAAAAACTTTATGCAAAATGTTCCCAATAAAAGCTTCAACTCAATCCACAAAAAAAAAGCAAGTCCCCACTCAGGTGTGTCATCTGTTAAATATGAAAATATAAGGTGCTTCCACGTTACTGGTAGTACAAAGGCTCTGGAAAAGTGAAATGGCTCCTCACTCATCAAAATAAATTCAGCAAATTCTCCGCTCTCAAATCAAATGCTTTATGAGCCCCACAGTGTACCCAAACCACATATTACATCCATGTTTGGCATTTCTGAAGCTAAGAGAGCCCACCTATCTTACGGGTGCATGCCTCCTAAAGCACAGACTGGCCATTACATACTGATGACTGCAATACACTGGTCACTACAGCGTACTGGTCACTGCAACAGCAGTTTGAAATTTTCACTCGGCAACATTCATTGCTGCTTGTTTCTGGAAAATACCCATTTAGTCAAAATTGTCACTACACGTGTAGTTAAATTCCCCAAGGGGTATACTTTCCAAAATGGGGTCACTTAAGGGGAAATTCTGCTTTTCTAGCATTTACAGTAGGTGCTCTGTATATGGAGTCTGCAAACTGTTCTAGGAAAATCTGTGCTTCAGGAGTCAAATAGGGCTCCATTCCTCGCGAGACTCTCCGTATGGCTAAGTAATACTGTACACGGCCATATATTCATATTCAGTAGAAATAGTGGGACAAATTTTGGTGCCATTTTTACTTACTTCTTGTGTTAAAATGTATAATATGGGGCTAAAACAAAAATTTGGTAGTAAAAATGTAGCTATTTTGTCCTCACTGCCCAATGGTATAAAATTCTGTGATGCACCCATGGTGTCAATATGATCACTGCATCCCTAGATGAATTCATTAAGAGGTGTAGTTTATAAAATGGGGTCAAATATGGGGAGTTCTGCTGTTCTAGCACCTCATGTGCTTCCCTAGTGGGTCATGGCACCTGCAAAACATATCAGTAAAATCTGATGCTCTTTGCCTTCTGAGCTTTGCACTGTGCCTGAAAAATATTTCCCAATTACATGCATTGTATTGGCGCACTCAGGAAAAAATATACCTCAGTTTGCTGTTAAAAAAAAATTCTTATTATCCCTTAGGAAAATTAAAATCTTGGGGCTAAAACAACATTTTAGTGGTAAAAATGTAATATATTCTTTCTTCACCGATCATTGGGATAAAATTCTGTGAGGCACAGGTGGTGTCAATATGATCACTGCACCACTAGGTGAATTCATTGGGGAGTGTAGTTTGCAAAATGCGTTCTCATATAGGGTGTTTCTGTTATTCTGGCACCTCAGGGGCTCTGTCAATGTGACATGGCACCCTCAAACCATACAAGCAAAATCTGAACTATAATGTGGCACCTCTTCCCTTCTGATCTTTGCACTGTGCCTCAAAAGCAGTTTTCCTCCATATATAGGATATTAGCGTACTCAGGAGAAATTGCACAACAAACTGTATTGGCACAATTTCTCCTCTTGCCTATATGAAAATGCTAAATTTGGGCCAAAATAACATTTTTATGGAGAAAATGAGATTTTTTTTAATTTTCACTTATAAAATTCTGTGAACCTGGGGGTTCAAGGCGCTCACAACGCATCTAAATACATTCCTTGAGAGGTTTAGTTTCCAAAATGGGGTCACTTGTGAGGGGTTTCCACTGTTTAAGCACATCAAGGGCTCTCCAAATGGGATATTATGTCTGCTAATGATTCCAGGAAATTTTACATTCAAAAAGTCAAATGACGCTCCTTCCCTTCCGAACCCTGCTGTGCCCCCAAACAGTAGTTTTCTCCTTCTTATTGAGCATCAGCGTATTCAGGAGAAATTGTGCAACAAATTATATGGTGCAATTTTTCCTGTTACCATTATGAAAATGTAATATTTTGTGCGAAAAACATGTTTGTGAGGAAAATTATATATTTTTTATTTTTACGGCTCAATGTTATAAACTTCTGTGAAGCACCTGAGGGTCCAGTTTGCTCACCACACATCTAGATCAGTTCTCTGAGGGGTCTAGTTACCAAAATAGTATCACTAGTTGGGGATTTTCATTGTTTAGGCATGTCAGGGGCTCTCTAAATGTGACATGGCATCCGCCAATTGTTCCAGCAAATTTTGCATTCAAAAAGTCAAATGGTGCTCCTTCCCTTCCAAGCTCTGCCGTGTGCCCAAACAGTGTTTTTATCCCTCATATGGGTATTGGCATGCTCAGAAGAATATACACAACAAATTTTGGTGTCCATTTTTTTTCCTGTCACCCTTGTCAAAACAAAAAAAAATAGGATTTTTTGAGGGGAAAAAAGTTAAATGTTATTTTTTTGGGGGTTCCAAAATTGCGCTGATGTAAAGTAGACATGTGAGAAATGTTATTTATTAGCTATTTTGTGTGACATATCTCTGTGACTTAAGGGCATGAAAAAAATTGCATAATTTTCCTACTTTTCGCCAAATTTCTGTATTTTTCACAAAAAAGTGCAAGTCTTACTGAATAAATTTTACCACTATCAGAAAGTACAATATGTCACGAAAAAGCCTACTTAGAATCACTAGGATCCGTTGAAGCGTTTCAGGGTTATATTACCTCATAAAGTGACAGTGGTCAGAATTGGAAAAATTGGCCCGATCATTAACCCCTTAATCCCATATGACGTACTATACCGTCGAGGTGGGGTGGGCCTTAATTCCCGGTGACGGTATAGTACGTCATACGCGATCGGCCGCTGCATATCGCAGCTGACATCCGGCACTATGTGCCAGGAGCGGTCACGGACCGCCCCCGGCACATTAACCCCCGGCACACCGCGATCAAACATGATCGCGGTGTACCGGCGGTACAGGGAAGCATCGCGCAGGGAGGGGGCTCCCTGCGGGCTTCCCTGAGACGATCGGTACAAGGTGATGTACTCACCTCGTACCGAACGTCTTCTCCCTGCAGGCCCCGGATCCAAAAT
Source organism: Ranitomeya variabilis (assembly GCF_051348905.1). NCBI lineage: Eukaryota > Metazoa > Chordata > Amphibia > Anura > Dendrobatidae > Ranitomeya > Ranitomeya variabilis. The sequence continues at coordinate 852,823,852 of NC_135232.1, forward strand.
GGCCGAGGGGCTGTATCCGGGTCCTGCAGGGAGCACTTCCGGGTCGGAGCAGGCTGCAGATGAAAGCTGCAGCCTGCTCCGATGAAAGTATGATCGCAGATCTGATAGAGTGCTGTGCACACTATCAGATCTGCGATCTGTGATGTCCCCCCCTGGGACAAAGTAAAAAAGTAAAAAAAAAAATTTCCACATGTGTAAAAAAAAAAAATAATAATTCCTAAATAAATAATAATAAAAAAAAAATATTATTCCCATAAATACATTTCTTTATCTAAAAAAAACAAACAAAAACAATAAAAGTACACATATTTAGTATCGCCGCGTCCGTAACGACCCAACCTATAAAACTGGCCCACTAGTTAACCCCTTCAGTAAACACCGTAAGAAAAAAAAAAACGAGGCAAAAAACAACGCTTTATTACCATACCGCCGAACAAAAAGTGGAATAACACGCGATCAAAAAGACGGATATAAATAACCATGTTACCGCTGAAAACGTCATCTTGTCCCGCAAAAAACGAGCTGCCATACAGCATCATCAGCAAAAAAATAAAAAAGTTATAGTCCTCAGAATAAAGCGATGCCAAAATAATTATTTTTTCTATAAAATAGTTTTTATCGTATAAAAGCGTCAAAACATAAAAAAATGATATAAATGAGATATCGCTGTAATCGTACTGACCCGACGAATAAAACTGCTTTATCAATTTTACCAAGCGCAGAACGGTATAAACGCCTCTCCCAAAAGAAATTCATGAATAGCTGGTTTTTGGTTATTCTGCCTCACAAAAATCTGAATAAAAAGTGATAAAAAATGGTCACGTGTCTGAAAATGTTACCAATAAAAACGTCAACTCGTCCCGCAAAAAACAAGACCTCACATGACTCTGTGGACCAAAATGTGGAAAAATTATAGGTCTCAAAATGTGGAGACGCAAAAACTTTTTTGCTATAAAAAGCGTCTTTTAGTCTGGTTTCACACTTGCGTTTTTATCTGCATGCGTTTTTTTAAAAAAACGCATGTGTGAAAAAATGCATGTAAACGCGGTAAAACGCATGCGTTTTTATAGAAAAACACAAGAAAACAAGAAAAAAACAAAAAACCCTAACCCTACCCCTAACCCTACCCCTAACCTGAAATACGTGGCACTGAAATACGTGGCACTGAAATATACGTTTATATTACGTATATACGTATATAAGTGCCACGATATTTCAGTGGCCACGTATTTAAGTGCCACGTATTTAAGTGCCACGTATTTAAGTGCCACGTATTTAAGTGCCACGTATTTAAGTGCCACGTATTTAAGTGCCACGTATTTACGTGCCACGTATTTACGTGCCACGTATTTTTCAGTGCCTGAAATACGTGGCACTGAAATACGTGGCACTGAAATATCGTGGCACTGAAATATCGTGGCACTGAAGTATTTACGTGCCACGTATTTTTCAGTGCCTGAAATACGTGGCACTGAAATACGTGGCACTGAAATACGTGGCACTGAAATACGTGGCACTGAAATATTGTGGCACTGAAATATCGTGGCACTTAAATACGTGGCACTTAAATACGTGGCACTTAAATACGTGGCACTTATATACGTTGCACTTATATACGTGGCACTTATATACGTGGCACTTATATACGTGGCACTTATATACGTGGCACTTATATACGTGGCACTTATGACTGTCAGAAAATGTTCAGTAAACGGTTAGGGGTAGGGTTTCAGGTAGAATTGGGGAGTTTCCACTGTTCAGGCACATCAGGGGCTCTCCAAACGCGACATGGCGTCCAATCTCAATTCCAGCCAATTCTGCGTTGAAAAAGTAAAACAGTGCTCCTTCCCTTCCGAGCTCTCCCGTGCGTCCAAAATGGGGTTTACCCCAACATATGGGGTATCAGCGTACTAGGGACAAATTGAACAACAACTTCTGGGGTCCAAGTTCTCTTGTTATCCTTGGGAAAATAAAAATTTGGGGGGCTAAAAATCATTTTTGTGGGAAAAAAAATATGTTTTATTTTCACGGCTCTGCGTTGTAAACTGTAGTGAAACACTTGGGGGTTCAAAGTTCTCACAACACATCTAGATAAGTTCCTTGGGAGGTCTAGTTTCCAATATGGGGTCACTTGTGGGGGGTTTGTACTATTTGGGTACATCAGGGGCTCTGCAAATGCAACGTGACGCCTGCAGACCAATCCATTTAAGTCTGCATTCCAAATGGCGCTCCTTCCCTTCCGAGCTCTGTCATGCGCCCAAACAGTGGTTCCCCCCCACATAGGGGGTATCAGCGTACTCAGGACAAATTGGACAACAACTTTTAGGGTCCAATTTATCCTGATACCCTTGTGAAAATACAAAACTGGGGGCTAAAAAATCATTTTTGTGAAAAAGAAAAGTAATTTTTATTTTCACGGCTCTGCGTTATAAACTGTAGTGAAACACTTGGGGGTTCAAAGTTCTCACAACACATCTAGATAAGTTCCTTGGGGGGTCTAGTTTCCAATATGGGGTCAATTGTGGGGGGTTTGTACTGTTTGGGTACATCAGGGGCTCTGCAAATGCAACGTGACGCCTGCAGACCAATCCATTTAAGTCTGAATTCCAAATGGCGCTCCTTCCCTTCCGAGCTCTGTCATGCGCCCAAACAGTGGTTCCCCCCCACATAGGGGGTATCAGCGTACTCAGGACAAATTGGACAACAACTTTTAGGGTCCAATTTATCCTGATACCCTTGTGAAAATACAAAACTGGGGGCTAAATTTCATTTTTGTGAAAAAAAAAAAAAAATTATTTTCATGGCTCTGCGTTATAAACTGTAGTGAAACACTTGGGGGTTCAAAGTTCTCACAACACATCTAGATAAGTTCCTTGGGGGGTCTAGTTTCCAATATGGGGTCACTTGTGGGGGGTTTGTACTGTTTAGGTACATCAGGGGCTCTGCAAATGCAACGTGACGCCTGCAGACCAATCCATTTAAGTCTGCATTCCAAATGGCGCTCCTTCCCTTCCGAGCTCTGTCATGCGCCCAAACAGTGGTCCCTCCACACAAATGGGGTATCAGCGTACTCCAGACAAATTGGACAACAACTTTTGGGGTCCAATTTATCCTGATACCCTTGTGAAAATACAAAACTGGGGGCTAAAAAATCATTTTTGTGAAAAAAAAAAAAAAAAATTTATTTTCACGGCTCTGCGTTATAAACTGTAGTGAAACACTTGGGGGTTCAAAGCTCTCAAAACACATCTAGATAAGTTCCTTAGGGGGTCTACTTTCCAAAATGGTGTCACTTGTGGGGGGGTTTAATGTTTAGGCACATCAGAGGCTCTCCAAACGCAACATGGCATCCCATCTTAATTCCAGTCAATTTTGCATTGAAAAGTAAAATAGCGCTTCTTCCCTTCTGAGCTCTGCTATGCGCCCAAACAATGGTTTACACCCACATATGGGGTATCGTCGTACTCAGGACAAATTGCACAACAACTTTTGTGGTCTAATTTCTTCTCTTACCCTTGGGGAAATAAAAAAATGGGGGTGAAAAGATCATTTTTGTGAAAAAATATGATTTTTTATTTTTACGGCTCTGCATTATAAACTTCTGTGAAGCACTTGTTGGGTCAAAGTGCTCAACACATATCTAGATAAGTTCCTTAAGGGGTCTACTTTCCAAAATGGTGTCACTCATGGGGGGTTTCAATGTTTAGGCACATTAGGGGCTCTCCAAACGCAACATGGCGTCCCATCTCAATTCCAGTCAATTTTGCATTGAAAAGTCAAATGGCGCTCCTTCCCTTCTGAGCTCTGCCCTGCGCCCAAACAATGGTTTACACCCACATATGGGGTATCAGTGTACTCAGGACAAATTGCACAACAATTTTTGGGGTCCAATTTCTTCTCTTACCCTTGGGAAAATAAAAATTGGGGGTGAAAAGATCATTTTTGTGAAAAAATATGATTTTTTATTTTTACGGCTCTGCATTATAAACTTCTGTAAAGCACTTGTTGGGTCAAAGTGCTCACCACACATCTAGATAAGTTCCTTAGGGGGTCTACTTTCCAAAATGGTGTCACTTGTTAGGGGTTTCAATGTTTAGGCACATCAAGGGCTCTCTAAATGCAACATGGCGTCCCATCTCAATTCCAGTCAATTTTGCATTGAAAAGTCAAATGGCGCTCCTTCCCTTCCGAGCTCTGCCCTGCGCCCAAACAATGGTTTACACCCACATATGGGGTATCAGCGTACTCAGGACAAATTGCACAACAATTTTTGGGGTCCAATTTCTTCTCTCACCCTTGGGAAAATAAAAAATTGGGGGTGAAAAGATAATTTTTGTGAAAAAATATGATTTTTTATTTTTATGGCTCTGCATTATAAACTTCTGTAAAGCACTTGTTGGGTCAAAGTGCTCACCACACATCTAGATAAGTTCCTTAGGGGGTCTACTTTCCAAAATGGTGTCACTTGTGGGGGGTTTCAATGTTTAGGCACATCAGGGGCTCTCCAAATGCAACATGGCGTCCCATCTCAATTCCAGTCAATTTTGCATTGAAAAGTCAAATGGCGCTCCTTTGCTTCCAAGCTCTGCCATGCGCCCAAACTGTGGTTTACCCCCACATATGGGGTATCAGCGTACTCAGGACAAATTGTACAACAACTTTTGGGGTCTATTTTCTCCTGTTACCCTTGGTAAAATAAAACAAATTGGAGCTGAAATAAATTTTGTGTGAAAAAAAGTTAAATGTTCATTTTTATTTAAACATTCCAAAAATTCCTGTGAAACACCTGAAGGGTTAATAAACTTCTTGAAAGTGGTTTTGAGTACCTTGAGGGGTGCAGTTTTTAGAATGGTGTCACACTTGGGTATTTTCTATCATATAGACCCGTCAAAATGACTTCAAATGAGATGTGGTCCCTAAAAAAAAATGGTGTTGTAAAAATGAGAAATTGCTGGTCAACTTTTAACCCTTATAACTCCGTCACAAAAAAAAATTTTGGTTCCAAAATTGTGCTGATGTAAAGTAGACATGTGGGAAATGTTATTTATTAAGTATTTTGTGTGACATATGTCTGTGATTTAAGGGCATAAAAATTCAAAGTTGGAAAATTGCGAAATTTTCAAAATTTTCGCCAAATATTCGTTTTTTTCACAAATAAACGCAAGTTATATCGAAGAAATTTTACCACTAACATGAAGTACAATATGTCACGAGAAAACAATGTCAGAATCGCCAAGATCCGTTGAAGCGTTCCAGAGTTATAACCTCATAAAGGGACAGTGGTCAGAATTGTAAAAATTGGCCCGGTCATTAACGTGCAAACCACCCTCGGGGCTTAAGGGGTTAACGTGCAAACCACCTTCAAGGGTGAAGGGGTTAAGGGAGCGGAGTAAGCCTTCTTAGCTGGGAGACCTCACACCTCATGCAACACCTCCAATTCCATTCCAGCCACACTCAGATAGCACAAAGATCAGTTTTATAGACTACTATTGATAGAAAAATATAAGAAAAGTAATCAATTGACCCACTGTAGAAATTTGCAAATGGCACAGAAGCAGTCATCCAAGGGACATGCATGATGTACCGGGGTGTGGTCCAGCATTTACAGCTTGGAATTGAAGTTTCATTGAGGACCTGGTTGGTTAAGGGAGCGGTGTAAGACTTCTTAGCTGGGAGACTTCACACCTCATGAAACAGCTACAATTTTTTTTTTATTCAACCTCACTCAGATGGCACAAACATCAATTTTATAGACCACTATTGATAGAAAAATGTAAGAATAATAACACAGATAATTGACTGATCAATTGACTCCTAGTAGAACCTGTCATAATGGCACACAAGCAAACAGCCATGGCCCATGCATGAGGAATCAGTGTCTGCCCAGCATTTAAAGTTGGGAATTGAAGTTTCAATGATGACCTGGTGGTTATGTGAGTGGTGTAAGCCTTCTTAGCTGACCTCACACCTCATGCAACACATCCAATTATTTTTAATCCAGTCATATTCAGATGCACAAACATCAGTTTCATACAGTAATATTGGTAGAAAAATGTAAGGAAAGTAAAGTATAATAGGGCTCTGGCACATCTTCTATTATAGGCAACCCACCAGATGGAAACCCAACTTGGAGACTCCATATTTTAAAAAATAATTCTCACACACCACTAAAGTGTCATCAATTTCCACAGAGCAGAAATATTCTAATAGGCCTCTGACACACCTTCCACCACAGGCATCCCACCATATGGAGACCCAACTTGAAGTCTCCATATTTCAACAAAATTTTTGTAACATCAGCAGCAGTACCAAGAGCAGGCACAGATGACACCTCAAAAATGGCAAAGACTGCAATAATGCAAGATCAATACATGACACTAAAAATTAAACCAACTTCTAGTCTGCCCAATCTGCAATTAGAGTGTAAAAGTCATAGAAGATCTATGACTTGTTCATTGTAATGAAAGGTAGGCAGTCTACCCTTTGAGCGGACAGCCGGATGCACTTATCTATCCAGACACCACCAGCAGCGCTGAAGACACGTTCTGAGAAAACAGTGGCTGCAGGGCATGAGAAAACCACCAAGGCATGACAGACAAGCTTAGGCCACTCCTCCATTTTTGAAGACCATAATGTAAAAGGGTCCAACCCTCCCTGATGGCATTAATATTGAGCTCCAGATACTCCTGCACCATCCTCGCCAGTCTTTCACAACATGTCAGACTTGTACTTTGTTCTGCTGTTGCACGGGCTGGTCTAAAAAAATGTGTTAAACGACTTACACTGTTACTGCTGTTAACTTATTGACAATGGTGCCTTCATGTTCCTGGGGTTGGACGACTACAACTGGGATGCACACTGTGTGCCTCACTGCTGTCTTGGGCAACACCACTCTTAAAATTGTCTACAAGTGTATTTAGAAATATAAGGCTAAATTTATTCTTGTACAATGGATCTAGCAGAGTGGCAACCCAGCAGTCAGCACTATTTCTAACCCTAAAAAAATGGGCATCTTGTTGAAGATACTGCAGCAAGAATGTGTCGGGCGCTCCAATGAAGTACAAGTCTATGCTGTATTGATGACGGGGTAACACTGAAGGTTGCTTCCTCCATCTCCTACTGCCAACTAGGGACAATAGAGAGTGTATCATTATGCTCTTCATCTCCTGACTGTTGCATGTCCATCACCTTGTCCTCCTTAATTTGGTCCTCAGCTCCTGAATCTTTACTAACAGTTCATGTTGTATTATGAGCCCCCCTTGAGTGCTGTGAACCACTCTCCCATCGCACCCACCTGTGCGACGACAGTCCAAAAATTTAAGATATTATTATCCCTTCTGCATCCTCCTCTGCTTCCAACTCTTCTTCTGGGTCCATCACCTGCTCACGCAGACTATTCAAAGTGTGCTCCAGCATGTATATGACTGTGATGCTGATGATGGCATCATGAGTGCTAACCATCTTACTAGCCATTTCAAAATTGTGCTGAAGTGTGCAGAGGTCCTTCACCTGTGCCCACTCTGCATGCGTGATTTGCACTACGTCTGGAGTGCGTTGGCCCATGCTGTCCAAAAGGACATACTGCATAAGGGCTTTTCGCTGCTGCCATAGCTGCTGCAACATGTGCCGAATGGAATTCTACTGTCGGAACATAGCCAAATGGTTAATCAGTAGGCCGAAAGAACTTCTTTAGCTATGCAAGATGATGACCTGCAGGGTTTGATCGTCAAAAGTGAGCACACAGCTACCGTGCTTTCTACAGCAGTGTATCCAGGCCGGGATAGTGGGGGAGAAAATGCTGTACCACCAGGTTGAGGACATGAGCCATCCAAGGCATGTGTGTGAGGTTGCCATGGTGTAGGGCCGCCACCAAGTTTTCACCATTATCATACAGGTTTAGTGGAAACATCCATTGCTCTTACTTGGCCTGGATACCTGTCCACAACTCTTGAGCTGTGTCACTGCAATCTCCAAGGCATATTAACTTAAGCAATGTCTGATTGCAATGAGACATGGCTGTGCAGCATGGAAGTGAGGGAGATTCTATCTGCACTGTTTGCACTGTTGGAGCACATGTCTCATTAAGGGAGAGTTTGAGGACACAGGTGGAGGCCCTAAAGGAGGTGGAGGAGGCAACCTCCTTCAGAGGTTTGTCCCGCAAGCCATGGGAATTAAAAGGTTTGTCGAGAAGCCCCTTTACCTCATGCCCCCACATCCACCATAGTGACCCAGGGTCCAGTCAGCAAGATGTAACACCCCTACCCATGTTTGCCCAGGTGTCATTTGTGAACTGCACCCTGGCAGACATAGGTTTTATTCAGTGAACGGGTGATGTTGTTGGTGACATGCTGTTGTAGCGCAGGCACAGCTTTCTTTAAGAAGTAATAGCGACTGGGCAACTGGTACTGGTGGACTGCGATGTCCATCAGCTTTCGGAAACCGTCTGTATCCACCAGGCAGAGAGTCAGCATTTCAGTGGTCAGCAGATTGGAGATGGTGGAGTTCAAGCTCTTAGCTTTGCCATATGTAGGAGGAAACATTCTTTTATGTGACCACAACTCTGGGGCCGAGAGCTGGCTGCTGTGCTGAGAGAGAGCAGAGTACAGAGAACAGCACAAACTGCTGTACTGTGAGTGAGGTGCAAGTGGAGATGTTATGGTGGAGTTATGGTGGATAGAGAAAGATTTGTTGTGCTAAATGACATAAAAGCAGCAGTAATGTCTACTTCTGTAATAGTTGACCTGCTCTCACTCACCCTGACTGTGGTGGGTAAACAATTGTAGTTTCTATGGCCGGAGACCTGTGTGTGAACACTTGGAAAGGTGACTGAGGAGGAAGAAATAGCAGATGGGGTTTATGGGACAGCCAGTGGTTGGCGAGGTCCACTGGTCTGCATTTTGGCACAGTGAGATTCAGAAACACTTCAGGTACAGTTTGCATTTAATGTGGTCTTGCTTTTAATACATTTAGGAGGCCGTAATGGCACAGCGAATATAAAAAACGTTGAGTAGGACTGCCCCATTATGAGAATGCCTTGGTATGGTGGGGTGGCTCAAAGAATTGATCAATTGTTTGCTAAATGTCTTATTTTGAAATACAGTTAGAAATCAATATGTGCAATTGCACTTTATGTATTGTGTTCTGACCTTAAGCAGCTCTGTCTTCTCCCCTTTTTCATTTTAAAAATTGCCTGTGTCTGACCGTGTACCGAACATATCACAGCTCCTGTGCAGGGGAGGAAGCAAAAGACAATACTGACATTACAGCAGGAGATTGCAGAGGATACATTTTGCGAGGTAATGCCACACGGCTAGTATTCAGAGAGTTCTATATTTCAGCTGATGCTATTTGTTGATTTTTCTTTGCATCCCGAACAATTTTCCTGGCAGCTGTGGATGACTTTTTTTTGGTCTACCTGACAATTGCTTTGTTTTTACAGAGCCCTTGATTTTCCATTTGTTATTCATAGTTTGAATGCTGCTGACTGGCATTATCAATTCCTTGGATATCTTTTTGTATCCGTTTGCTGTTTTATACAGTTCAACTACCTTTTCCCGTAGATCTGTTGACAATTCTTTTGTTTCCCCATGGCTCACAATCCAGAAATGTCAGTGGCTGGTTGAAAGATGCAAAAGTCTGTCTGGATTCCAGAAACTCACTCAGGTTTTATGCACACACACTGATTACAAGCAAACAGGTCACAGGTGAGGATGTTACCTTTAGTAGCCACTCAAACCCATTTGTGTCAACTTCTGTGCATGTTATCAGGCCAAAATCACCAGAGTATGTGAACTTTTGATCAGGGTCATTTGGATGTCTTGGGTTGTCATTGTGATTTAAAAAGAAGAAACACTGTAGTTTGACAATAAATGGCTTCACCCAAACACTAACCATGAGTGGAGCAAAAGTTTTGGTATTATAATTCATATTCTCTGAAAAAAGGCAAAGAAAGCAAAAATTCTGCCGGGGTATATAAACTTTTGAGCACAACTGTATCTCCTCCAGCAGATGACACCAGCATGTGTACTAGCAGGACCTGTGGTGATGTCACATGGTCCTGGTTAAATACCTGGACATGTGAGACAGTCTGAGTGGTGTCTTGGGAGAGGATGTACGACCAGGGAGCTCCAAGGAGGAAAGGAGGACATTGCCAAGGTGTCTGCGGGTTGAAACCTTCAGAGAAATGGGCTGTTATACTTTGTTTTGTTTTCCATTAAGCCAGAAAGGCTCTGTTTTTGTTTTATGAACCCTGCCTTGATGTATGCTGACTTCAATAAACCAGCAGGTGCTTCACTGCAAAAGTGTTCTTGTGTGTACCTGAGGAAGCAGTTAAGTGTGGCAACCCCTCACATGTGGTGCTTTGAGTGCGGGCAGCATTCCAGGAACAAGCATGGAGGAGCTTGTGAAACATCTCGTTCAAGTACAGCAGCAACATCAGCTCACCAGTCAGCAGCAGCAAGCAGTACAGCAGGAGATAAATAAGCTGGTAGCACAGCAGCTTCAACACCAAATGCAGCAGCAGCGACAGCAGGATGCGCTAATATGGCAAATGGAGCTCCTCGCAGAGGCGGTTAGTGTAAAGCCGGCGGTCTCTTCTCAGTCTTTATATGATGACGTGCACGTCCAGAAAACGGTAAGATGAGCCTTACAGAAAATGACCCCGGGGTATGATGTTGAAGCCTTTGACTGTGTTCGAGTGCGTAGCAGAACGTGAGGACCTACTATCAGAGCAGTGGTCAGAGGTGCTGGCCCCCTATCTGACTGGTGAACCCCAAAATGCATATTACGACTTAGCCCTCCAGGATGCCAAAGAGTATGGCAAATTAAAAAGTGAAATTCTGGCATGCCTAGGAGTGACAATGTCGGTAAGAGTTCAGCAAGTCCACCGCTGGGCTATGCTGGCGACAAACAAATGCTCCCAGATGTTTGATCTGTTGAACCTGGTTTAAAAGTGAAACTAAACAAAAAAAGGAGTTCTATACGAAAATAAAATTGATACTTTTATTAACATTACTTGTAAAAAGACATAATAGTCCAAAATTTATACACAGAATTTAACAATCAAAGAAGAAAAGGAGACCCTAGTACAAAAAACATCCGAGTTACAGGCAATAAAAGTGAAAGATACCATGGTAGTAAAGACATAAACAAGCACCCATACTGGCGAAAAAAGATATAGTCTAGGTAATCAATTTAGTTATACCCGTGTCCAAGTGGACATGTACGCCATGTATATAAAGAGCGCTAGTTAGGGTGCAGTTATAACACAAGTGCCTTGCAGAGTTCCTTACCCATGGTGAAAATAGTTGTTGCCTGGGACTCCGAGTACCCCCTAACGCGCGTTTCGTGTTGCTTTCTCAAAGAGGGAATAAGATAGTCTAGCAGAAGCATGGTGTTTTTATAATGGTGTCCATAAGCCGGCGTTATAGGTGCGCAGGCGCACCGCAACCTGAAGCAGAAGGAAGTTCCGGATCCCCAGCGTTCACTGGGAGCGCACGTCAAGGGGAAATCCCCTACTGACGTCACAGACATGCGCTCTCAGGTTACAGAAGCCGGAGATACAAGAACTCCCTACCAAGTGCGGGGCGCGTGCGCACACCAGCGAGCAGGCTCAGAATGAATAGAGGACCTGCTACAACGAGACAAACTGATATCCGCGATGCGTAAGTGCAAAACCACAGTGGTATATATATATAACAGAAAGATCTTGCAGTATACATACATCGCAAATACCATTATATACAGAAAAACAGGGAAGAGCGCACGAACAAGCGCCGCATCAGTGCATAATACAATATTTGGTGCTACAATCATAATATATAACATGTACTAAAAAGTACATATACCATTTCTCCATATATGTAATGAAATATAAATTGTACAGAAAATAAAAATAAAAATATGATAATGATTTAAACAAACATAAATATACAGTGATACGCATAAAGATTACCACTATATAGAAAAAGACAGGGAAAGCGCCCAAATTAGCGCCACATCAGTGTATAATATAATACTGAATACTACAATACACATATAATAAATAACATGTGCTAAAAAATGCATATAACAGTACTAATTTCATGTGCAATGTAACAAACTAAACAATCATAAATATACAATGATGACAATGAAAACAGACAAATATCCGATTCGTGAACAATCTTCGCAGTGACATTTAATGATGCGGTATTGTTAGTGCCTCCATCCTGCTCCGATATTCATTATATGCCGCTGAATAATGGCCACACAAAACCATGCTCTGATAAACAATTAATTCTAGGGATGTAGAAGATAAAGAAAAAAGTCAAAATACACAGAAAAAAACAACGAATAAATAACGATGTTAAAATGTAATAACAGATTAACTCAAGTCTGTCGACGGATAAGGACATAGGGGAACAAGGTCCCTCACAGAAAGGGGACAAAACTAATTGTCTCATTTAGTCCTGCAGGTGACATAGAATCAAGGGTCACTATCCACTTGCATTCAACCTGTGCAAGTAGACGTTTCATATCTCCACCTCTATTACCACCATGAACCTGATCAATCCCAATGATCCGTAGACCCGTGGGATCACATCCGTGAAAATTATGAAAATGCTTTGGGATGGTTTTCAAGGCACCCACGTCTTCCACTTTACGTGCCTTTATGATATCCCTTACGTGTTCTCTCACACGTACACGCAGTTGGCGTGACGTGAGCCCGACATATATCTTGGAGCAAGGACATGTGGCCAGATATACAACAAAAGTACTAGTACAACGTATATGATGTCGAATCTGGAACCTTTTCGTTCCACACGATGACGTAAATTGGGTACCTCTGACAAGGTTCTTTTCTTTACAGGCCAAGCAATCGCCGCAGGGATAACACCCCCACGTAGGACTTCTATTAGTTGGATTTAGGGGATTAGTTGTTTTTGCCACATAATGGCTTTTCACTAATAGATCTCTAATGCTTTTACCCCGTTTTGCTGTAAAGCTAGGTCTCTGAGGGATATTAGACGCCAAGACCGGGTCAGTAAGGAGAACAGACCAGTGTTTGTTGATTACATCCTGCATACGTTTCCACTGGCAGTTATATGTAGAGATATATCTCACATTATTATCAGATGTAGCCTTTTTCTCCTTTTTATAAAGTAGCTGATGTCTCTCCGTCTTCTTGGCTCTAATATACCCTTGCTTTATACAGCGATTGCTGTAGCCCCGAGCCCTAAATCTATTTTTAAGATCTTTAGACTGGACCTCGAATTTTTGTTCAGTGGAGCAGATCCGCTTCGTCTTGAGGAACTGGCCAACTGGGATGGCTTTAATAGTATGTGTGGTATGAGATGAGGACGCATGCAGTAAGGAATTGACTGAAGTAGCCTTCCTGAATATATCTGTATGCAGTGTCCCCATCTCATCCACCTCAATACAGATATCCAGAAACTCAATTCTCTGTTTATGTGCCTTGTACGTCAACCTAATGTTATGAGGATTATGATTGAGTTGATCCACAAATTCCATGATACCACACTCGCTACCCTGCCATATAAAGAAGATATCATCAATATACCTATGCGAACACTGCACCCGGTCCACGGCAGAGACCCCATCCTGATGGAATATGGATCTCTCCCATAGACCGAGAAACAGGTTGGCATAGGCGGGGGCACACGCTGCCCCCATGGCAGTCCCGCGTTCTTGAAGGTAGTACCTATCTTTAAACAGGAATACATTGTGGGTCAAAACAAACCTCAACAAGGTGACAATAAAGTCACAGATCTGGTCATCCCAGTTGCTGTTCCTCAGGAAGAAGCGGACTGCCTCAATCCCGTCATCGTGCGCAATACACGTGTACAATGACTCGACATCTGCTGTTACTAGCCACATGTCCTGCTCCAAAATCATCCCCTCTATTTTAGTGAGCATATCAGTGGTGTCCCGAACGTAAGAGGGCAATATCTCCACCATAGATTTCAAATAAAAATCAATGTACCTACATACTGGATCACACAAACCACCGATCCCGGAGACTATCGGCCTCCCGGGAGGATTTATCATGTCTTTGTGTACCTTGGGTAATAGGTACAATGTAGGTGTTTTAGGAAATTCCACCGTCAAACCATCAAACACTTTTTTGTTGATGGTTCCCTGATCTAGTGCGCTCCATAAAATTCTATCCAACTCACGTTTGTATGTATCCATAGGGCTATGAGGCAGCCGAGTGTAGGTGTCCCTACAATTCAGCTGTCTCAGCGCCTCTTTTTCGTATTTAACCGTGGGCCAAATGACAACGTTCCCTCCCTTGTCCGCCGCCTTAATAACAATGTCATCCAAATTGCCAAATTCTTGCAAGGCTCGTCGTTGAAGTCTCGTCACATTGTCTTTAGTTACGAACTCTGGGATTTTTTTAAAATCTTCAAGTACTAACTTAGTGAATATTTCAACCTGAGAGCATAGGGACAAAGGAAGGAACGTGGTCGATTTGGGTAGGATAGATCTAGGGAACGTACCTTTAGGATCAGGTTCCTGCTCTTTTAATAAATCCTCCAGGACGGCCAACGTCTCCTTATCGATTTCAGATGTCAATCCATGTTCCTCATTTTCCTTTTTTCATTTTCCATGCTCCACTGAACAAAAATTCGAGGTCCAGTCTAAAGATCTTAAAAATAGATTTAGGGCTCGGGGCTACAGCAATCGCTGTATAAAGCAAGGGTATATTAGAGCCAAGAAGACGGAGAGACATCAGCTACTTTATAAAAAGGAGAAAAAGGCTACATCTGATAATAATGTGAGATATATCTCTACATATAACTGCCAGTGGAAACGTATGCAGGATGTAATCAACAAACACTGGTCTGTTCTCCTTACTGACCCGGTCTTGGCGTCTAATATCCCTCAGAGACCTAGCTTTACAGCAAAACGGGGTAAAAGCATTAGAGATCTATTAGTGAAAAGCCATTATGTGGCAAAAACAACTAATCCCCTAAATCCAACTAATAGAAGTCCTACGTGGGGGTGTTATCCCTGCGGCGATTGCTTGGCCTGTAAAGAAAAGAACCTTGTCAGAGGTACCCAATTTACGTCATCGTGTGGAACGAAAAGGTTCCAGATTCGACATCATATACGTTGTACTAGTACTTTTGTTGTATATCTGGCCACATGTCCTTGCTCCAAGATATATGTCGGGCTCACGTCACGCCAACTGCGTGTACGTGTGAGAGAACACGTAAGGGATATCATAAAGGCACGTAAAGTGGAAGACGTGGGTGCCTTGAAAACCATCCCAAAGCATTTTCATAATTTTCACGGATGTGATCCCACGGGTCTACGGATCATTGGGATTGATCAGGTTCATGGTGGTAATAGAGGTGGAGATATGAAACGTCTACTTGCACAGGTTGAATGCAAGTGGATAGTGACCCTTGATTCTATGTCACCTGCAGGACTAAATGAGACAATTAGTTTTGTCCCCTTTCTGTGAGGGACCTTGTTCCCCTATGTCCTTATCCGTCGACAGACTTGAGTTAATCTGTTATTACATTTTAACATCGTTATTTATTCGTTGTTTTTTTCTGTGTATTTTGACTTTTTTCTTTATCTTCTACATCCCTAGAATTAATTGTTTATCAGAGCATGGTTTTGTGTGGCCATTATTCAGCGGCATATAATGAATATCGGAGCAGGATGGAGGCACTAACAATACCGCATCATTAAATGTCACTGCGAAGATTGTTCACGAATCGGATATTTGTCTGTTTTCATTGTCATCATTGTATATTTATGATTGTTTAGTTTGTTACATTGCACATGAAATTAGTACTGTTATATGCATTTTTTAGCACATGTTATTTATTATATGTGTATTGTAGTATTCAGTATTATATTATACACTGATGTGGCGCTAATTTGGGCGCTTTCCCTGTCTTTTTCTATATAGTGGTAATCTTTATGCGTATCACTGTATATTTATGTTTGTTTAAATCATTATCATATTTTTATTTTTATTTTCTGTACAATTTATATTTCATTACATATATGGAGAAATGGTATATGTACTTTTTAGTACATGTTATATATTATGATTGTAGCACCAAATATTGTATTATGCACTGATGCGGCGCTTGTTCGTGCGCTCTTCCCTGTTTTTCTGTATATAATGGTATTTGCGATGTATGTATACTGCAAGATCTTTCTGTTATATATATACCACTGTGGTTTTGCACTTACGCATCGCGGATATCAGTTTGTCTCGTTGTAGCAGGTCCTCTATTCATTCTGAGCCTGCTCGCTGGTGTGTGCATGCGCCCCGCACTTGGTAGGGAGTTCTTGTATCTCCGGCTTCTGTAACCTGAGAGCGCATGTCTGTGACGTCAGTAGGGGATTTCCCCTTGACGTGCGCTCCCAGTGAACGCTGGGGATCTGGAACTTCCTTCTGCTTCAGGTTGCGGTGCGCCTGCGCACCTATAACGCCGGCTTATGGACACCATTATAAAAACACCATGCTTCTGCTAGACTATCTTATTCCCTCTTTGAGAAAGCAACACGAAACGCGCGTTAGGGGGTACTCGGAGTCCCAGGCAACAACTATTTTCACCATGGGTAAGGAACTCTGCAAGGCACTTGTGTTATAACTGCACCCTAACTAGCGCTCTTTATATACATGGCGTACATGTCCACTTGGACACGGGTATAACTAAATTGATTACCTAGACTATATCTTTTTTCGCCAGTATGGGTGCTTGTTTATGTCTTTACTACCATGGTATCTTTCACTTTTATTGCCTGTAACTCGGATGTTTTTTGTACTAGGGTCTCCTTTTCTTCTTTGATTGTTAAATTCTGTGTATAAATTTTGGACTATTATGTCTTTTTACAAGTAATGTTAATAAAAGTATCAATTTTATTTTCGTATAGAACTCCTTTTTTTGTTTAGTTTCAATTTTCCGGAGTATACGCCATTGTCCTCTTATATATACATGGGTAAAGGTAACTATATGTTTATACCTGCACACCTTGTGTGTGGGACCTGTGTTATTTCTGTGGGAGTGTTTCTACTGGTTCAAAAGTGGCTGCAGCCAGAGACCTTCACTCCAGCCCAAATGGTTGATCATGTGGTAATGGACAGGTTTGTCCACTTCCTCTTAAGGGAAATACAGACCTGGGTTGCCCAGGGCGACCCCCAGAATGCATATGACTTGGTCGGCCTTGTTGAAAGATAGCAGGTTGTGGAGAAATCAGACCTCTATACTTCCCCATAGTGGGGTACCCAAAAGGGGGCGGGCTCACCACAGAGGGCGTCTAGACCCACAACTGGGAGGCGTCCCAATCCTGCGGAGAGTCACCTAAGCCTGCTATGAAGGATTAGGTCTGTTGGCGGTATCACAATCCTGGACACATCGCCACCTGGTGTCATATGCCTCCTGAGCCTATGGACTGTAGTTTAGACCGGCGCTGCTCCTACTCTGCCTACCCAGCCTGCAGTGTGGACTGTCAACCCTGCGAGGGTCCCCAGTCATGTGCTGTGTCCGTCAATGTAGTAATGGTTCTAGGACTGATGGACTCTGGAAGTTTGGTGACACTAATCAGCGCTGCACTGCCCCACCAGATAATCCCTAGTAAGTTTGTGGGCATCTGCTGCATACACAGATGCCAAGGACTACCTTGCAGCCTGCATAACCATGGGAATAGACTGTGATGATAGAGCCCATGAGGTTGGGGTAGTAAAGGACTTAATCCATCCTGTAATCCTGTGACAGGATTTTTCTCCATTCTGGAACTTGTGAAAAAAGGTGGCTGTACATAGTGTCCCGGTCAAAAGGCAGGCCCCTCTGGAGGAGACTCCAACAAAATTAAATATGGGGGAGTTTCCCCCTATGTGTCCTTGCAGGAGAGGAAGACGAGTTGGTGACAGAGGAGCCAGGGTTCCCTGACTTAGCGGTGCATGAAGAGAACTTTGGGACTGCTCAACTTCAAGACCTTACGTTAGAGGGAGCTTTTGATAATGTCACTGTATGAAATGGGATGGCTGAAAAGCTGAGGGCTCACACAAGGTTCCCTCATTTTGCAGTCAATGGCGAGTTGTTGTATTGGATGACCAAATCAAGGGGGGGAGAGATAATAGAGCAGCTGTTAGTTTCAGGACCCTACCGGCAGAGGGTTTTAGACATGACTAGTGTTGAGCGATACCGTCCGATACTTGAAAGTATCGGTATCGGAAAGTATCGGCCGATACCGGCAAAGTATCGGATCCAATCCGATACCGATACCCGATACCAATACAAGTCAATGGGACTCAAGTATCGGACGGTATTCCTGATGGTTCCCAGCGTCTGAAGGAGAGGAAACTCTCCTTCAGGCCCTGGGATCCATATTAATGTGTAAAAGAAAGAATTAAAATAAAAAATATTGCTATACTCACCTCTCCGAGGGAACCGGCAGCGTTGTTTGCTTAAAATTCGCGCGTTTTCTTCCTTACGTGAAGTCCCGGCTTGTGATTGGTCGCGTGCCGCCCATGTGGCCGCGACGCGACCAATCACAGCAAGCCGTGACGTAATTTCAGGTCCTTCAGGATTTTAAAATTACGTTCCGGCGTTGTGATTGGTCGCGTCGCGGTCACATGGGCGACGCGACCAATCACAAGCCGTGACGTCACGGGAGGCAGGACAAGCGCGCATAAAATGCGCGCTTGTCCTGCCTCCCGTGACGTCACGGCTTGTGATTGGTCGCGTCGCCCATGTGACCGCGACGCGACCAATCACAACGCCGGAACGTAATTTTAAAATCCTGAAGGACCTGAAATTACGTCACGGCTTGCTGTGATTGGTCGCGTCGCAGCCACATGGGCGGCACGCGACCAATCACAAGCCGGGACTTCACGTAAGGAAGGAAACGCGCGAATTTTAAGCAAACAACGCTGCCGCTTCCCTCGGTGAGGTCCAGGCTGCGTCGGAGAGGTGAGTATAGCAATATTTTTTATTTTAATTCTTTATTTTACACATTAATGTTGTTTCGATACCGATACCCGATACCACAAAAATATCGGATCTCGGTATCGGAATTCCGATACAGCAAATATCGGCCGATACCCGATACTTGCGGTATCGGAATGCTCAACACTAGACATGACCCATTTTCATGTTTTGGGGGACATCTAGGGGTAGAGAAAACTCTGGATAGAGTGTTACAGAGTTTCTATTTGCCAGGGTGTTACCGACAGATCCTAAATTACTGTAGATCCTGCCCTACCTGTCAGATAACTGCTCCTATTTCTCTCTTCTGAAGTCTCTTAGTCCCATTGCCTATAATAGAAATCCCCTTTGAGAGTATTGCCATGGACCTGGTAGGTCCCCAAGTTAAATCTGCACACGGCCATCAATGCATCCTAGTGATCATGGACTACGCGACTTGGTACCCAGAAGCGGTGCCACTGAGGAACTCTTTGGCTAAGAGCATCGCCCGGGAACTTGTCCACATCTTTGCCAGGACTGGTTTACCTAAGGAGATTTTGACGAACCAGTGTACACTTTTTATGAGCAAAGTGATGAGAGAGCTGTGTCAAGTCCTCCAGATTACCCAGTTGTGAACCTCAGTCTACCATGTGCAGACCGATGGCTTGGAGGAGCGCTTCAATAAGACCTTGAAGGCCATGCTCAAGAGGGTCATTGAGAAGGACAATTGAGACTGGGACTACCTTCTCCCGCTCCATCAGAGAAGTCCCCCAAGCCTCTACTGTTTCAATCTCCTGTAAGACCGACATCCACGAGGGCTACTGGACATCGCTAAGGAAACCTGTGAGGCTGAGGTCACGCCATACCAGAGTGTCATTGAGCATGTCACCCAGCTGCAGGAGAGGATGGCTCACATAATGCCTATCGTAAAGGAGCATCTTCTCCAGGCACAGGAGGCCCAAGCAAGGGTATGCAACTGATCAGCAGGGCTAAGACAATTCCAGCCTGGTGACCACATGCTAGAACTTATCCCCAAGGTGGAGAGCAAGATTCTGGCCAAGTGGTAAGGTCCATACAAGGTAGTGGAAAAGTTTGGGGACATGAATTACAAGGTACACCAGCCCGGTTGCAGGAAGCCACACCAGGTATACCATGTGAACTTGCACAAACCATGGTGGGACTGAAAACCACTGGAAACTCCTTACCTGGATGCCCGTCCCAAAGCTAAAGTGGAAGAAGTCATGATTGCTGAGATGCTAAAGGCAGCCTACAACCCACAAGCAACAATGTTGAGAACTGCTGAAGCAGAACCGCGACCTGTTCTCGGAGTTGCCAGGGTGCACACAGGTCTTTGAGCACGATGTGCTATCAGAGCCTCATGTAAGGGTGAACCTCAAGCCCTATAAAATCCCCAAAGCACTTCAGGAGATAATCTCAAAGGAGGTGAAGAGAATGCTGGACCTTGGGGTAATAGAGGAGTCAAGAAGTGGATGGTTGAGTCTCATTGCCCTCCTGCTGAAGCTTAATGGCGAGTGGCGGTTTTGTAATGACTACCACAGGCTCAATGAGGTGTCCAGTTTTTATGCATATCCAATGCCCCACATGAAAGAACTCATTGAGCATCTGGGGTCCTCAAGGTACATCACAACCCTCACCTGACAAAGGGGTACTGGCAGATCCCCATGTCCCAAAGCGCCAAGAAGATGGCCTTCTCGATACTGGATGGGTGTTTTCAGTACACCAGAATGCCCTTTGGACTGCAAGGGGCCCCAACTACCTTCCAGAGGGGGATGGATAAAATTTTGGCTCCACACAAGAAGTGTGCCACAGCCTACTATGATGACATTGTCATTTTCAGCTCTGAGTGGTGTTCGAAAATGGAGGATACCGGTTCCTGACACGTGAATATGGCACTAATCCCAAGTTGTCGCCCTGATCTATAGACAAGATAAGTCTCCCTTTTATGGAATTTTTATACCAGTATGTTCTCCTGAAGAACCAACCATTGGGGAAACACGTCGAGAAATATGCATACTGGCCATTTATTGGTCTATATGAAAATAAATTCTTTGAATGACTGTAAAGAAATGAGGGTTCAGATTGATTATTTAATCCCTCTGAGAAATATTATTAGCACCTTTGGTCATTCTGAAAAACCATTATATGTATTTTGAGAACATGATATATGGTCCTTTTTTTGGCAATGTGCAATGTATATCTAATATCGATTGAGATATGACACAATGAAAGCCTATGATGAATATGCGGGGACATTATCTGTTTTGTGAAACCTAACTATGGTGCAGTGAGATTTGTGTGCTGATGATCTATACTGTTCCCGGTATTAATCCGTTTAAAAGGGAATTTTTTCCTGAGCAAGGTGCAATATATGTAATATTGATTGAGATATAGCACAATCATTGCCTGATGATGATAGATATGCTGGGATTTTTTTGACACCTATACTGTGAAATATGATTATGGTGCAATAAGGATATGATTAGGAAGGTATCCGTATGATCTATGAAGGATACTGTTCCCAGCATTAATTTCAAAAGGGAATATATATCACAATTAATATCTGCCTATTTTTTTAATCTCGATTTTGATATTTGTGTTCTGCAATTTTCTCCCCCTCTCTGATATATTGCAAGTACCATATGGTATATGAGAGGTTGGGCACTTATACTACTACATATGGTACTATGATTTTTTGTGCACCCTATCTGTATAGGGTTGTCTGGGGAAAGGGAGGGAGAGTCTACATTGAGCGGTGGCGACAATGCACAGGTTTAGGGTGCCAACCTCCGCTGGCAGGAAGGGTTATCATAGTAACCTACTAGGGTGAAATATTCCTTCCTTTGTGTTTTCGTAATAAAGAGCAGACCCATGTCATTTTATGGGGTGTTGACCGAAAAAATTGTATATGATTCGGTATTGAGATTTTTTACTGAAATCTATTAAAGGTTATATTTTATTATATGATTTGAGCACTATTCGGTGATAATTGATAAAGTTCTGTGTCTCTACTATTTGAAATTCGGTGAATGGAGTTTGCACCTGCCAAAGGTACAGATGATCTTTGATGCATTGAGGAAAATGGGATTTACCATAAATCCCATAAAGTGTGCCATAGGGAAGGAAGAGGCCAGGAACTTAGGCTACATTGTTGGGAGAGGTGAAATCAAGCCCCAGTCAAATAAGATAGAGGCCATTTAGAAGTGACTGCAACCGCTCTCCAAGAAACAAGTGAGGGCGTTTCTTGGGATTGTGGGGTATTACCGGCATTTCATCCCAAACTTCACCATAATTGCCGCACTGTTAACAGATCTCCTTGTGGACACCAAGTCAACAATGATGAAATGGACTCCTGACACAAAGATGGCATTTCAAGAGCTGAAGCCGGCTCTATGCAAGCATCCAGTTCTGGTCGCACCCGACTTTAGTAAAGAATTCATGGTCCAGACTGATGCTTCAGAAGTTGCGTTGGGAGCCGTGCTGCTACAGGAAATCAATGGTGAAGAGCATCCCATCCTGTACCTGAGCCAGAAACTCTCATCTTGTGAGAAGAGCTATGCAATAGTTGAGAAATAATGCTTGGCCATAAAATGGGCAGTCTACACTTTGAAATACTACCTGCTAGGCCGTAGGTTTAAGTTGGTGTCAGACCATGGCCCTCTGAGATGGCTAAGAGAGAAGAGGGGTAATAATTCCAGGGAGACCAGGTGGTTCTTAGCCCTTCAAGACTTCACTTTCCACATAGAGCATAGGCCAGGGAAGTTGCATGGCAACACGGATGCTCTCTTCTGAATTACTTGTTTAGTGTCTGCAGGTGCCAAAATCACCAGCTTTGGGCAGAAGGGGGGAATATGTGACAGGGTCACTGGCACAGTGTGCAAGGGAAGATATGTGTCACTGCGCATGGTGGTGGAGCGCCCCCACACCGCCGCAGGGCCGAGGGGTACCCGGAGCCGGGCCTCTGAGTTATCAGTTCTGGGGTTGTCACGGTGGCTAGACCCGGTCCGTGGCCCTGTCTGTCAGTGGGGGACGTCCGGTGCAATAAGTGGTGTTGTAACGGTGCAGTTGTGGGGTGCAGGTCGCGGTAAATAACGAGGACACCAGGTTGCAGTCTCTTTACCTCTTTACTGAAGATCTCTGGGTCCTCAGTCCAGAATACGGTTCACCAGGCTGCGCAAGTCCGGCCGGTCCAATGGCACCTCCAGAGTTCTCTTCCCAGGTGGAAATCGGTGCCTTCCTTCTTAGCGCTATGTGTTGTAGTCCTTCCCTGCTATGCTTACGGAAAGTACCCCACAACTGTTGTGTCTGTTTCTTAAGTTCCCTCACAACAACTCGATTAACTGATCTTCTGCTAATCATCCGTCCCTTCCTGATGTCACAGTTAGAACGGCACCCGTTTGTCGGGTAGGCCTGGAGTTCTTCCGGGACCCTAGAGTCGCCCCTCTCCCGCAATTGCCTCCCAAGACTTCATAGGTGATTTAGGTGAGACAGCCCGCCTGAGACTGACTGCCCTGCCGCTGTTTGGAGTATTGCTTGAAGCTGAATGTTATTCCACTCCCTCGGCGTTCCGGCCACCGGTAATGCGCCTCAGTAGGGTGTTGCTCCGGTCTTACAGCATGACCCCTACTGGTATTCTCCTATTGCTTGATCTCGTTTCTCACTCAGCACAATCTATCTCGCTTCTAGTCCTTTCTTGGGTCCCGCCGCTTCCCGGAGCTGGCGCGGACCCGTTACGTTCTTTTCAATGCCAAGCCTCTGTCAGGATCCCACCCCTGACAGAGACCCTACTGTCTCTTCCTCCACAACACCCTCTGCCACCAGGTGTTGCTTCGTCCAATCCAGTCAGCTTTCTGATCTAACTTCCTGCCTGACCCCCAGTTTACCCACTATGGTGGGGAGTGGCCTAATGAATAGAACCCTTAGCTCCCCCCGGAGGCCCAGCTGTGAAATGTATTGGTGTCTGTGATACCTGATCAGATGAACTCCTTCAGTGCCATCGGACGCACCGTAGCTCCCCTTAGTGGCGGAGCCACAGTACTGCAACGACCAGGACTCTGGGGCGCTGCACTCCCCCTTGGTTAAACACAGTACTCCGGGACTGGGAAGAAAACAACAATACAAGTTAGCAAAAAGACATACAATTTTGTTGAGTGCAATAACAATAAGCATATTTGAACAGGCTTCCCTTTATGGGAGGTAAGGACACTTGAACGTTACAAACATAGTAAAATATCGTAGCAACATGCTATAATTAACTTCTGTTACCCAACCGGGTATTCTACTAAGTGCAAAATTGTTGAACAATAATTTAACATTGCCTTTAAGGACATACACTCTTAATCCACTAAAGACCTTCCTATAATCACATTATAAGGTAATTTAACTTTTTCCATTCTCCTTCTTTAAATCTGCAGGACCGCCTGTCCTATCGGCACCAGACCTACTGCCTCTCCTTTCAGTTACAGGACCGCCCCGTTCAGCCAGGGCCTACTGCCTTTTCAACTACTATACACAGTATAGAACATAACATTGCTTTCAGTTTAAGAGCACTGAGTCATCTCTACTTGACTCCTATCAGGACTCAGGGTTTACCTTCTATCCTAACTTTCTATCAGCATTATCAAAACATTTTCTATCAAACATTAAGCCTTCTCATTATCTTTCTTCCTTTCATGCATGCTGGACACCACGTCTATCCCTACGGGTCCACTGCATCCTTCTTCTATCTTTCACCTTTTACTTCTCAGAGTACATCATCAGTATTTCTTAACATTTAACTAATTAAACACATATAACTGTCTCGTACAAACATTATCATCACTTTTCTCTCATCAACATTATTGCTACTTGTCTTAAGCAATATTTCTATCGAAATGCGGCAAATGAACATCCCCTTTAAGAGGGGACCAAGTCTCTGCGGGGTAGCGTATCTTCTCAAGCTACCAGTCCATACTCAGCAAAGGTTCCAGTACGGTATCTTCGCAAAGAGTCTTTCTTTAAGTAAAACCAGTAGGGAGCGCCTTTAATAAGGTGCAAACTATGTACAAGAAGTTCGGATCATGCACTGTTCATGATTTCAGCAGTTCTGTAAACTTTGTGCAAAAACTTGGAAAACAAACAAGAAAACAAAACAATAGGGATCCCAGGTCAACAAAGGGATCCATAGGGAATTAACCCTGGACGGGTTTAGCAGCAAACAGTAAACAAACAGTTAAAGGAAGAACTATTTACATTGTCAAAGCATTCATGCTTACTCATTTTCAGAATCCCCCACGAGGCGCCACCTGGTGGGTGAACCCCTGCAGCCCAGGTTCCAGGTCCACTCCCGCTGCCAGGTACACCCCATGGGTTCGGGTCTGTTGCACAACCAGATCGTGTGCGGTAATAAAGGTCTGTGTCCCCACTTCTCTCTGTGCGGGCACAGCAGGAACACCGGTCACTCGAGGAGGCGCCTCCTTGGCCACTACAGTGGTGGTGGTGGCAATACTGCAGGTCATGGTCTTCACTAGTGTACCGGTGGGGGTGACCACGGTGGTCTGGGTAGTGATCACGGGTCGGCCACAAGGCGGCACTTTGGCTACAGGGGACGGTTTCTCCTTGTGGACGTTCAAAGCAAACCACCCCTTCTCCCCAAAATGCCTGGTATAGGTGACGCTGTCCCCCGGGTAGAGGTCTCGATCGGGGTGACCCTCTCTGAGGTGCGACTCCACATCCCGGCGGTTAACAAAGACCTCTGCGTATAGCCCCGGTTCTTTAATAAAGCCCCAGCCTCCTCGGAGCTTAAAGGTGGTGATGATGCCCTGCCTGCGCGGGGCCTGGTGAGCGGTGGGGTCCTTGCGGGCCCGGTCCTTAACTGCTAGGTCTTTCTGATGGTACGCCTCCATCCCGGCCTGGTGCTCCTCCTTCCACCGCTGCTCCAGCTGGGCCTGATATGCCTCCCAGCTCAGGGCCTGCACCATCTCCCCTTCTCGTGTCTGCACCCCGGGGAATCCCATGAGGTCAGACCCTGGGTTCACCCAGCGGTATACCGTGCGCTCCGCACGGGCCTCGCAGGACAGGGTGATTGGTGTGATCGGGGCCTTCATACGATGTTCCATGCCCGTAGCTTCCTCCCAGGGCAACAGACGTTGGAGCTTATGAGTCCCAGGGGAAGGGGGCGCTGCAACGGGGCCCACTAACACACCCTCTGCTAGCGGGGCAGGATCGGCGGACTCACCAACCGGTGCGAGTTCATTTTCCGCGACAGGTCCCGCTGGTTCCTCCGGTGAGGTCTCCGATGTCTGGGAACTCTCTGCCGGTACCACTAAGCGCGGAGCCTGGACCCCCACATTCAGTTGGAGAAGTTGGTTGAATAAGTCCTCCATCTCGGCCCTCAGGAATCTGGTGTTGTCCACGGAAGACGGGCTGCTGTGCTCATCCGGGTAGTCGGGGGAGATTTCCACTTCAACCCCACTGTCGGGTTCAGAGCTGCTGGCCATGACTCTGGGCGCTGCAGTGGCATCAGTGGTATGAAACCAGGATATTTTTCCTCCAGCACACTGCGTTGGGAGGGTTAAAGAAAGCTGCATACATGGGCTGGTTTTATGTGAGCACTTACAGTGGAATGGAGAGTGCTCACCATATCTCTTCCTGCATCCGAAACCGGCATGTGTACTAGCAGGACCTGTGGTGATGTCAAAGTCATGTGATCATCACATGGTCCTTGTTAAACACCTGGACATGTGAGACAGGCTGGGTGGTGTCTTGATAGAGGAGTTACTCCCACGGAGCTCCAAAGAGGAGTGAAGGACATTGCCAAGGTTTCTGCAGGTCGAAACCTACAGAGAAAAGGACTCTGTTATATTTTGTTTTGTTTTCTGTTAAGCCAGTTTTTGTTTTACGAACCCTGCCTTGGTGTATGCTGACTTCAATAAACCAGCAGGTGCTTCACCACCAAAGTGTTCCTGCGTGTACCTGAGGAAGGAGCTAATCATGGCAATATATATATACCCCGTAATTTGTGGATTATTAGACTTCGGCAGCCATTTTCCCGAAGACAATCTCAGGGATATCATTAGGAAAATTAACTCAGTTCAATGGTGGCAACACCTTCTGAGTTCCCAAGCAATGCAGCATCACCCCACTTCAGCCACCGCCACCGCCATCGGACTCGTAAAGTAGTGACCCTGCTTCCTGTGACCCCGCTCCACCGCCGACAGCCTCCTCTAAGCTCACTTCAGGTTATAAGAGGCGTCCCCTTTTTACTTCCAAATTTGGAGGAAAAAAGTGCTTCTAATAATCCAAAAATATGGTAAATTGCTTTTCCATTGATATCAATGAGGACACCACGTACATAACTGAGTATTGAATATCGAAGGAAAGGTACAGATACACAGTGGTTCAATCCCTAAATTCTAACAATCAGTGGGGGTTCCACCTAACAGGTTTCCACCCGTGCTATTTCTTGACGTGTCAGTGACATGCATAAACATAGTTAAAAGTCAATTTTCACAATATTATATACAAGACCACATTAGAGTAAATAACATCAGTCTATGATTTTTTTAGCTCACATCATGGAGCCATACAAAAAGGTTTTTTTCTTTTCATGTAAATCTATATATATATATTCATGTTCCCACACAGATTATTTGCTTCATGGACTTTATGGATGTTTTCTTTTAGAGAGCGCTTTTCAGTATAAAAGCAATTTGGAACATTTATATGTATTTACTGTCCACAAAGAGGTTTTAAAATAAATAGAGGAGATTATAAATAATCATTTTTCTATTTGTCAAAATATGAATTCAACGCTAATCGCAAGACACACTTTATTCCATTTATCATTCCTGGATACATCATTATTTAAACTCAAGCACAAATAGAAGAAAGTTAAGGAAAAAAGAAAGCCATTCCCTATTGACAAACTACTGGAAACACTAATTACTGGCACAAAACAAAACTCTTACCATTTCGTTCTTTTACATTGTGGTTTTGTTTGTAGCAGAGAAATGAAAATTGTGTAAGAATGCTAAAAAAAATTATTTTGCTTTTTGAGGTCCTTAAAGGGATTTCACTAATCTTGGGATGATAGAACATCTTTCTCCAAGGGACTTTAGGATTGCCATTCTCAGGATCGATGGGTATTCTAAGGGTTGGACCAACACAGATAATACATTTTTTACCTATACTGTGGATAGGACATTAAAAGGGTTGCCGACTACTAAGACTCCCAAATCTCAATCTGATAGTTTCCCCTTGTCAAAATAAAAACACTTAAACTCACCTCCTGTGCTGGTGCCATTCCAGTGGTGTCAGCACTCATTCTCCCTGGGCTCACGTGAGGTTGTTATGTCACACAAGCCCTGCACCCATTCAGCACCGACTTCTCTCTTCTCTCCTTCAGACGCTTAAGTAAGTGACAGGAAGTGAGCGGCAGCCGTAGTTCTGACTTCCTGTTAATTACCAGACATCAGACCTGTGACTTAAGCTCACTTCTTGTCAATTACTTACTTCCGTCTGAAGGTGGAGACAGAAGCCAATGCTCACTTGAAGTAAACACCTCACTTGAGCCCGAGAGAGCAAGTGAGGTGGAATGGCGCTGACATAGGAGGTGAGTATAAGTGTTTTATTTTGGCTGAGGCAAACACTCACATTGAGAAAGGGTTGTATTAGTTTTTGACAACCCCTACAGTGTATTTAATAGGTTTTCACATTTCTTGAAAAATCCCTGTAAGTCCTAGAGTTGTCACTTTTGTGGTTTATTTTACTCATATCTTAGCTATATCTATTTTCTAAAAGTGCCAATATGAAGCGGACACATTTCTAAAAGTGTCATCAGGAAATGCAATGTTGTACCAAACAATTAAGTGCCAAAACCATATATCATCAGAGTACATTCTGGTATATGAGGACAATTAAAAGTTGAATAGATAGCTAAAATGTGACTTAAGAGTTGTTGTTGTTGATTTTTAGTTTATTTGCTTGTTTTTAAAGCTGCATGCAATATATAGCTTTATATAAGGCAGGAGCTATGAATCACATCATCTGCAATGATAGTGCTTTATATGACACCTGGTAACAGGTCAATCACAACATTAAGGAGGATTAGTCAGATTACTTGTCCATTAAATGTAATGCAACATAAAATACAAAATCCCTAGACAGTTACTACATAGGAGTTATGTGTCTGTACATCATGCTAGTAAGTGCTCATTTAAAAGTAAAATCACACCAAGTTCTCTACGTTTGTCACATACACAAACGATAATATAATAAGTGTGTGGACTGCATAAAATATACAACTATAGTGTGTCATAAATAAGTCACATCCTTACTAATGTACAGGAAATTGCTGATTGGGGATAATGATCCATGTATTGCTCATTGAGGACATGCAATTAGTTTATGTATTCCTGGTAATAATGGCTGATACTATTTCTATTAATTTTGCCTCTTTTATGTCCTGATCTCTTCCGTGCAAATTAAAATCAAGCTAAATACCCAGAATTCAGAGGTGGCATCTTATATAAACATTTTCTTGTCCCTGGCTCATGCATTCCATATCCCTTTATATTATCTCAGTTGTTTACACATATAGCCATAAGAAAGACTGGGTATACCCTTCTTTGAATTCTATGCTTTTTACATCAGAACATAATTCAAAAATTCTGGTCTGTAGAAGGTCTTAAAGTTAGGTAAATACAACCTTAGATGACCAACATCTAGATGTGAGTGGATTGGATGTGAAATTAATTTGCAGAATCATGTGGATTTTACCAGGAAATTCTCCCCATCTAATTTATTCTCTGCAAAATTGAATGGCCATTAATATACTATTAAATGTAATACAGTATAAATATATACACTGCTCAAAAAATTAAAGGGAACACTAAAATCCCACATGCTAGACATCACTGAATGAAATATTCCAGTTGTAAATCTTTATTCATTACATAGCGGAATGTGTTGAGAACAATAAGACCTAAAAATTATCAACGTAAATCACAGCTAATATCCCACGGAGGTCTGGAGTTGGAATGATGCTCAAAATCAAAGTGGAAAATGAAGTTACACGCTGATCCAACTTCAGTGGAAATGCCTCAAGACAAGGAAATGATGCTCAGTAGTGTGTGTGGCCTCCATGTGCCTGTATGAACTCCCTACAATGCCTGGGCATGCTCCTGATGAGGCAGCAGATGGTCTCCTGAGGGATCTCCTCCCAGACCTGGACTAAAGCATCCACCAACTCCTGGACAGTCTGTGGTGCAATGCGACATTGGTGGATGGTGCGAGACATGATGTCCCAGATGTATTCAATCGGATTCAGGTCTGGGGACCGAGGATTGCAGTCCATAGCTTCAATTCCTTCATCTTGTAGGAACTCAAGCTACATGAGGTCTGGCATTTTCCTGTATTAGGAGGAACTCAGGGCCAACTACACCAGCATATGGTCTCAGAAGGGGTCAGGGGATCTCATGTCGGTACCTAATGGCAGTCAGGCTACCTCTGGCGAGCACATGGAGTGCTGTGCGGCTCTCCAAAGAAATGCCACCCCACACCGTTACTGACCCAATGCCAAACCGGTCATGCTGAAGGATGTTGCAGGCAGAATATTGCTCTCCACGGCATCTCCAGACTCTGTCACGTCTGTCACATGTGCTCAGTGTGAACCTTCTTTCATCTGTGAAGAGCAGAGGGCGCCAGTGGCGAATTTGCCAATCCTGGTGTTCTGTGGCAAATGCCAAGCGTCCTGCATGGTGTTGGGCTGTGAGCAGAACCCCCATCTGTGGACGTCAGGCATTCAGACCATCCTCATGGAGTCGGTTTCTCACCGTTTGTGCAGACACATGCACATTTTTGGCCTGCTGGAAGTCATTTTGCAGGGCTCTGGCAGTGCTCCTCCTGTTCCTCCTTGCACAAAGGCTGAGGTAGCTGTCCTGCTGCTGGGTTGTTGCCCTCCTACAGCCCCTCCACATCTCCTGGTGTACTGGCCTGTCTCCTAGTAGTGCCTCCAGCCCCTGGACACTACGCTGACAGACACAGCAAAACGTCTTGCCAAAGCTAGCATTGATGTGCCATCCTGGATGAGCTGCATTACCTGAGCCACTTGTGTGGGTTGTAGAGTCCATCTCATGCTAACATGAGTGTGAAAGCACAACCAACATTCAAAAGTGACCAAAACATCAGCCAGAAAGCATTGGTACTGAGATGTGATCTGTGGTCCCCACCTACAGAACCACTCCTTTATTGAGTGTGTCTTGATAATTGCCAATAATTTCCGTCTGCTGTCTATTCCATTTGCACAACAGCATGTGAAATAGATTGTCAAACAGTGTTGCTCCTAAGTGAACTGTTTGACTTCACAGAAGTTTGATTTACTTGGAGTTATATTCTGTTGTTTAAGTGTTCCCTTTATTTTTTGAACAGTGTATATATTGTAGACGACCAACAGGGAAAGTATTGCAAAGATGAGATGGATTTAGTGGTGGGACTCATTACTACCACTCCCGCTCCAGTACGGGTTTTGCCAACTCAGCTAAGATAGGGCATCTCATTACGGACACAGAAAAGGCAGAACGAAGAGCTTCAGAGTGCCATAGCCTCCTGGCTGCCAAATGCCGAGTTGCAGTAAAGCCCACATTCATCCCTGGTAGCATGAGTCTGCGGTATGGTATGTTAGTTAGCACCTAGAGGGGTAAGTCTTTGAAGTTTTTGATTTCTTTATTGTATGTAACCTTTTTGACTGAAAAAAATATATTTGTTTATAAATATATACAGCTGTGGTAAAAATTAAGAGACTACTGCAAAATGTTCAGTTTGTCGAATTTGTCTTTTTATAGGTATATTTTTGAGTAAAATGTAAATTGTTCTTTTATTCTATAAACTTCTGACAACATGTCTCTGAATTTCCAAGCAATACATTTTGTATTTTTATTCTGAAAAGGAGAAATTGTAAAAATTTAAAAAAAACTGTGATTTCAGACCTCAAATAATGCAAAGAAAGTAAGTTCATAATCATTTAGAAACAACAATACTAATGTTTTAATTCGGAAAGAGTTCAGAAATCAATATTTTGTGGAATAACAATGATTTTTAATCACACCTTTTATGTGTTTTGACATGCTTTCCACCAGTCTTTCACACTGCTCCCAGCGCAAAAATTTAAGCAGTTATTCTTTGTTTAATGGCTTGTGACTATCCATCATCCTCTTGATTACATTCCAGAGTTTTTCAATGGGGTTCAGGTCTGGAGATTGGGCTGCCCATGACAGGATTTTGGTCTCTTAATTTTTGCCAGAGCTGTATAATAACTAACACCTCACCACTGACTTCACTTTTGCTGGTCACTGTCCCCCAATTGGCTACCTTCTTAGCTTCATGATGTTAAGTAATGATGACATGACATTTGTGGGACCTTACAACGTACATGAGCATAGATGTCCCAGGCCTGGAAGTGACCATAGGGCCAGCCTATCGTGAAGAAGCTCAAGGTTGCTTAGGCTTTTGTTGGCCATCTACAGTTCAGCAAAATGGCAGTCTGCCAAGCACAATTTTAGAGAATTAGCGCACAGTGAATTACAAAAAAATTGCATTCTGTAGAAAGAGATTTTTGAACACTTCGAGTAAAATTCAATTTCACAACAAAAAATTTGCCCGGCTCTAACATCATGCCAAATTAAACCTTAACATTATTTATTTAGCAAAGCCAAAATGCAATGTGTAAAAATTTAAGTACACCCTTACTGCTTACATAGGAATAAAGTGGCTAATTAGCAGCCAGTTGCCACTAACCAAGTACCTTTGATTAATTATTATTTTTATTATTATACATTTTTATAGCGCCATTTATTCCATGGCGCTTTACATTTGAATACGGAGCAAATATAGACAAATACATTAAACATGAGCAAAAAACAAGGCACGCGGGTACATAAGGAGGGAGGACCCTGCCCGCAAGGGCTCACAGTCTGCAGGGGATGGGTGATGAAACACTAAGAGAGGGTAGGGCAGGTTGTGCGGCAGTTCAGTAAGTTCAGGATCACTGCAGGCTGTAGGCTTGTCGGAAGAGGTGAGTCATAAGCAAGTGTGAACACAGAATTTACTGGTCTGGAGCATTAAGGTGTGTTTCAAAAGTTTCATTTATCAGCAGTTACCTTAGGCTAGGTTCACATTTGCGGTCGAGTCTGCAGCGTTTCGTACGCAAACGCAAACATATGGCAAAAAAAAATGCAAATGCATGATAACACTGTGTTTTTTATCCTCATCAACTTGCGCATGACGGTTAAAAAAATGCAACATTTGCACGCGTTTGCATGCGTTTTTGCATGCGTTCATGTTGTTTATTCACATGCGTTTGTTGTGAAAAAAATGTTCAAGGAAAATTTCCTTGACACAAACCACGCCCAAAGGGCATGGCTCATGGGATTTCTATATATAAACCCTTGTGCAAACGCAGGCGAACGCATGTCCTTGCTTTCCTATGCGCTCCCACAGACTGTAATGCATTGTAATGCATTGTTTTGACGCACTCCAGCGGCGGAAATTTTACCCCAAAAAAATTCTAACATGGTTCGTCAGCCGCTCCCAGCCGCACACTACGAAAAAACAAACGTGGGCGTAAGCAAACACATCTACAATGTTAAAGATATGAAATCAAGACGCATGCGGATGTATGCGTCAGAAACACTGCAGACACAACCGCAAATGTGAAACCAGCCTAAGACAAGCAATTTTAAGGCAATTTCCAAGCAATTTGGAATTCACAATTTTGAGCCTAAATTTGATCGACAGAAACTGCAAGAAACCCAGATGCTATAAGTCAAACTCTAAGGAACTCATTTAGCATGTTAAATTTTCAAGTTCACGAAAGTACAATTAGAAAAAGACTGAAAAATTATGGCTTGTTTGAATGGATTTTCCAAGAGAAAGCCTTCTCTTTTGATAAAGAACATAGCAGTACAGTTAAAGTTTTCAGAGCGGCAAACCATAAGACTTCAGAATCAGGGACAATGTACTTTGCACAGACAAGTTATTTAACAATAATGACCTGTGCCCAGGGTCGGACTGGGGTGTCTGGGGCCCACCAGAGGAATGGACTCTAGGGGCCCACCCTACAGCTATATGCAAATATCTGTCATTATAGTGGAGCATCGGCTGTAAAACACCGGCGGCTGCTGCACATCTACCGTGTGCCCCAATAACTGGGATGTACGTATAATTACGGTAGTTTACATTAATGGGGTTCTTGGTTAAAACAAGTTATCACCGATCCATGGGCTCCACAGGATAGGTGATTGCTTAGATCCGACTATTAGAAACTGCACCGATCGGAAGAATGGGGAAGTTTTATCCCTGACAGGACACTTTTATCACTATTTTAAAATGCAGCGGCAGATGGGATTTCTGACCGCAGCTCCATTCATTCTCTATGGGGCTTCCAGAAAAAAACAAGAGCAGTCACTGAGTGAATGAATGGATCAGTGATCTAGTCGGACATGCCATTCCAGTCTAATGGGGATAAAAAGTTCCACATTTTGCTGAATGGGTCCAAGCAGTCAGACCCCCACCAATCATTACGTTATCACTTATCCTGTGGAGAGGTGATTACTTTTTTCCACAGGAAACCCCCTGTAAGTGCATCTCCGCCGCTGTGTACAAAGCATTAAAACTCTAATGGAAATAAAGAATCTTCTCCTAATTAATATCAGAGAGAACAAATGACCGCCATACACAACACAATCCACTATACCAAGACCAATAATACCACATACAGGAAGAAATACCACCACACCATGACCAGACCACATAGTGACCGAATAATACTACATACAAGGGACAAATACCACCGCACCATGTCAAGACCACATATTACCACCACTTGGTGACCAAATAGCACATACAAGGGACAAATACCACAACACCATTTCCAGACCACATATTCCCACCACATAGTGACTGAATACTACAATACTGATCAGTAATAAAAAAAACCCACAATACTATAATAATAATAATCTTTATTTTTATATATCGCTAACATATTCCACAGCGTTTTACAGTTTTCACTCATTATCATCGCTGTCCCCGATGGGGCTCACATTCTAAAATCCCTATCTTTGGAGTGTGGGAGGAAACCGGGGTACCCGGAGGAAACCCACGCAAACACGGAGAGAATATACAAACTCTTTGCAGATGTTGTCCTTGGTGGGGTTTGAACCCAGGACTCCAGCGCTGCAAGGCTGCAGTGCTAACCACTGCACCACCGTGCTGCCCACTTATCACCATAAGTGCCAGTATTCACAGGAGATCTGTACTTAGTATGCAGTGTCTGTGTAGAGGTAATACAGAGATCACTGGTGGTATTATACACAGGAGCTCTGTATATAATGTATAGGTAATACAGTGATCACTGGTGACATTGTACACAGGACCTCTGTATATAGTATACAGTGTATAGTGTCAGTGTATAGGTAACACTGACTCACCAGTGACGTCTCTAGGTGAAGTCCTTCATCTTTCATCCAGCACAGACCGCCATCATTTCTTCCAGCCAGGACTCATTTCTGCAGGAAATAACACAGTTATCTCAAGCTCCGCTTGCAGAACACATTACTTAATTTTTCACAACTTCTTCATTACACCACATGAAGAAAAAAAGGCGATATAGTGTCACTCTGCACAGTAACAGGACCGCCCCCCATTTAAAACAGTATACTCAAAAAATAAAATAAATACATCACTGCAGTAATAATATCCCTTAATTAGCCCCTATGGTAATAATATTCCCCGCCCTGACCCCGTTTATCTCATTCCTGGCTCCAGCCATATGTTCTCGCATCCTGCCCTCATGAGTATCCATTCTATCCCATATGATCTCCCCATCCTGCCCCATCTGTCTCCATTGTATCCATCCTGCCCCATGATCCAATCCTGCCCCATGTCTTTCATTCTGCCCCGTGTCTCCAATCATGCCACGTATCTACATTCTGCCCATGCCTCCAGTCCTGCCCCCAGTGTGTCCAGCAATCTGCCCCAGTGTGTCCAGCATATTACCCCTAGTGTGTCCAGCATATTACCCCCAGTGTGTCCAGCAACCTGCCCCAGTATGTCCAGCATATTGCCCCAGTGTCCAGCAATCTGCCCCAGTGTGTCCAGCATTGCCCCCAGACAGTGTGTCCAGCAATCTGCCCCAGTATGTCAAGCATATTGCCCCAGTGTGTCCAGCAATCTGCCCCCGTGTGTCCAGCATATTACCCCCAGTGTTTCCAGCAATCTGCCCCAGTATGTCAAGCATATTGCCCCAGTGTGTCCAGCATTTCCCCCAGACAGTGTGTCCAGCAATCTGCCCCAGTATGTCCAGCATATTGCCCCAGTGTGTCCAGATTTGCCCCCAGACAGTGTGTTCAGCAATCTGCCCCAGTATGTCCAGCATATTGGCCCAGAGTGTCCAGCATTGCCCCCAGACAGTGTGTCCAGAAATCTGCCCCAGTGTGTCCAGCATATTACCCCCAGTGTGTCCAGCATATTACCCCCAGGTTGTCCAGCAATCTGCCCCAGTATGTCCAGCACTGCCCCCAGTGTGTCCAGCAATCTGCCCCAGTGTCCAGCATTGCCCCAGTGTGTCCAGAAATCTGCCCCAGGGTCTCCAGCATTGCCCCAGTGTGTCCAGCATTGCCCCCAGACAGTGTGTCCAGCAATCTGCCCCAGTGTGTCCAGCAATCTGCCCCCGTGTGTCCAGCATATTACCACCAGTCTGTCTGAGTCAGACATAAAGAAAAAAAAAGTAAAATCCTCACCTCTCCCGTTCCCAGCGCAGGTCCGGTGCACTCAGCGTCTCTCCGGCTCTGCAACACTCAGGACAGAGAGGCTGAGCACACAGTGATGACGTCATCGCACCCTCTGCCCTGAGACGTCGCAGAGTCAGAGGGCGCTGAAGACGATGCAGCTGCCGCAGGAACCAGGAGAGGTGAGTATTAGAAGGGGGGCCCAATGCCAGCGCTGGCATCGGGGGGGCCCTGGTCGTGGCGGCGTCTCTTTTTTTTTTTTTTCTTCCTCCTCCTCCTCTCTGGGTCGGGGCCCACCGGGCATTTCACCGGTATCCCGGTGGGCCAGACTGACGCTGCCTGTGCCATATCCACACACACCGCATATCAGCTGATGATTTCAGACTAATTTTCAGCCACAGGACCTGACACTTTATAGACATTGAGTTGACTATGAACTCTTTATACTAAAGTATTCTAGGGTCAAATGTGAGGCTATCTGGCAAAGTCTAAAACTTGAGAAAAAAAATGAGCCATGCAATATGACAATGATAACAAACACATCTGCAAATTTACATCAGAATGGCTGAGAAAGAAAAGAAAGAGTTGCAATGGGCCAAAATCTAGACATCAACACAAATGAAATGCCGTTGCAAGGACCTCAATAGACCTTTATGTAAATACAGTGCCTTGAAATAGTATTTATACTCCATGAACTTTCCCATATTTTTTCATGTTACATCCACAAACTTTAAATGTATGTGTTAAGGGTTGGGTTCCTGCCTCTGCACAGGGGGAAACTTGGGCCATCTCTGCTGCGGTCTCCCATTCTTCTCCTGCTGCAGTGGAGTCTGCTCAGCGGAGGCGTCGGTCTCGGCATCTCGATCGGTCTGACTCTGTGCAAAGGGTTACTGCTACCTTTCCAGCTTCTGCCATTGTAGCCAGTACTGGGCAGACGTTTTTGGGACTAAGTCCTGCTTTTCCCCTTCTGAGCATGCCCAGGGTAAGATCTCTCGTTGGAGATCAAGGGTCACATGCTTAGATACTGCAGAAAATCCCATTGGTCCTCTAGGAAGGTCCTGAAGGTGCTCAACCTCTGTGGCAGCCTCCCATTGGCCCTTCTGGGAAGGTCCTGTACTTGCTGCAGCTATAAGAGGTTCGCATGACCGCACGGCCATGCGCTAGTATCAATCTAAGTTATGTGCTTTGTGCCAGTGTGGTTATGTGTGATTGTATTCAGGGACCCAGCTGAAATAAGCCCCTAGAATATCGGCACCTCCGGTGAGGAGATTGTGTGCTTGCATGACCACTGACTGCTATCAGTTCGGCAGTTAGCTTGTGCTCCTGTGAGTCTAACAGGGCTCAGTGCTTTCCTTTCACGGCTACTCTGTGAAGTAACAGAGTTAGCCTATACCTCCAAATAGTGCCACCATTCACTAGCAGCAGGTTCCTCCTGCACGGTGGACCCCAGGCTGCGAACGCACCAATATTAATAAACATCTATATTTACTCGGTGCGTTCCGCTAGCCCTAACAGTATGTTATTGGGTTTTATTAATGTGATATGTCAACACTAAGTATCAATTGTGAAGTGCAAAGTAAAGGATACATGGTTTTCTAAATATTTAAGACTAGAAATCTGAAAAGTGTGACATGCATTTATTATATTCAGCCCCCCTGAGTCAATACCTTGTAGGACCACCTTTCACTGCAATACTGGCTAGAAGTATTTTTGGGTATGTCTCTACTAACTTTGCAGATCTAGGGGATTTTTTCCCATTCTTTTTGCGAAAAAGCCCTAGCTCAGTGAGATTGGATGTGGAGTGTCTGTGAACAGCAATTTTCAAGTCTTGCCACAGATTCTCAATGGGATTTAAGTCTTGACTTTGACTGGGTAATTCAATGACATGAATATGTTTTGATCTAAATAATTCACTTGTAGCACTGGCAGTATTTTAGGGTTATTTTCCTGCTGGAAAATTAACCAAGCCCCAATCTCAAGTCTTTTGCAGCCTCCAGCAGGTTTTCCTCCCAGATTGCTCTCTATTTTTCCCCAGCCGTCCTCCTATTAACTCAACCAGCACTGCAAATTCATAAAAGACCTCAATATACTCAAACAACATTATAAAGGAAATTGGGTCAAATTCACTCAAAAAAGATACGAGAGACTGATAATGTTATAAAGAAAACAATTACAAAAATGATTGCTGTTAAAGGTAGTTCTAGAGTGTACATAATTTTTCATACACTGCTTCTAAATTTTGGCCTTATGTTTGTGAAAGGGAATCTGTCAGCAGGATTGTGCACAGTAACCTACAAACATTGTCAAGTTGGCATTGCTATACTGATTAAAATGATACCTGGGTTGATGAAATGCGTCTTGTGGTTGTTGTGTAATCTTTATTTTCAGTTTTGTGTTAATGATATGCTTGTGCTCTGGGTTGGCCTGTGGGGGGGGCTTCATGTGGTGCTCTGATTAGGTATTCACAATGCGGACTGCTGACTGGTCACCGATCCATCACTGACCTGCCCCCTAGTTTGCATAATAAATATCTAACATAGTGAAGAAAAAAAAAACCCTTCTGCAGGCAGTTGCCAGCCATGGCACCTGTGCTGCAGCATAATCGCATCTATAATGTGTAGGTACTATATGTGTTTGAGCTTTTCCTGAGGTGTATAGCAAAAAAAAATGTAAATTGGTGTCTGTCGCGCCTGCACAGTAGCAGCTATTGGCAATCGCCGAAAACTGCTACTCCGCAGGCGCAGACAGCGCCATCTCGGAGGAGGACTTTATTTTTCTCTAGCAAGATGGCACCACCGGTGCCTGCGCAATAGCAGCTATTGGATCACAGCTATATACACTGATAGCTGCTACTGCGCACATGTGGCGAGTGCCATTTTGAGAAAGATTTTTTTACAGAATAAATGTATAGCTCAAAATAAAATAATTTAATGCACATTATACCTAAGAGGACTGGGTGCAGCCTGAAGGCTTGGAGACGCAGAAAGAAGAGGACTGGATGGTGAGCAGTTAGGTGCTGGAGAGGTGAGTATTAGATTTTGGAGTTTTTCAACCAATACTCACTTGTTCAGCAGTCACACTGCTCGCTGTTTGGTAATTTTCTTTCCGTTATTGGCTGCATCTCATGGCTTATTTCCTGTAGCTCATGACTTATGACCATGTCCAAGCCTTGGAGGTTACTGTACGTCATAAGGTTGCAATGTTAACATCGCTACCTTATGACTAGCAGTGAGATCTGGGGCTTGAAAGTTTTGGTGATATGGAGCGTAAAAAAGGAAAAGGCATAAATAAATAAAGAAATAAATTAAAGCCGGAGACGTGAGCATTAGGTTTTTTTTTTCAACCAATACTCACCTGGCTGTCCTGTCATCTGCTTTTTATTATCGGGTACGCCGCATCTCCGACTTTTTCACTATACTCTAACACTTCTGGCTTCTTTCATGCTGAAGATTACTGTGCACCAAGGTTGTGATGACCACGTGAACGTGAGCTTTGGAACGGATGGGGCCTGGAGCCTGGCATATAGTGAAGAGGCCAGAGATGTGACCTGCAACAGTGAAAGAAGAGGACCGCACGTCAACCAGAGAATTCAGCGGTGAGGTGAATATATTAGGTTTTTTTTTTTAACATCCAACTTTCATAACTGGGGTCATACATAAGTTGGATGTTCCTAAATCAGGGAATCCTGCCTTGTAAAGATATGGCATGAGTAATATTACATGTCCATTTCTGACATGTAAGGTCTGAGTTGCTGACATTTGGCTTGTCGGGACAATTATTTCCCTTTGTATTTATTAGCACCTCTTTGCTAATGATGTATACAAAATTTGCCCTTGCAGAAACTGTCAGCTACTCACTAACTTAATTTATCTACGCACAGGGGAGAAGCTGTCAGGTATTCAAGGACATCAGATTTTGATTGATCTAATCCATAACTCAATCCATAACATTCATTTTTGCTATACACTTTAAAACTGTGAGGTACTTAGTTACCATCTTTTTAATTAAAAAGCATATATATCATCCATCAGTGACAAATGAACCTCATTGTTAGATGGCTGATATGTCTTTTGATCAAAAAATCTTAACAAAGTACCTCACTTTTTTATGTGCTTCACAATAGTGAGATTTATGTATTCATTAGTCACAGTGTGCGAACGTCTAGATATGTATCTACTGTATATTGGCTTCAGCGTATCTGTACCTGCATATTAATGTAATACTATAGGTACGCTGGCTCTTTTTTACTGTTCTTGTACTATGTGGAGGTTTTGGGTACATAATACTGTATGTGGAGTTTTGGGGGGCATTAGACTGTGCAGTGGGGGCATCATATTCTACATGGTGGCATTATACAATGTGTGGGGTCTTTGAGGAAACCATAGAGTGGAAAAGTATTATGCAGTATGATGAGAGTATAATACTATGGTGGTGACTGGGGACATCATACTGTGGAGGTCACTGTGGGGGATCCATACTGTGTATGAGGGCTGTGGGAGCATTATACTGTGCTGGGCGGCACTGTGGAGAAATCATACTATTCTGATGGCATTGTGGCATTGGTGCACTATTGGGCATACTTTGTTAAGGGCATGATTGAGTTAGGGGGTACATTTGGGGCATAATCCTATGTGTGTGGGGAATTTGGTGAACATCATACACTATAGGGGCCATGAAAGGGATATCATAGTGCGTTATAACTCTAATATGATTTAATAGGAGCAAAATTACTGTGTAATTGTACCAATAAATGTCTCTCTGTTAGGGCTAGTGGAACGTACCAAATAATTAGAGAAAAGGAATAAGGTGCTTTCGCAGCCCGGGGTCCACCATGCAGAGATGGAACCTGCTGCTAAGCAATGACAGACTATATGGCGGTACAATGAGGATACACACGGGTTAGCTTCACCCTGTGTGAAATAGGCGAACCCTGTTGCGACACAGGGCCGCAGTACCGCACGTAACAAAACTAATAATTTAATAGCATGAGAGTGCATGCGATGCCGCACTGGCGGACGCCACTAACCACCCAGACTTGGGTTTGGAAAGCGCGGTGATAGCGCACGGCGCTGCACTGGCGGTCACAGCAATAGACGCTGTTTGTGTACCAGTGTTAGTTACAAGTCGGGCGCTAGATTACAATCATCCTCCTTACGCGAGCATTCAAACACAAGGGAGGGGATGATTAATGAGCGACTTTCACTCACAACACACACACATGAACAAGAGTATACTAGCGCATGGCCGTGAGGCCATGCAAACCTTTTATAGCTGCAGCATGTACAGGACCTTCCCAGAAGGACCAATGGGAGGCTGCCACAGAAGTTGAGCACCTTCAGGACCTTCCTGAAGGACCAATGGGATCTGCTGCAGTATCTGAGCATGTGACCCTTGATCTCCAAAGGGAGATCTTGCCCTGGGCATGCTCAGAAGGGGAAAAGCAGGACTTAGTCCCAAAAGCGTCTGCTCGCCGCTGCCCAGCACTGGCTTCAATGGCAGAAGCTGGAAAAGCAGCAGTAACCCTTTGCACAGAGTGAGACTGAGCAAGACGCTGGGACCGACGTCTCCGCTGAGCAGGTTCCACTGCGGATGATGCAGAATGAGAGACCACAGCAGACGTGGTTTGAGATTCCCCCTTTGCAGCAGCGGGAACTCGACTCCCAACACTCTCTCCCTGTCTTGAAAAGTTGGGAGGTATGCCCTTCTGTAACTTCAGCTATGTACTGTGACCTTCTTACTCTGCCAAATATGTATTTTTGTTGTGAGAGCAAGAGGTTTCAATTCGGAATTTTGCTAGGAGTACCATATTTTCTATGTACACCCCTGTTCAATGGCATTATTAGTTCGGAATGGGGTTCTTAGGAGACCTTATTTTTTATTTATTACTGCATTATTAGTTTAAATGAAGCTACTGAGGAGGGTGTTATTAGCTTTTAAAGGTTCCCCTGGGACATTATTGCTTTTTAAGGATTACTTGGCACATTGTTATTTTTTTTTTCAGGGGTATTAACCCCTTAATCCCATTGGACGTACTATCCCGTCAAGGTGATCTGGGACTTAATTCCCAGTGACGGGATAGTACGTCCAGCGCGATCGGCAGCGCTCACGGGGGGAGCACGGCCGATCGCGGCCAGGTGTCAGCTGATTATTACAGCTGACATCTGGCACTATGTGCCAGGAGCGGTCACGGACCGCCCCCGGCACATTAACCCCCGGCACACTGTGATCAATCATGATCGCAGTGTTCCGGCGGTATAAGGAAGCATTGCGCAGGGAGGGCGCTCCCTGCGTGCTTCCCTGAGACCCCCAGAGCAACGCGATGTGATCGCGTTGCTGCGAGGGTCTCTTACCTCCTATCCCTGCAGGCCCCGGATCCAAAATGGCCGCGGGGCTGCATCCGGGAACTGCAGGGATTACTTCCGGGTGGAGACCAGTCTCTGGTAAGCCTGCAGCGCACTAAGTCAGATCGCCGATCTGACAGAGTGCTGTGCAAACTGTCAGATCAGCGATCTGTGATGTCCCCCCCGGGACAAAGTAAAAAAGTTAAAAAAAAATCCACATGTGTAAAAAAAAAATAAATTCCTAAATAAAGAAAAAATATATATATATTATTCCCATAAATACATTTCCTTATCTAAATTAAAAAAAAACAATAAAAGTACACATATTTAGTATCGCCGCGTCCGTAATGACCCAACCTATAAAACTGTCCCACTA
The DNA here is from genome assembly GCF_051348905.1 of Ranitomeya variabilis. NCBI lineage: Eukaryota > Metazoa > Chordata > Amphibia > Anura > Dendrobatidae > Ranitomeya > Ranitomeya variabilis. The sequence continues at coordinate 852,867,290 of NC_135232.1, forward strand.
GTTAACCCCTTCAGTGAACACCGTAAGAAAAAAATAAAAACGAGCCAAAAAACAAAGCTTTATTATCATACCGCTGAACAAAAAGTGGAATAACACGCGATTAAAAAGACAGATATAAATAACCATGGTAACGCTGAAAACATCATCTTGTCCCGCAAAAAACGAGCCATGATACAGCATCATAAGCAAAAAAGTAAAAAAGTTATAGTCCTCAGAATAAAGCGATGCCAAAATAATTATTTTTTCTATAAAATAGCTTTTATCGTATAAAAGCGCAAAAACATAAAAAAATGATATAAATGAGATATCGCTGTAATCGTACTGACCCGACGAATAAAACTGCTTTATCCATTTTACCAAACGTGGAATGGTATAAACGCCTCCCCCAAAAGAAATTCATGAATAGCTGGTTTTTGGTAATTCTGACTCACAAAAATCGGAATAAAAAGTGATCAAAAACTGTCACATGTCCGAAAATGTTACCAATAAAAACGTCAACTTGTCCCGCAAAAAAACAAGACCTCACATGACTCTGTGGACTAAAATATGGAAAAATTATAGCTCTCAAAATGTGGAGACGCAAAAACTTTTTTGCTATAAAAAAGCGTCTTTTAGTGTCTGACAGCTGCCAATCATAAAAATCCGATATAAAAAACGCTATAAAAGTAAATCAAACCCCCCTTCATCACCCCCTTAGTTAGGGAAAAATAATAAAATTAGGGTT